>NC_073302.1:95596304-95909875 GCF_027595985.1 Sorex araneus | reverse complement strand
ACTTTAAGACTTTGCTCTTTTTTTCTTTTTTTAATGGGGGCAGGGCTCCAAAGTAGTGCTCTGGGGTCGCAGGGGCCACTCACAAGAGATAGTCAACAAACTGGGCCAGTGGTTTAATGCTTAACCCAGAAACCGGATGCTTGGGCTGAACCCTAGGCTTGGACACATACAGGCCCAGAAGCAGCCACGGTAGTGTGTGAAGCCATCCTGCGTCCGAGGGTGCCAGGGATGGAGCCCAGGTACATCTTTGGATCTTTTCACCTCTCTACAGGCTCGAGGTTCTGTGTTTCGTGCCATATTCCCTACGATTCCTGGCCTGGGATAGGGCAGATATGCATGTCATGATGTCACCAACACAAAACAGCAGAAGGCAAGAGCATCTTGGTAAGTTCAATGGTGCAAGCGCAAACTGGACTAAGTGCCTTTCTAAGAATCACAGAGAACGGAAGATACAAAGAAATCAGGTGGATCTGGAAATGAATTCAGATTTATTACTATCACTAACTGATGAACATCGATTCATTTTATTGTCAGTGCTTTACCAGCTATAATAGCATGTAGCTCATCATCCAAGTTTCTGACCCAACGCAGGAAACAGCTGGTACCCTGGATCAAGGACAAAACACAAAGACTTCAGTCACTTCATTTCTAGAAAAAAATGCACGTAATATTAGTTAGCAAATGAGTCACTGGTTGGCCTTGGAGATAAATCAGTGATTTTATCTAAAACAAAGTACATAATTGAAAATATTATGAACAATAAACTAGCTATAAAGGTATTACTTTGCACCTACTAAAAAACTAGAAAATTGGGGCTAGTGCGATAGCACAGCAGGTAGGGCATTTGCCTTGCACATAACCGACCCAGGTTCAATTCCCAGCATCCCATATGGTCCCCTGAGCACCGCCAGGAGTAACTCCTCAGTGCATGAGCCAGGAGTAACCCCTGAGCAACGCTGGGTGTGACCCAAAAAGAAAAAAAAAAAAAAGGAAAGAAATTAGAAAATTATGTTTACTACAATGATTTCATAAATTCCTCTTTCTAGATGTAGATGCCAGGAAAATACATTTTCTTTCCCACCACTCATGTCAAACTTCTATACTCACAGACAATATTTTATCAGTACTAAATATGAGAGACTGGAGCAACAGTACAGTGGGGAGGAGGCTTGCCTTGCATGCGCTGACCTGGGTCCAACCCCCAGCCCCTCAAGCCCTGCAGAAGTGACCCTGAGTACAGAGCCAGGGTAAGCCCAGCACACCACCTGGTGTGGCCCCCAAACAGAACAAAACAAAACAAAAAACACTGAATATGAAGCAACACTCCCAGACAAATAAAAGTTAAAACTGTTGACCACCTGCAGACCTGAATTATCAGAAACAAAAAGGAAATTCTACAAGGGGAAGGAATACTTTATGATCATTGCCACTGTATCACTGTCATCCCGTTGCTCATCAATTTGCTGGAGCGGGCACCAGTAACGTCTCCATTGTGAGACTTGTTGCTACTGTTTTTGGCATATTGAATACACCACGGGTAGCTTGCCAGGCTCTGCCGTGCAGGCGGGATACTCTCGGTAGCTTGCCGGGCTCTCCGAGAGGGGTGGAGGAATCGAACCCGGGTCAGCCATGGCAAGGCAAATGCCCTACCCGCTGTACTATCGCTCCAGGCCTACTATATTATTATTATTATTATTATTATTGTAATTGAGGTAACATTTACAATAGTGTCAATATTTATTATTTTGATGTCCAGTTACAGCACCTCACCACCACCAAAATGCCCTGAGTCACTTGAGCCCGGCTTTTCATTCTTCCATTTGGTAATCTAAGATTCTAGATTTTATTCCTAAGGCCACACTTTGTCACGGTTTGATACTGCCTATTGACAATGATAGAGTAACTGCCTAGTCCCTTATTTTGCTTCTCTGGACACAACTCATGAGTCTGATCATCTGGTATGTCTTTCTCTCCCTGGCTTATTTCACTTAACATGTTACCTTCAAATTACATTTAGGGAGCAGCAAAGAGATAAAAGACTTTTATCTGTTCTTGCAGTATTATAGAGTCAATCGACATATGAAAAAGTATTTATCATCACTTATTATTAAGGAAATGAAAACCAAATGACAGTGAGATATAGTCTCACAGAAGTGAAAATTGAATATATTGAAATCCACCACTATTGTTTTTTTTTTTAAAAAAAAGTTTACTTTTTCTTTTTTTAAGTAAAACAGATTTTATTTGGAGGATTTTAAGGGAAGGAGGAAGAGAAAAGTGGGAGTGGAGAGTAAGAGGGACAGAGTAACGTACTCAAGCGAGAACACAGGCTTCTCCAAGGGCGGAGAGAGCCCCTACACACATCCCAGCATTAGACAGGAAAGCATGAAAGTACACATCTCAAGAGGGGAGACATGGGTGATACATGTGCTCAGGCACCATATGTGCTTGGTCATGCAGGCACAAGAAGCACATGGGCTCTGGCAGCATATGTGCCAAAAGTTTACATCTCTTAAGAAGAAATTAAGAGCTCTAAAAATGAAGGCAACTTTCAAAGACTATTTTATTCTTAATTTTTATTAGTTAATTCAATAAAATGAATTATCCTTCTACAAAAATGGTCTGAAAAACTAACTCCATAGTCAAATCTAGCCTGCCACATAAAAACCCAAAAAACAATCCGAAAGGTCAATGAAACCAAGAGCTGATTCTTTAAGAAAATAAACAAGATTGATAAACCACTAGCAAGACTCACAAAGAAAGAGAGAACCCTAATAAGACGAATCAGAAATGAAAACAGGGACATCACAATGAAAACTAATGAAATTCAAAAGATCATCAAAGACTACTTTGAGAGTTTGTATGCCACGTAACAAGAGAACCTAGAAGAAATGGATAAACTCTTGGATTCCTTTCATCTCCCAAGACTGAACCAAGAAGACTTGGAATACCTGAATAGACCCATTAATATCAAGAAAATTGAAACTGTAATCAAAACTCTTCCCAAAAACAAAAGCCCAGGTCCAGATGGATTCACTAGCGAATTCTTCCAAACATTTAAAGAGGACCTGTTGCCAGTTCTCCTCAAGCTTTTCCAGGAAATTGAAGAAACAGGAACTCTCCCAAAGAGTTTCTATGAGGCACATATCTCCCTAATACCAAAAGCAAACAAAGACACCACTAACAAGGAAAACTACAGGCCAATATTCCTGATGAACACAGATACGAAGTTCCTCAACAAAATATTAGCAAATAGAATCCAACAACTCATCAAAAAGATCATACACCACGACCAAGTGGGATTCATCCTGGGGATGCAAGGATGGTTTAACATTCTGAAATCAATCAACATAATCCATCACATCAAAAAAGCAAAGATAAAAACCATATGATCATTTCAATAGATGCAGAAAAAGCATTTGACAAGATCCAACATCTGTTCATGATGAAAACCCTCACCAAAATGGGTTTTGGAGGAACTTTCCTCAAGATAGTCAAAGCCATCTACCACAAACCTACGGCAAGCATTATCCTCAAAGGGGAAAAACTGAGGGCCTTCCCTCTAAAACGAGGGACAAGGCAAGGATACCCACTCTCACCACTTCTGTTCAACATAGTACTGGAAGTACTTGCAATAGTTGTTATGCAAGAAAAAGACATTAAGGGCATCCATATAGAAAAGGAAGAAATCAAGCTCTCACTATTTGCAGATGATATGATATTATACCTAGAGAATCCTAAAACCTCTACCAATAAACCCCTAGAAAAATTAGACTTGTACAGTAAAGTCACAGGCTATAAAATCAATACACAAAAATCCATGGCCTTCCTATATGCAGATAACGAGATAGAGGACAGTGACATGAAAAAAACAATCCTACTCACAATCATGTCCCAGAAAATCAAGTACCTCAGGATCAGCCTAACTAAGGAGGTAAAGGAACTCTACAAAGAAAACTACAAAATGCTACTCCATGAAATGAAAGAGAACACGAGGAAATGGAAACATATCCCTTGCTCATGGATAGGAAAAATTAACACTGTCAAAATGGCAATACTCCCTAAAGCACTATACAGATTCAATGCTATCCCTATAAGGATACTCATGACATTCTTCAAAGAAATGGATAAGCAATCCTGAAATTCACATGGAACAATAAACGCCCACAAATAGCTAAAGCAATTCTTGGGAAAAAGACGATGGGAGGCATCACCCTCCCCAACCTTAAACTTTACTACAAAGAGGTAACAATTAAAACAGCATGGTACTGGAACAATTTCATTGTAGAAAGGGACTCTCCTACACTGCTGGTGGAAATGCCGACTGGTTCAGCCATTTTGGAAAACAGTATGGATGATTCTCAAAAAATTAGAAACTCAGCTCCCATCTGACCCAGCAATACCACTCCTGGGAATATATCCCAGAGAGGCAAAAAAGTATAGTCAAAATGACATCTGCACTCGAATGTTCATTCAGCACTGTTTACAATAGCTAGAATCTGGAAAAAACCTGAGTTCCCAAGAACAGATGATTGGTTAAAGAAACTTTGGTACATCTACACAATGGAATACTACACAGCTGTTAGAAAAGATGAAGTCATGAACTTTGCATATACGTGGATCTAATGGAAAGTATCATGCTAAGTGAAATGAGTCAAAAAGCGAGAGAGACATAGAAAGATTGCACTCATCTGTGGAATATAAAATAACAGAATGGGAGTCTAGCATGCAAGAACAGTAGAGGTAAGTACCAGGAGGTTGGCTCTACGGCTTGGAAGGCGGCCTCACATGCTGGGGGGAAAAGGCAGCTCAGATAGAGAAGGGAACACCAGGAAAAGTGTGGTTTAATGACCTGCTGGGAATGAGAGATGTGCGCTGAAAGTAGACTACAGATCAAGCACGATGGCCACTCAATACCTGTACGGCAAACCACAACACCCAAAAGGAGAGAGAGAGAGAACAAAAGAGAATGCCCTGCCACAGAGGTGGGGTAGGGTGGAGGGTATGAGGGATACTGGGTTCATCAGGGGTGGAGAATGGGCACTGGGTGGAGGGATGGGTACTTGAGCATTGTATGACTGAAACACAAGCATGAAAAGTTGTAAGTCTGAAACTGTACCTACCGGTAAATAAAAAATTTAATTAAAAAAATCTAGCCTGCTACATGTTTCCAAATGGTTCATGAGATAATCATGTTCATATTAATTCTTTTTATTTTTTTCTTTTTGGGTCACACCTGGCGATGCACAAGGGTCACTCCTGGTTCTGCACTCAGGAATTACCCCTGGTGGTGCTCAGGGGACCATATGGGATGCTGGGAATCGAACCCGGGTCGGCCGCGTGCAAGGCAAATGCCCTCCCCACTGTGCTATCACTCCAGCCCCCATATTAATTCTTATTAGTGATGGAAATAATAAAAAGGACAGTCCTGACACATAGAAATTATGAAAGGTCAACTATGCACGCGTGAGCTTTAGTGACCACTCATGTCCACTCACTTCCCTTGTCAGTCTACTGTTCACGGCTGCCTCAAACTACAGAAGCCAAAGGGAGCAATTATGAGGAACATACAACACAGACCATATGCTCCACAAGATTTTAAAATATTTACTATCTTTTTTTACAGAAAACTTTTTCTGACCACTGGACCAAAGAAAAATAGTAATGATGTATTTTTGTATTAATTAAATATGAAAAGATAAATTTATAGCACAAGATAGGAAAAAGGGCTTCATGTTCGAAATTATATACTATTTGAAAATATCAACTGATAAATTTTAAATGCTGAAGTAATCATTATAATTTTAAAAGGAATAGCAGGGGTGGGAGATAGCACAGTGTGCTTCCCACATGGCTGCCCAGGGCTCTATCCCCCGCACCCCACATGGTCCCCCAAGCCTGCCAGGAGTGACTCCTGGTTGAAGAGCCAGGAGTTGTTAGCCCCGAGCCCCATCAGGTGTGGCCTAAGAAACAAAAAACAAATGAAAAAGAAACCCATAAAAAAAAATTAGATGGGGGGACAGGGAATAAATATTAAAGCAATAGCGAAGACAGAAATCGGGCAGGGTTTTCTAAAGTGGTTGCACGCTCTTGGGGTTGAAGCCGCCTGGAGACAGGGTGGCGGGAGCAGCTGGCCAGGGCCCCTGGGGGGTGCTTTCTCTTCTCTGTTTGCTCTGCACTGACCCCGCCGCACTCCATGTATTCATTAAACCACACCCAAGTGCGAGCCAGTGTGGACATGCAAAGAACACCCTTTTCCAAGAAGAGGTGATGACTCGTATTATTTATTCTCTGTAAAGGGTCCAGCAAGCCTAATAAGTCTAGCAAAGAGCAGTAAATAATACAGACATAAAATTAAAAAAAAAAAGAAAAGAAACAAGGAGAAAATAAAAAGCGAAACACAAAAAAACTGTAAGAGAGATTTAATTCAACCACATTCATAAATGTAAATGGTGTAAACATACAAATCGAAAGACAGTATCACATTGGGTAAAAAAGAAACAATTACAGGCAATCTAAGAGAAACCAACTTTGGAAAGACAAGGGGTGATTACAGTCAAAGGACAGAAACAACATACCATCAAATACAATCAACGCTACAGTACCAAAGCTAGTATCAGAAACAGAAGATTCCAGAACAAAGGTACTTAAGAGGGATAAAGAGGACTATTACAAAATGAAGAAAGAATCAATCCACCTAGATGATACAAAAGAAATAGGTTTCTTTCTTCTGGGTCTTTCTTTTAATTACATTCCTATGAAGATTCTAATGACATATATATGTATACACATATATAATTTTTTTAATTGCATATGACTTTGGGATACAGAAAATCAGTATTTTTCTAAAAGAGATTTTTCTAACCTGGTGATATTTCCTTTCAATGCCATTAATTTCTATTTCCTAAGTAAATCAGTCACAGAAATGAAAGCAAAAACATGCTCTGAGGCACGCTGGGCCATGAAGGAAAACCAACTTGAACTAGGCGTGCTGAAGGTGACGTTAAAACTAAATAAAAATACTATCACTGTATTACTGTCATCCCATTGCTCATTGATTTGCTCGAGTGGGCACCAGTAACATCTCCATGTGAGGACTTGTTACTGTTTTTGACATAACATGGAAAAAGAAAAAAGTGAACTATAAATATATAATTATCAATAATCTGCTCTCTTATATGAGTTTAAAGATATTAGTAATGCTTCTAATCAACCTATATTAAATTTTTCCAATGCCAGTTATGACTAGTAAAAGCTATCACCTATAAGTAGTGGATATTATCACTATAACTAGCAACAATTATAATTCATGAAACTAATTTTTTATCATACCTCTTCTTTCCATTTCAAAATACTTTCTCAATACCTGTCTCATATAATAAAACTGATATAAGGCCCTGGCCAGTCGCCCATTCTTCTCATCTGCACCCCAGTCCTCTAACGGAGGGGAGACTCCCCCAGCATCTTGCCAGGACCCGCACCCCCCTGCCACCCACTGCTTGTAAAGTGCCAAACTTAAGGTGTGTGGACACCTATCGCTGCCCCCCCATCTACTCATCTGGCAAACCTTTTAAACCTCTAACCAAAAAACTGCGTGAAAACTAGTACATCTACAAGAAGTTACTTTGTCTGCACCCCACAATTGAGGTACTAGTTAACCCAGGCCTCACATATATCTATCAATAAGCCACAGCAATACACAAAGATAGCAAAAACATAGCAAAAACAAGAAGAAACCTCCAAAACACAAAGGTCACTATGGTAATACAATGCCCAATGATTAAAGTTGATAGCCCCAATGAATCAAACAGTAATAATGAACTCCATAACGTCTCAAATAAGAATTTAAAATGGGATTTTTAAGGATGTACAAGGAGCTCACAGAAGCAGTGGAACACACTGCTGATAAAATACAAGAGGATATGAAAGAAGTGAGGAAAATGCAAACAAAAATACAAGCAAAATGACAGACCTAAAAAACCTGGTAGTTGAAATGAAAAAGTAGGTGGAAGGCCTCAGCAGCAGAGTAACCGCTGCTGAGGACAGAATCAGTAAGCTCTAAGAGGGGTGCAGAGGCTCTCCAGACAACAGCAGAAAATGGAAAGAAGCCTCAAAATAAACCAAGAGATGTCAAGAGAAAATCAAGATGAAGCCAAGAGGAATAACTTAAGAATTGTTGGAGTCCCAAAGGGACAGGAGGAAAACCCTGATGAAGAAGAGACTGTCAAACACATAACTGCTGAGATGTTCCCGGAGCTGAAGACCACATATGAACAAAGTCAGGAGGCTAGAAGGGCACCAGGTAAAAGAAATCCAAATCCAAAAAGACACATTCTGATCAGAATGATGAAAACCATACACAGAGATAAAATTCTGAAAGCAGCAAGACCAAAGAAAGAAATTGCCTATAAAAGATGCTTAAGAACCACAGCACACTTATCTGATGAAATCCTAAAGGCCTGAAGACAGTGGTGGGATACAGTGACAAAACTCAATGAAATAAATGTCTCACCAGTAATACTTTACCCAGCTGGACCTTCATTCATACCAGAAGGAACAACACACAGCTCACAGACAAACAACCCAGGAAGTTCATAGCCTCAAAATGATGGCTACAAGAGCAACTAAATGGGCTAATTTAAGACAAGAGAAGCCCCTCAAATACACCAAACTTGGGCATAAAGATGGGACAAAAATCCCTTAACAATAATCTCTCTCGATGTCAATGGGCTAAAGACACCAATTAAAAGACACAAAGTGACAGGATAGATCCAAAAATTGAACCCAACATTCTGCTGCCTGCAAGAAAAACATCTGAACAGTCAGAGCAAACACAGACTCAATGTCAAAGGATGAAAAACAACGTATTTTTTTTTTTTTTTAGGAAATCGAAGCTTTATTCAACTGTAGGATAACATTGGGTTTGTCCTTTTAACCTTGCCGCAGGGAACTTAGCTTACCTTAAAGCAATGTCCTTTCTGTATGGACACAGGAAGACAGCTAATATTATGCTTTGTAACTTGGGAACCTATTGACTCCAGTAATATTTACTCCTGGGTATCTGCTTTCTCAAATCACTTGCCCTTAGTTCCTAGCAGTCCAAAAGCAGGGTCCTGACGAGGGATGGAATGGACCCAGGACAAGCTGTGAGCTACCCTGGCATCAAAATGGGCCAGGCCAAAGTGCCACAATACTCAACTCTAACTTGAGAGCTTTGTCATAGACAAATGCTGTCATGATCCAAAAGTAACGACTAGGACTCTTCCTAACGATGGAGTTAGAAAGACTAACCTGGCCTGTTGACTGTGGTCTGGAATATATAGTGAATGTCCTCAGGAAGAACCAAACTTATATAAACAAGTCTGATATATCTCTTACTGTGCTCATACAGAATGACATTGCTAGAAATATTACAAGTAGATTTACTACAACTATTTAAGTGGATTACTAGCTGAGGAAAGAAAAAAGCAACACACCCTGAATGGGATCCCGTCCTTAAGCAGATCTCCTAGTAATCTGGCGTAATCTCCTTATATGAGATTTTGTTAATCTCCTGGAGGAGTGGTCTCACTCTTCTTTGTTGATTTGTTAATGTTCAACCCACCTCTGTGTCACCACCCTATGTGATTGCTATATAAACTAAGTCTATATCAACTATATAAACTAAAAGAAGCAGGGAGAAGACACAGAAGCAGAGCACAGAGCGAAAGAGAATCACTGGAGCCAGAGCAGGGGAAAGAAAGAGCACAAAGCGAGTGAGAAGTGAGAGCAAGTGAGGCTCCAGAGACTGAAGCAGAAGGGCTCCGGAGAGAGAGATCAGAAGAGAGCTCGGAAGAAGAAAGATTGGAAGAGACCAGAGGAGAGACTACAGAGACAGTCAGAGATAGACTTTATTTTTTTTCTTTTTTGGGTCATACCCAGCGATGCTCAAGGGTTACTCCTAGCTCTGCACTCAGGAATCACTCCTAGTGGTGCTCGGGGGACCATATGGGATGCTGGGAATCAAACCCGGGTCGGCCGCATGCAAGGCCCTACCCACTGTGCTCCAGCCCCGACAGTCAGAGATAGACAGAAGAGAGCACAGCAGCACACACAGAAGCAGAGCACACACAAAGGAAGAGCCATCCCAATCCGGTCCATACACAGTGGCTTGAGAGCACTGAACATGAGTGGCGAGAGAGAGCCCACGAACAACACACACACACACACACACACACACACACACACACACACACGCATGTCTGTATTTTTCACATTAAACCTTATTATTTTCTTGTTTCTGGACCACACCCTATGTGCTCAGGGTTTACTTCTGGCTCTGCACTCAGAAATCACTCTTGATGGGCTCAGGAGACCATATGGGATGCTAGGGATCAAACCTGGGTTGGCTAGAGACAAGGTAAGCGGTAAGCTCCTTACCCACTGTATTACTTTTCTGGCTTCTCAACTTTTTGCATGGTTTTCTAACACTGGGTATGAGTAGTACAAATATTCATTTTTATGGATGTAAATATTTTAACAATTTTTGTTTCAATATTTGGAATGATTTTTTTTTTACAAATTTGACTCTCACATTAAACAAGACCTCCTGTTTATAACTTTATTTCTCTCCTTAAAAAAAAGTTATTTATTGAATCATTGTGCGAACAGTTACAAAGCTTTTGTGTTTGACTCTCAGTCAAAATCTTTGCTTTTTAAATTTACAACTGAAAATTACTATTTTCAGTAAATACTGATATCAGCTAAGAGCTCTGAAGTAGATTTAAATAAGTAACTAGGGGGGCTGGAGCGATAGCACAGTGGGTAGGGTGTTTGCCTTGCATGCGGCAGATCTGGGTTCGACTCCCAGCATCCCATATGGTCCCTCAGCACCATCAGTAGTAATTCCTGAGTGCAGAGCCAGGAGTAACCCCTGTGCATCGCTGGTTGTGACCCAAAAAGCAAAAAAAAAAAAAAAAAAAGTATCCAGGCAGTATGCTATTACATAATTCAAAGACATGAGGCACATTAATATTATCATTGATTTTAGAATATTAGAATGTTTCTATTTTCAGCCTAAAATTATTGAATACTAACATTTATTTTATAAGATATTTATAGAATACATATTTGGTATCTAGAATTCATATTTCAATATTTAACATCAGGACCTCCATTCCTAATGTCAGTGCATATACTTGGTGATGCTAAGACATTCATAAATACCATAACAATACACACTAAAAAGCAGCAGACTAGTAAGGGTCATAGCTCACTTAACAACAGTCATATTTGTTTACTTCCTTTTAGTTTCCTTTTCTGAAAACTCTTACCTTGTATATACTAACAAAGGAACCAAGAAAAGCTCCAAGCTGGAAGTTTTCTTTATTGTAGAAGAGAGAAAAAAGTCGAGATGGCTTTGTAAATAGATGTCTAAATGCAGAGGGGATTCGGAGGCAGCACTGGATCAAGTAGCCCACACTAAACATTCTGATGAAACCCTAGAGAAAACATGAGAGGAAATATGATTTGCAAGTCAATATTGGTTTCATAGATCTGACTTTATTGTCTTAGAACAAAAATAGATTTTTAAACACAATTATATCATAATAATTTTCAAAATTAACTCTCAAAACCTCAAAGCATAATTTTAAATACTCAGAAAGGGTGATGAAATCTAGGAGTGAATATATTTTCTTTAATTTTATAACCATGTTTTGGCACCCAAATTCCTTCTCCTGTATTTTGTTGACAAAAAAACAGGGTCTAGAATTGCTAAGCCACACTCAAGTTGCAGAAAACAAAAGCACTAAAATACAAAGATACAATTAACACAAACAAATGCTTTGGTAATTTTTAATAGAAAATTCTTAATTATTAGAATCAGTGGGATTTGATTTTCCCCCAACATCCCTCACTGCCCTCCTTTGACAGAAGAGTAATTTAGAGCTTCTTTTGACAGAAGAATAATTTTATTATTTGTGCAAAATTCTGTATCAACTTGTTAAATTTTTGCCATGCTATGGATCAAATCACAGATGTACCACTAAGCCACATCCTAGATTTCAACTTTTAAATTAACTTTTAAAATACCAGGGTTATTAGAATTGTCTTTGGGAGTGGAGTGCTAGCACAGTGGGGAGGGTGTTTGCTTTGCACACAGTTGACCAGGGTTCAATCCCCGGCATTCCATATGGTACCCCAAGTACCATCAAGAGTAATTCCTGAGTGCAGAGCCAGGAGTAACTTCTGAGTGTGACCCCAAAACAAACAAACAAAAAACAGATCTGTATCTCTGTGTTCAGGCTGAAGTATTGCTAAGCAAATGTTGGCCTTAAGAAACCCTAAACAAAGTTTGAAAAAGCAAATCTGTTATATGTCGGTATTTGCCACCAATGTTTGTTGCTTCCTTCAACTATTTGTAAATGCACCAGAGAACGGAGAGGATGACCGATATTGGTCAATTTCCTTCAGTATTTTTAAAAGTGAAGGTTAAATGCCACTTAATATGCAAAACTTTCAATTAGTATAAGTTAAAAAGAGCAGTATTTAGAGATAATTTCAATGAACACTTGATTCTACCCCTATCTGGAGTGCAAAATGACTACATACTTAGCAATGCTCATCTGCTACATTTAAAGACAAGGTTTATCAACCAGTGCTTTCTTTTATAGAAAAGTTTAATTATTATGAAGAAACATTCATCAACTTATCTGAAACTACCAAATGGCAGGTTAAATACAGAAATTAAATGATCCAGTTCACACTTCTTTTGCGGGGAGCTCAGGGCTGGTGGAGCTGGTGGAGCTCAGGCTTCCTCCTAACTCTCACTCAGGGATCACTCCTGGCTGGGCTCAGGGGAAAGATGGGATGTCAGGATCAAACCCACATCAGCCACCTGCAAAGCAAATGCTCAACCCACTGTACATTCTCTCTGGCCCCAGAGATGTTCACACTTTTATCCTACTTGATAATCTCATGATGTTGATGTTAAGGATTCACAGTTCCCACTGCCATAGGACCTAACAGTCCCACTTTGGGGCATCTACCTCCAGGATATCATAAACTCTCTCGAGAGGACATATATACCATTATTCATTGCTGTGCTCTGCACAATAGCTAAGATATGGAATCAATCTAGATGCCCAATGACAGACGAATGGATTATGAAGCACATATATACAATGGAATACAATGCAGCAAGGAATGATGGAATCGTGCAATTTGGTGGGTGTGGTAGGGACTGGAAGACATCATGTCAAGTGAAGAACAATTCACAAAAGTTTGAGGGATCTAGGGGGCTGGAGCAATAGTACGTTTGGTAGGGCGTTTGCCTTGCATGCGGCCGACCTGGGTTCGATTCCCAGCATCCCATATGGTCCCCTGAGCACCACCAGGAGTAATTCCTGAGTGTATGAGCCAGGAATAACCCCTGTGCATCGCCAGGTGTGACCCAAAAAGAAAAAAAAAAAGTTTGAGGGATCCATTTCTCTCTCCATTCAGTTGCCCTTTCCTGAAATTAGGAAACAGTCATTAACTCTCTCTCACGCATCCCCCGAGCTGGGAAGTCACCAGAGCAGAGGACACTAAGTCCTTCCCTGCACAGAGCTTACAGGTTTGATGGAGTAAAGAAAAGCCACAGGCCCAGAGAACATCGGAGGCCTTCCGAGTGCCTCCCTGCAAGCGCAGGGTCACACCAGCTCAAATGCCTGGTGTCACATGCGAGTTGAACATGGCTGCAGTGATGTCACGATCTCTGGCACAGGCAAGATCCAGCTGCTTCTCATCAGGCACATGTAGGCACCCCCAAAATGGGCAGGACTCTGAGGCTGGCACAACCACAGCCTATGTGTTCCAACGACTCTCACCCTGCTGCGCACATGTGCCTGCAACATGACCTGCTACCCAAGCACCCAGATGCAGCATCACAGCTGTGACGTGTGACCCCACGATTAAGCCCATCACCGCAGCATCAACAACAAGGGAAGAGGGGAGGAAATACAAGTAAGAGAATAATTTTTTTAAAAGGAAAGAAGTAAACAAATACATAGAAAATCATCATAGATTATAATGAGTGTAATGGAAACAAGGCATGGGGAAAGAAATTGAGAGTCTAACAGATTTAGTGATAACTTAGTGGGAAACTATTGAGAACGTGACATTTAAATTCAGAAGTTAGTATGAGGAACACATTTCCAATAGCTGGGACAGAAAGTGCAAAGCCAAAGACAGATAGGAAGGTCTGAGGAATCCGGTTGGAGGAGTTGGCGTTTAGAGGGAACTGTAATTCTATAAACAGGACCTAATAAAACCCAAGGACATGATTTAACATGAGTCAGTGCAATAATGAGGTGTCAATATTTTTTTTTGATACTTCTGCAAATTTCTCTTCCATGGCTCTCTACAGTCATAGTACTCCAGTTCACATATACATTTGCGTTTTATAATACCGGTACGCATCTGAAAGAATGGAAATATTTTCTTTATTGCTCGGAAATTCTATCTACTATCACGGGCACTCTGCCAGATGTCCCCAGTGCTTCCAGAAGTGTCTGACTGCGGTGGAGTCTGAGAGGACCTCGTGAAAACCCGGAGGCTGGGACCATTCTCGGGAGGGCTGAGGATGGCAGTGACTGTGCTGGCCCCACCCCAACTGCCCTGCCTTAAAGCTGAGATTTGGAGGTTGAGGAACAGAAAACAATGTACAGTTGCCCATCTCTTCTTTTGATCTTAGCCGTGGGGCATCCATGGGCTCTGGGGGGAACCCCATCAACACTGGGCGACACCTTCACTCACAGAGCTGCGTTCTGGTGGGGAGAAGCCCTCCCTTCCAGAACAAACGCCTTGGATGATGGGCATAACTCAACTTTTATGGTCGGCCGAGGGGGCTCAGGTGTTTGAGGAAAGAACAGAAACTGTTAAGAGCACCACAGCACCATCCAAAACACAATTTGTAGAAGGTGGTTCCACACCCTCCCCACCCCCCATGACATATGACGCTGACAGCAATGGAAACAAATTGGTTCTGAGAGTGAGCAGGGTGGGGGTGGGCACTGGGAACTGGGGGGAAATGGAGGGGTGGGGTGGAGGCCGTCGTTTTTTGGGCCACACCCAGCAATGCTCAGGGCTTACTCCTGGCTCTGCACTCAGGAATTACTCCTGGCAGTGTTTGGGGGACCATATGGAATGCTGGGAATTGAACCCAGGTCGACAAACTCCCTACCCGCTGTGCTATCGTTCCGCCCTCCACCCCAACCCAGGTGGGGGCGTTGTCTTTGCTGGTGAGCAAATCCGGCTACCTCAATGTCTTAACAAGTCAACAGCTTTCCAGGTCCAAGACCGTGCAGAGCAGATGAACGTGGCTTGGATGCGTGACCCCTGACCCACGGCACCCCACACAGACCCGGGCCTTGTTCTAGGAGGTGCCAATGAGAATACCTAAAAAAAGACACACCTTAATAACTTTTTCTTTTTTGTTAATTTACCTTCCTTCCTACTTCATAAATCATATTAATTTTTAAATAAGATGATTTTAAGTTGCTTAAGGAAATGCTAGGTGAAAATGGAAAGTTAAATTTCTCACAGTTTTGGTGAGGTGTAGTGCTAAACCCAAGAACTTTCCCTGCCAGGCAAACATTCTAACACTTAATTACAATCCTAGCCTATTTATGGATTTCTTAGTCCTAAAGTAAAAATGTAAATACTGACACTTCTACTTTCAAATCTTTAACTTACTTTGAAACACTCTCTTCATAAATTCTTTCTATGCTATTCCACAGTTAAAAATATAGGTATTTTTGTATACTTACTTTAATACAATAAGAGATACAGTTATCTTCATAATGTTTGCAACACCTATGCCTTGGTCCATGTTTACATCTGAAATGAAATAAACACTGAATTATAATAAAACTGTATGTGCTATGGCTCTATTTGTAATTCTTTAAGCCGGCCAGAGAGACAGTGCAGGGTCAGAGCACTTGCCTTGAGTGTGGCCACCCCCAGCTGCACACCCGGCACTACACATGGTCTCCTGAACAGAAAGGTCCCTGAGGCCCTCAGCACAGTCAGGAGCAGCCCTGGAGGGTTACTTTTTAATTACCTTTTTAATAACCTGGAGGGTTACTAGGTATGATCCACAACTAAAATAAAAAATAAAAATAAATACTTCAGCTGGCCTGGAGCGGTAGCACAGCAGTAGGGCGTTCGCCTTTCACACGGCCAACCCAAGTTCGATTCCTCCGCCCCTCTCGGAGAGCCCGGCAAGCTACCCGATATGCCAGAAACAGTAACAATAAGTCTCTCAATGAGAGACGTTACTGGTGCCCGCTCGAACAAATCAATGAACAATGGGATGACAGTGTCAGTGACAGAAATACTTCAGCTAGGAAAGAAGAAAACATTACCCACTTTACTCTAAATGTGTCTTTGGTTTCTTAGGAAGTAAAGAAGCATGTAGTAAAGATAATATATATATATATATATATATATATATATATATATCTTTTTCTTCGCTGTTCACTATTAACACATTGTGTAAAATATGTCAATGCAGTCAAAATATTTTAATGTGAAACAGATAAACCATATTGATAAATATTTGTGACTAAACATGAAAAAAATGCATATATTTTCTATCTACTCTGCCAATACTTTTGGAAGTTTTAAATTACTTAAAGTATAATGGTCATAAATCACCCATGAAGTCAGTACTTGAGCAAAAATTCTAATGAGAATGTGCTCATATTACAGGAATTTATACTTAATTATATTTGTTAGAAAACATCTGGAAAAGAAACCTGATACAGCATTAGAATTCAAAATTCTGTTCATTTTTAAAGTAAAGAAATAAATAGGTCATATGGGAATTCGAGAGTATGTTGTGACTTATGAGAAAACTGTTCAGTCCTCTAGAGTTTAATAAAGATTTTAGCTGGAGAACTACTGTTCAAAACTCACTTATTTGGTAGGCTGACTCTAGTATGATTCCCTTTAAGCATTAAAAAGTAAGCAAAATTCTACCATGGGTTTAGCGCTTTCCCTTTCTCTGTGAAGGATGCATTTCCAAAATAAGTAGATTCTTTCAGAATCTTCAGACTAGACTGATTAGACCTTCATGGCTGAAACACATGAACTCTTTCCTATTTACAACAATTTAAGAGTGATATTCTCATTTCATATCCTAATTCCATTTGCAAATTGATTATAAAGCCTTTTCCGTAATCTAATTCCGCCCTGCAGCTGGAGTACAGCCCTTCCCGGTCATGGGTGACAGCAATGGTTCATACGGAGCACGGCTCTTATGTCATTAGAATGATATGGCACCACAGGTCATGTGAAACTGCCGAGTGCCTGCAGCTGGCACCTGAGGAGAGGTAAGGGAGAAGGGCTGCCTTATGTAAGCCATCACTCTGCATATTTCTACAGGTCCTCCTCCAAGACATGCCCCAGCCACTTCAACTAGCGCTATGGAGAAGCTCCCACCCTCTCTGCGAGTGGAACTAAACTCTGAGAACAACACTGCCATTGAGTCCTTCCCCGTCTCACTCAGTTGCCCCGTCCCCTGCTCCCGCTGCCAACGAGCTCATCGGCCCCACTGCCCACCAGGGTGTCCTTCTCTGAGGGCTCTGAGCCAAGCTCTGTGATGACCAAGTGGTCCTGGCGCCACAGGCACCCTCCCCGCAGCACACCTTCTTAGTCTCCACAATGTCTGCTGCCATCCTTCCCACTAGTAGGGGCCTTTCTCCCCTTCTACAGGAGGCCAAGCTACAACTATCTTGCACTTGCTTAGCAAGTTCTCTAACAATTAATCCTGCCTTCTACTATCCCTCTCCTTTTATCTTCATTAAGGAGAACAGTTTTTTTTAATTCAGTTAAAAAAAATATTTAGCAGAAACTAAATACCTGTACCTAATCAATGCCCAACTATGTGGGAAACGCATGTAACCCCTTTGCTGCACACAAGACTCCGCATAGAGACTATTAGCATCAGTCAGCCCTGGCGGACTCTGGCATGTGGACTGGCTCAGTCACTTGTCATAAAGCTGGCAGGTGCAAAATGTGAGTGAAACCTCATTCCTAAAGAGGGCTTAACCTCCCAGAACTTGATCCTCCAACATTCTCTACTGCCGATACACTCCACACAATCTAAAATATCACTAAGATTAGTTTCACTGATGTTCTAATTTTGTTATTAATTTTCTTACATATCTACAACGGAAACAAAAGGCAGTCCTAATAATATGAAATAGATTTCACTGAGTAATGTACGTATTTCAAATCTTTTTATAGATTTCTAATAATTACTGTTCTTGGAAAATGTTCTTGACTTCAAGTTTGTTCCTTATTGTTCCTATACCTCCTTGAGTCTCTCTCAGAACTTGTCTCTTTTCCACCCTGAGCAAATTCAATTAGCACATATTAATCTATTTTCCAAAGTCTTCCATTCTAGCCTCCTGAAACTCTACCTCTGATCTGAAATAGAAAAGTATTTCAAGGGGCTGGAACAATAGTACAGCAGGTAGGGCGTTTGCTTTGCACACAGTCGACCCGTGTTCAATTCCCAGCATCCCAGATGGTCCTCTGAGCACTGCCAGGGATGATTCCTGAGTGCAGAGCCAGGAGTAACCCCTGTGCATTGCCAGGTGTGACCCAAAAAAGAAAAAAAAAAAAAGAAAAGAAGTCTTTCAAATTCCTGTGGCTCTATTATTCAGGCGTGTGACGGCCTCTAGTTCTCCCGGAGACAACACCCACTCTCCATACTGTGCCTTCTGAAGAGGCTCCACACACAGCTCCCACCAGACTGTCGGCACCTGACTGGAAACACCTTGCCACGGCACAAATATACGACGTCGCAATGTGCTAATATAATATAAAATAAAGACTCACACTGAATCCACAAGTTTCCTGACCAGCGCAATTATATTCCTTCTTCTTGCTTTCTCCCCCTGCTTCTCAGCCTCTTGTTCTATTCTTGCGTATGCTGCCTCTGGGGAAGAAGAATGTGTAGGAATTTCTTCCTTCCCAACAATGAACCTGAAGAAAAAACATACTGTGAGCCATTTCTCACCTTAAAAAAAATGTAGTGAGAAAAAAATCTTTTCATCATGTAGGAACAAATGCTGAAGAATATCTTCTAATGTTTTTCACAATTTATATAAAATCCAACCACCACCCTTTTAAAAACTAAGCTTTCGAAATCCGAATCCTCAGAGTCATTAACAGTTGTTTGACAATTAATGTATTTTAAAAATAAAATCAATCAGGTAAAATAGAGGGAAGCACTTTTATCAATCCCCTTTTAACTCAAGCCTCAACTTTATTTATTTAATACTCACCTTAAAGTTTTTGTTTTTATATTGAAAAACTACTAACAGGAATCTACTAATATATGACAAAAATCTATATATTTTAAGTTTACTGGTAGTAGCAATGGAATGTTCTGGGTTGCAATTCAGTAGAACACAGAGCAAAATAAAGGGAATTAATGAGGGAAAATCAGAAATGCTTAAGAGTCTACATAATCACATTCTATCTTTATAGAATCTTAAATTTGATGTTACTCCTAATCTACTTATTTCTCGTGGAAAAAGGCCAATATCCAAGAAAAGTCATTGTTCTTATCTCATGAAAACTAGGTTTTATTTTCCCAAAGACAGCGCAAAGAAAATGTCAGCACCATTGAAAGTTTCTTTTGTGCTATTGTACCTTTACTGTATGAGTCGCTGTCCTTACAAAGATTAACTTTCCTAAGAAAACTCCACCTGCTAAATTTACACAAAACATCATACAACGAAGATAAAACAATAATACTATGCCAACTTCTAAAATATGGGACCTAAGACAACAAGACAATTTCAGGATTTGTAGTAGAGAGAGAGAAAAAACGACTGCTTATCAGCAACTGCAGCCCATTTCATTCAGAACCATCTGGAGTATCTAGTTTCTCAACTTGTCAAGGAGCATGCAAAGTGGTTTGTCACCACATGGCAGCTGTGCATCCCTGGTGACTACTATTGGCCCCAAGGAATCTGGGAGTTAATTGTGAATGTGCATGGCGAATTTACAGTCTCACTTCCGCTCTTTATCCACAGCAGAAACAACAGGATAAAAGAACGGTAGGGCAGAGGCAGTAACAACTCAACACTGTTCATAAAACTGCTACAGATCTGACAGAGACCGAGTCCCTGGAGCAGCCCCAAGCCACCGAGTCAGGACCCTCCCTGCCTGAGCTCCTCGAAGCCTGTGAGCCCTCAGCACGGAACACCTCTGTTCAGGTGACCTGCTGGACTGGATCTGTGACACTGAGAAGCTTCTTTGCCATTATGTCTCATCTCCTACCAGACAGCTGGTACACATTATTTAATACATTATGAATGAATACAATAATAAGCAGCATCTATCATAGGACAAGAAGTTTTTTTTTTTAATAAAGACAAATATTAAAACATTTAACCTTCCTAGCAGCACTATGAAGTAGCTGCCATAATTTCCATGAAAGCCAACCTGGACAAGCATCTGTCCATAGCTAATGGCATTAGTAATTATTTAAACCCAGAACTAATTCTAAAGTCTGGGAGAACCCAGACCTTAATTTAAAAAATTAAATCACCAAGCTATGTCATAGATCTCTCTCATTCTGGCGTGTGTGTGTGTGTGTGTATGTGTGTGCGAGCGCGTGTGTGTCTGTCCGTTTATCTGCCTGGCTCTTTCTCACTAAATTTATTATTGCTTGGGAACTCCCAACTGTGTTATGGTTTATGGTATCTACATACAAAATGACTCTGCCCTAACAACTCCAGTTGAATCCTCAGCACCACATCGTATGATATCCCAAGCAAAGAAAAGGAACAGTACTGAGCACTGCCAGATGTGGCCCCCAAACCAAAACATCTTATAGAAAACAGCTATATAATAGTCTTCCTGTAGATTGAAGTCTACTCTTATTTTTCTCTGCTGTGTTTGTGCTAAATACAATGCTGGCAATCTTCACTAAGCAACAATCATATGTGCATCGGAAAATAAAATATGCAATATTTATGCTATAACTGGAAGAGCAGTAGATCTGGGTACATATATAGTCACTGTGAAATACTAAATTAAATTAGTCAAACATCCCAAGGCCAGATTTCTCTGTCATGTCACATGGAAATGAAAATACTCATTGTACAGAATTGTTGTGAAATATCATTTTCAAAACTATTTGAAAATGCTTGGTGTAAAGTATGATATAAATACAACAGTAATGCTAACCAACTTTCTACAGTATCTACCATGTGCCAATCACAAGTAAGATAGAACAAATATAAGATCCAGTGACTTTAAGTTAGAAGTGTCCAATAACCTGTGTTTCCCTGTGCGTGAGAACCGTGCTAAAGAAGTCCATATTCTGACACTACAATGAACTATGTGATTGTTCACATACAGCTTTTTTCTGATCTCCTTGGAGAATTATTATAATTTTTTTGAAATACGAATGGTAGGAGGCACACAATGAACTGATTTCCAGGGGTAAAAATGTAATAATGACTCTTTTAATGAAATATCCCAAATTCTGCGACTCCTAAAGTTACTTTATCTTATAAATGGAATCAGCGATCATTTATTGTAATTACATATAATGAGATTTTTGAAAATTTTCAAATCCTCTAGTAACATGAAAACAGGTTTGTTACTCACCTAAGTGCAGAAAATGTAAATCCTTTTAAACCATCTTTGCACCTAAAACAATCAAAATTTATGTTAAAAATATTTGGAGATATAAAGTAATTTGTTAAAAAGATAGTATTTTTCCAAAAACATTTTTCAAAAGATGGGAATTATTTTAGGACAATAATCAGAATGTTACAAGTGGCTAAACAAGTAGGAAACAATGAAGTAAGTCACCTCACACAAAATGATTACAATAACAATATCCCTATGCCATATTCACACCATTCCTTAAAGGGTTCCATGTGCATGGAAATGAAGGCTGCAGTAAATGATCTTCATTCTGCCCACGCCTGGGGAAGCACTTTGCTGCGAAGAGAGGGCCACTGCACCGCTGGGTACTAGGTACAGGTCAACGCAAGGTCCGACTCCTCCCTTCTCAGTAGCACCCCCTTACTGACTCTGCAGTGAACGCACAGGAATGCAGAACTGGCAGTAACAGCACGTGTAGCTGGCACTTTAACTTATGAGTAAGTCAAATCAGATGGAGTAACAGAGCAAGGAGGACAGGATGGGTGGGAAAGGGGGAAAGCATAGAGAAAGCATTTCAAATATTATTTGGGGAACCTTATATATGCATTTATGCTTACTCAGATCGTAGCTCTATAAACAGGTATTTCTATATCCTACAATGATGTGCTGTGCACGCATGCACACACACACACTCGTGAATTCCCAGAGTATTCGGCAGAAAATACTTTGTCTAATATGAAAGTCATGGTTTTCTCTTAAGTCTCCTCTGAAAACACTGATTCCTTTTAACTGAAGAAGGATCAAGGAATTAATCAACTAAGACTCAAAGAATCAAGGCAACCAAAAAGAAAAAAATAAGATTCTTAGACCTGCTAAAAAATATCTGTATCACTGAGATCCCATTGTTCATCGATTTGCTCAAGCAGGCACCAGTAACGTCTCCATTGTGAGACTTGCTGTTATTGTTTTTGGCATATCGAATACGCCATGGGTAGCTTGCCAGGTTCTGCCATGCGGGTGGGATACTCTCGGTAGCTTGCCAGGCTCTCCGAGAGGGACAGAGAAATCAAACCCAGGTCAGCCACATGAAAGGCAAATGCCCTATCCACTGTGCTATCACTCCAGCCCGAAAAATATCTGAAGGTTTTTTTTTTTTTTTTTTTGCTTTTCGGGTCACACCCAGCGATGCATAGGGCTTACTCCTGGCGGTGCTGAGGGACCATATGGGATGCTGGGAATCGAACCCGGGTCGGCCGCGTGCAAGGCAAATGCCCTACCCGCTGTGCTATCGCTCCAGCCCCATATCTGAAGATTTTTAAATTGGAACATTGCTATACCAGTCTTACTGACCTGTATTATAATTATGATCACCTTATTAAAGAATCCTGGATTCCCTGTAATCAAAATCCCTTGGAGCAAGCTATAAATACTAGCAATACAACTATGCTGATGTGCACGAGTGACATCAGATATTCCTGGACTAAAACTACTGCCTCACTGACCCTGCGTCTAGAGTCAGAGAAAGGTATTAGCCATTACCTTCACCAATCCCTGGTACCAATTGGTGCCAGGAGTGCAATCCTGCCAGGAGTGATCCCTAAGCATAGAGCCAGTAGTAAGCCCTGAGTACTGCTGGGTATGGCCCCCATACCAAATAATAATAATAATAATAATAATAATAATATTAATAATAAAAAATACTACCCCAAATAAAATTGAAAAATTGTTCCTGTCTTTTTTATATTAACAGTTACAAAGGAAAAGTACAACTTATAAGAAACTATAAAATATAAATACAAAAATGTAAATAAAATCAGAAACTTCATAATTTTAAATATATATATTTTTATTGGAGGATACATTTTTCAAAACCCGCAGATTTCATTCATGTGCAAAATTTTTCTAAAAGATTTAAAAATTCATTTCATTAAACAACATAACCAACTTTGTGGTCAAATTAACAGTAAAAAATGTAACCATAACGTTTAGCAACATGCTATATCGCACACAAAATGAGACTAAATGCAAAGTAAATCATGCTAGCTTTACAATGTGAATAGAAACATTTCAACATTAAAATTCTTAAACTTGTGTTTTCTATCTGACGTATCTGTCAGTAATTTGAAGCCCAGAACTGGGCATTACTAGAAAAGCGGAGCAGTGAGAGGAGAGACGGGGGTCTGGCTGGCTAGAAAACAGGAAACAGCAGGTGGATTAAAAGATATATACCTCTGGCAACACATTTTTAACCCCTGGTATGTTGTTGATTAAACACAGCTATTTATATCTGTGTAAAGTGAAATAAAAAATCTTGGTTTCACTTTTGTTGCTTTTTCAGCTTTTTGGCTGTATTTAATGATATTCAGAGGACCATGTGGTGCCACGGTCAAACCAAGCAGAGCATAAACTCAACCCACTGCACTACCTCTCTGGCCCTGAATAGGAGATTTTTGACTACTTGGATTAGTCGTAATTGAATATGTGCACCTTAAACAACAAGTTTAATTGCAGACTAAACATCCAAAGGTAGTTTTTAAATATGAGAGAGCATACAAGCAAATCTGCAATTTCATTACGATGGGTGTTTGGGTCTTTCAGCAAACCTCTACGGAAAATACTACACAGTGAGCAAGTTGTTACTTTTTCATACATGTATATGAGGTAATCTGCTTATATAAATGAGGGTCATTCGTCTGTCAAAAGAACAAAAAGTAATAAACTATTGCCATAAAAAGGATCTTCAAAAATCACTATTCCATCATATTTGGACACTAAGGCCACTGTCTCAGCCTTCCCTAATTATGAATACTATTGTGATATCTGTGTTCAATAGAAAAGATCTGATACCAAACAAAGAACCTACACAAGGCAGATTTCTTAGAAGGTACCTCACTATTATCTGGACTTGGTTATCATACTGTTAACAAAATCACATTCCTCATTCATGTGCTAATCAAACCTACTATTGATCAATTAACTATAACTGAATGCCTACTATGCATAACCACTAGTGTAGGCTCTAAGGATTTTACAATGCAGAATCCTTTCACACAGCTGACATTTCATAAAGGTTCAACAAAGGTTTACATTTGAAAAAGTAAAAAATGTCATAAGAGATAGCTGCTATAACAAAAACCAAAACAAGTTAAAAAAAGAATTGGTGGTTCGGGGCTGGAGCAATAGCACAGTGGTTAGGGTGTTTGCCTAGCACACAGACAACCCGGTTCGATTCCCTGCATCCCATATGGTCCCCTGAACACCGCCAGGAGTGGTTCCTGAGTGCAGAGCCAGGAGAACCCCTGTGCATTGCCACGTGTGACCCTCCCCCCAAAAAAGTGGTGGAACTAGGCCTTATTATTTTATATTTTACATTATTATTTACAATGTGGTCAAGAAGAGCCATAATAATGTGGTATTTTTGATCATATCCTGAAGTAACAGTGGCAAAATTTCACAAATCTGAGGGATTCAAAAGAAAGAGAATTTATAAACTATTATACTTATTATTATTTTTTTTTTGCTTTTTTTTGGTCACACCCAGCGATGCTCAGGGGTTACTCCTGGCTTTGCACTCAGGAATTACTCCTGGCGGTGCTTGGGGGACCATATGGGATGCCGGGGATCAAACCCGGGTTGGCCATGTGCAAGGCAAACACCCTACCCGCTGTGCTATTGCTCCGGCCCCTAAACTATTATACTTTTACTTAAGAAATGAAAGCATAACATTTCGATTTAATAAAGTGAGGAAAGACTTTCAAACAAAGAAAAAAGCTGGAGGAGAAAAATCTAAAGTGTTTTTAGAACACATAAAGTTTGAGATGAATATTAGCTAATTAAATGAATGTATTAAAAAAGCAGCCAATTTGGGTTTAAATAAGAGGTCTGGTTTCCTAATAAGCAGTAATTCAATACAAGGGAATTGACAATCATTTAGGAAATAAGGGTAGATCATAATTTATAGAGCAGAAAACATCTCCTATAGAAGAAAAGCAAAATTCATTTCCCTTCTTAATAATTTTTCTATGAAGTGTGGTCTGTGCAAATGACAATGACTAGTAGAGTTCAACTCAAAATTATTAAGTCTCTACATCTGTAATGTTGTGATAAGGAAAGTATGACAAGAAATAAAGCCAGACAATACAAGGAGTAGGTAAAAATTATAAGTAGTATTATATCAAATAAGTTATTTGAAATAAAAGAAACTAGAGGTTTATTTGATACACCAAAAACAGTAACAACAAGTCTCACAATGGAGACGTTACTGGTTGCCCACTCGAGAAACTGATGAACAATGAGACAACAATGGTACAGTGCTACAGAGGTTCTATACTGGAATTACTTGGAAAGTATTAAAAGTTCAGTATATTATTAAAATGTTACTGTTTGCAATAAGCACAATCTCATAAAGACCTTTCTGTGCCCTTAATTGGAAGTGTATATGATAGTAAAAACACTTTTCCCACAAAGACTGTTTGTCTCCTGCTTAAATCCCATGAAATTATGTCCCCGGGACACTTGCATCTTTATTATAAAATTGGTCCAGTAGATGTCACTAGTAAACCAGTTTTTGAAGAATCTGTAGTTCTTTGATGTGATTTCTGTTTGATATTCTGTTGAATATTGTTCCTTAAAAAATATCCACAGGCACTGCTAATGCTCCTCAGCCAAATTGCATTATGCTCCTCTAAATAAACATAATATTAGTTACAGGCGATAATCCTTTCCCCCAAATCCATCATTACACAGTTACAAAAAATTTTAAGAACATGTTATTGTTTTAATTTAAAAACTGACTATACAGAGCTAGAGAGATAGTACAGCAGGTAAGGCACTTGCCTTGCACGAGGCCAACCCAAGTTTGACCGCTGGTACCGTATGTGATCCCTGAAGTCCCACATGAGTGACCCCTGAGCACAGAGCCTGGAGTAACCCCTGGGCACAACTGTGTACGGCCCAAACATGTTCACAACATAATTTTTTGATGATATAAATTTGCTTCCTTATTATATGTTCTCTAATGAACTGAAAACATTTCCTAATAAAATATTTATAAATAAAAAAAACTTTGATTCTGACATATTTATCTTCATTTAGGACATATCTTTTATCTTCATTTAGGCATATAAACGATGCACTTTTTAAAAAGTGAATCACCGTGAGATCCAGTTACAAAGTTGTTGATCACTGGGTTCAGTCATACAATGTTCCTGTGCCCGCTCCTTCACCAGTGTACATTCCCCACCACCAACGCCCCCAGCCTCCCTCTGCCACCCCCACATCTCTCTCTCTCTCTCTCTCTCTCTCTCTCTCTCTCTCTCTCTCTCTCTCTCTCTCTCTTTCTCTCTCCACACCCCCCACCCCAACACCCCAGGAATAATCGTTTGTAACACAGGTATGGAGAGGTTATCATGTTTGTCCCTCTACCTCCTTTCAGCACGCACTTCTTATCCAGAGTGATCCTTTCCACCTATCTCTGTCATCGTGGTCCCTCTCTATTCTAAATACCCTCCCTAACCACTGTGGTAAGTTTCCACCATGGGCCAGTCCTCCTGACCCTTTTTTCTACTGTCCTTGGGTAATAGTCTATGTTTCCTATATCCCACAAATGAGCGCAATCATTCTAGTGCTGTCCCTCTCCATCTAACTCATTTTTCTCATAGCATAATACTCTCCACGTCCAAACGGTGCACTTTACAGGGTCAGAAAGATGGCACAGAGGTTAAGCCACTTGTCTTGAGTGTGGTTATGGCTATGACAATGATTCAAATGCTGGCATCACATGTGATCCCCCAACACTAAGCCATGTTTGGACCAAGAAGACACAGCAGTAGTGGCCCCCAAGCATTGCTGGGTATGGTCCAAAAGCAAAAACAAAAATGATACACTTTATAAATCTACTGTGAAATATTCTTGAAGGCAGCATATGGTATAGTAGAAAGACTCACACAAACAAGACTAGTCACAACTTTTCTACCAACCTAAGAAAATCATCTAACTTTTGGGCTAACCTTAGTGTATAAAAAACAGACCAAAAGTAAACACTTTCTGTAATTGGCAAGTAAGTGATTCTAAAATTCTAATTCTAAAATTGTATTATTTTGGCATTCCATCTAATGACAGTTTTATTAGAAAATAATAGTAGATGCACATGGCCAACTCTGGTTCCCTCCTGAGGATCACCAGGACTGACCCCTGAGCACAGAGCCAAGAGTAAGACCTAAGCACCACA
The DNA here is from genome assembly GCF_027595985.1 of Sorex araneus. Classification (NCBI taxonomy): domain Eukaryota; kingdom Metazoa; phylum Chordata; class Mammalia; order Eulipotyphla; family Soricidae; genus Sorex; species Sorex araneus. The sequence continues at coordinate 95,881,986 of NC_073302.1, read as the reverse complement.
GGGTGTACGCCAAAAACAAAAAGAAACAGAAAGAAAAAAAGAAAAGAAAATAAATATTCTAAGCCACTTATGACATAAAAAACAAAATCTCACTAATTAAGAAAAATAATAAAACCAAAAAATTTACATTGAGATGGCTAGCTGCTATTAATATTGTTAAATTTCCTTTTCAGTTTATTGAGGTAGAAGAACTGATACAACAGCAGTTCACAGACAAACTTTTCCTTCTTATTTTTTTTTTCTTTTTGGGTCACACCTGGCGATGCATAGGGGTCACTCCTGGCTCTGCACTCAGGAATTACCCCTGGCGGTACTCAGGGGACCATATGGGATGCTGGGGATCGAACTCAGGTCGGCTGCGTGCAAGGCAAATGCCCTACCCGCTGAGCGATCACTCCGGCCCCTTCCTTCTTAATTTTAAGTCATAAAGACCAACTATCACTGTATCACTGTCATCCCATTGTTCCTCGATTTATTAGAGCGGGTACCAGTAATGTCACTATTACTCTCAGCACTGAGATTTTAGCAGCCTCTCCTTACTCGTCTTTCCCAACGATTGGAGGCTCTTTCAGGGAAACTACCGAGAGTATCCTACCCACACGGACAGAGTCTGGCAAGCTACCTGTGGTGTATTCAATATGCCAAAAACGATAGGCCTCATTCCCCTGACCCTGAAAGATCAACTACAGCCTTTAAAAATTTTAAGATTATAAAGACCAAACTACACTGTTATAGAAAGACCTGAAAAAAAAAAGTTGAGGAAGCAAACCTATTATATCATTAATGACAAAATTTTTCTATTACTCTAGTTGATATCAATACCAAAATTTATGATAAAATATTAACTTTCATTATTATATGAACATAGAATATTGGTGACAAGTATAAAGGTGCTAAAAGACAAACAAACATAGGCACATTAAAAATTTTAGGTAAAAATCTGTTTAAATCTGGCCATAACCCATCTAGCACAAAGGAGATTTGAGAAACTACTAAAGGGCGGGGGTTAGGGGGAAGAAAAAAATTTTTTTTTCTTTTTGGGTTACACCCGGTGATGCAAAGGAGTTACTCCTTGCTCATGCACTCAGGAATTATTCCTGGCAGTGCTAGGGGGGCCATATGGAATGCTGGGAATCAAACCCGGGTAGACTGCGTGCAAGGCAAATGCCCTACCTGCTGTGCTATAGCTCCAGCCCCAGAAGAAACACTTTTACAGGCATAAATGGGAATGGGAATAAGGAAGCTACACTAGGCAAAAAAGTTGATTATTATAGTCAGTTTTCTTTAGAGGATGGTAGGGGTTTTATAAATCAGAGTACCTTATGTAGTGCTTATCAGACAATTTCTGATTGGCTGGTTTAAGCTTCCATTTTAGAGTGAGAGACAGAACTGCAAAAAAAGTAAGTCTCATTTACAGTTCTCTTGCTCTTACCTCTTTGCTAGAACAATGTCTGTTCTTTACCTCTGCAATGAAAAAAACTATCCTTTTAAGTGTATACAGAAAGTTAACATATTATAAGGAACTATATATGCAAGTGTCAAACTGAGGAATCCTAGTATTGATGGTGGTTCTGTAGTTGTATGTTTATTACAGATCATCATCATCATCCCATTGATCGTCGATTTCTCAAGCCATCTCAGTAACGTCTCCATGCGTCCTAGCCTCAGATTTCAGAACCCTCTCTCTACTCTTCCTTCCCAACGATGCCACATCAGAGGCTTTACAGAAGCCTGATTTATTACAGAATAAACATTTTTTTAAAATGTTAAATCTCAGTTTAGCGACATGGCATTTAGCTTAAGGGTCTGTGATTTGCGTGTAACATACCCCAGCAGCTGTGAGTATGCTAACTACTGCAGGAAGATGGATAAACAGGCATCAGAGCTGAGTGCAGCCCTGCGTGCAGGAGGTCTGAGTTCAGTTCCCATCACCACATGGACCCACAGCCGCTGCCAGGAGCCCCCGACAAGTACAGAGCCGAGAGCAGACACAGTGCATCTCCGGTGGTGGCCAAACACAAACACCCGGGACATGAAGAAAACAACTCATCAACAATATTAATATACCCTTCGAAAAGTTTATATTATATACTATTTTTGTACTCCACACAACAGGCCCTGAAACCCAGGCTAATAGACCTTAGAAGGTGGGAGAAAGTGCATCTCCAGGCAGAGACAGACAGAGACACCAGGAGAGAAAGGGCAGTGCAGACGGAAAGGCATCTCCAAGGTGCAAGGCATCAGCCAGTGGGAGCAGGGGGCGTGTTCACTGCTGGACACCGACACATAGTCCTGTGATTACAGCACTGTGACACGCGGCAAGGAGCCAGAGGGTCTAAACTGAAACAGACGACGCAGGCAGTTGCAATCTCGTGGCCCTCCAGCAGCTCTGCTGATAGCAGTTATTGGAGGATGCCATGCTGGAACCCATGTCCACATTAACAGACCCTGAAGGCAGAAACCCCCAAGGAGAACACTCCCTACTCACTGAGCTGAGCTAGCAGGGGGCTGAGAGACAACGGGCCAGAGTACTTACTCCTTGCACCAGACACTTACAGGCTCTGTGGACCTCTGGTCCTCCCCTTGCCATGTGACCTCAGCACGACAGCTAAGCTGGGTACCTGCAACATGGCACTGTCAGTTGTCATGCAAGCCTGTGCCAACCGGAAGCCTCGGGACCACAGACACCAGCTGATCACCTGTCAGCTGACCATCAACCAACCGAATCACAGTGTCAGCAGTTCAAAACTGTGATCGCTGGTGACTGCCAGCGTTAGTCACACTCGATGCTGGCACTACAAAGGTGAAGTGCACCCAACGATAAACTACCTGGTCATGATGTGGTGCTAAAATGCATCAGCACCAAGCTGATTGCCAGGCAGCTGACGAAACCCAAGAACCACAGGTGCCACACAGGCCATCTGATGTCAGTGACACACTGCCATGCACATACAACTGCAAATTGACGATACAGGGTCTTGTCAAAATCCTGTGGAGAACCACGTATTCGATGAGAAACTGCACGGGTGGGTTAAGGCAAAGCATGGCAAGAACTCCCGACACAAGGGAGCTGTGCAAACTCTCTGAAGATGTCGAAGCAACTTAGTGATGTTTATGCAAATGAGGCCAGGGAAGTAAAATCAGACAGGAAGGCTGGCTCACCGAACGGCTGAATACCTGCAAGCCCGAGGTCCAAGGCCCACAGCCTATGGCCTGCTAGCACCACTAGGAGCAACGAACATGCATGAACAGGAGTGGTCAAAAAGCAAAAGCAAAGCACCTTAAAAAAAATACAAAGATAAAATAGAAGGGAAAGGAACAGCTGAAAGGAAAGATTTGAATATCAAATTGGTGAGCTCAAAGACAGGGCACGTGAATAATCCAAAAACATCAGGAAAAAAGAAAAAATGTAATTGAAAATATCAAGATATTTCAGGGGTAGCGTCTGCATTATTTGGGGCTTCAGAAAGAAAAGGGAGACAGAAAAGGCAGAATTCTTATTTGAAGAAGTAATAGCTAAGAAATATCCAAAGCTAAGTCAGCGATTCAACCCATATCCAGGAAACTCCAAGAGTTCCAAATAAACCCGAACAGATGCACACTGACACAATATAATTAAAACGACAAAATCCAAAGATAGAGAATCCTGAAAGCATGAGAAAAAAAACCACAAATATAATACCAATACAACTACCAGATTTCTAAAAATAAAACAACATACAAAAATAACCAACACTATTGAGCATCATAAATGTTTCAAAATAAGAAACCAAACAAAAAGCTGATAGAGGAAGACTGGAGTAGATATCCCACCAAAGAGATGGAGAAATGGCTAACACGCACGAGAGAAATGCTGACTGCTGGTGGGAATGTAAGTGGGCAGAAGTGCTGTCTCCAAATACTAAAAGTAGATCTACCAGGCAACCCAGAAATTGAGGGCATTCTGAGTATGGCATTTAATATGGAAAAAAGAGCAACTGACAGGCTCCTATTCTAAGAAACCTCACACAAAATCTGAAACTGGAATAGCAACAAATGAACCATTAGGGGAAAGCTATTTTGTTTGTTTCATTAATACTTCTTTTTAGTTGTTGCTGTTGTCTTTTTGGTTTTGGGGAGAGTCACATCTGTAATGCTTTGGGGTTATCAATCTCGGTGATCCTAAGAGTACATGCCATTTCAGGATGGAATCCAGGCACCCTCATGAGCATTCACTCTAGCCCTCTGAGCTACCTCTCAAGCCCCATCACTACGTCTGAATGTTTGCAAAATAATTCCAGTTGTATTTCCTCAATAGACTATCTCTTAGTGATTAAGAATATTGTTTTTGGTATGATAAACATTGTACAGTACATTTTATAAAAATGGTGTATTGGTTTAGCTATATCCTCGAGAACCAAAGCTGCTGAAGCAGGCAGCAGTTATGGGTAATCAAGTGTGATTGTGAGTCCCTAGACAATTACTGCCAACTTTTTTCTCCTGTGTCCTAAATATAAATTGGAAACATTTGGATTCAAACTTACTTTAACAACTCCAATAGAATCAGATTTCTGGAACTGTTTTTGCCTCAAAATCCAAACTAAGTAAGGTCATGCTCCAAACTGGCTTTATTTACTAAGGAACCAAGAATCACCTTTAGATGATTTCTAAAAAGAAATGTTAATTAGGCTGAATGTGCTTCTCCAGATGAAACAGTAACAGGAACTCTACTCAAGCTTAACAATGGGTGTACAGGGAGCAGATTTCAGTTTCACTGGACACACTCAAAGGCCTATTTGCAGTTCCTAAGGAAATGGCATGTTTAGATTTGACAAATCAAGTATAGGCAAAAACCAAATAAAATCAAAATAGTATTTTATGTAAATCTAAGGGAAAATGTAGCAAGTGTTTTAAAATCATGGTGCTGCTCTGGGCAGAAATTATTTACATTAAATAAAATTACAGGCCAGGACAAAGGAGGGCATGCAGCCCGGCAGCCTGCAGGGACTTGGGCGTCTGGACCCTGGAGGAGATATTCTCCTCCCCCCCCAAACACACACACACACACACACACACACACACACACACACAACACAGAACAAGACCTTGGGGGAGATTCTCCTCCAACAGGTAACCTCCCCTCCCCACCCCCAAACACACACACACACACACACACACACACACACACACCCCAGAACAAGACCCTGGGGGAGATATTCTCCTCCAACAGGTAACCCCCCCTCCCCACCCTCAAAAACACACACACACACACACGCGCGCGCAAGCACATGCACACGCACACATGGCTGTTCTCAGAGCCTACTCCTGTGTTATCCAGAGGATTACACCTGGCAGTGCTTGGGATATATACTATCATGGGGTTGATATAGGGTCACCATATGCAAGGCAAGAGCCTCACCCCTGTACTACCTCTCCCGTCCCTGAGTAACCCTAACAAAAGTGTGGTTCAAAACATCCTTATTCAATATAATTTGCTTCCAATCAATTAGCTCTCCTTGCCTCCTAAGATATCACTGTGAAAAAATACTACAAAGAATTAGTGGGATATTGGAGAAAAGATAAGAAATCACAAAAATACTTGAATAAAGGGAGATAGCAGCAGTCCTCAAACTATGACTATAGGAATATTTGACAGAAGACATAAGGGCACAGAGAGTTTTGTTTGTTTTTGATGGCAGTCAAAAAACTCTTTATTGAGATACTGTGATTTATAATACAACTTAATCATGGTTTCAGGCATACATAATTCCAACCCACATCCACACGAGAGCACCCACTTTCCTCCCGCAAGGTCCCAGCGGCCCTCCTGTTACACTCAGCTATAAACCCAGTCCTGTTGCCCTTGGCCGTCTCCTCACTGTGAATCTCTTCACAGGAGACCATTCTGTATCCTTTCCTTTACCTCTGACTTGGTTCAGCAGCAGGATTCTTCAACACAACAGCAAACTGCATGCTCTAATCCATTCTTTGCAGCATAGTATTCCACTGTGTGTGTGTCTCTGTGTGTGCGTGCGTGCACGCAAAGCAAATACTTGATCCATTTACCTGTATTTGGATATTTGGGTTGTTTCCATATTTTGGTAAGTGCTATTAAGTGCCACTAAACATAGCTACACATATGACCTTTTGAATTCATGCTGCTGTGTAAAAACTACCTAAGTACTTCCTATTTAAATAGGTTCTGCCCAAACCTGCCCAGACCGTGGGCAACACTGCAGGATCACATCTTTTATTCTGCTCCTCTTCAAACTGCCATTTTCATATCAGTCTAAAAAATTTCCTGGACAACCAGAGGTACTAATTTGCCACTCATCACCCAGTTTTATATATTGTACTTCCTTAAAATATCTTGTTCAGGAGATAGGTAGTATTTCTCCCAGAAATAAGGTATTGTTTTTGCCTTGCATACTGCTGACTTTGATTCAATCCCAGGGCCATATACGGTTCCCTCAGTACTGCCAGGAGTGATCCCTGAGTGCAGAGCCAGGAGTAAGCCTGTGCTGTGGCCCAGAACAAAACAAATCTTGAGTTTCTGAGAGTAACTCTCTGTCCATTACTGATATGCTACTTCCTGGAGCTTTTAATTGCCATGACAGGTGTGCTTATATCAACTGTCTCTTCCATCTAGTTCATTTTTCAGCTAAAGTGAGAGAAAATTCCAATCCTGTGCTTCTATTCTAAAGCAGCTCAATTTATTGATAGAGAAAACTCTTAAGTACTGTAGTAGTTTACATAAGATCTTTATAAAATTCTATTCTCATCTGGAAGAATGAAGGAATTAGAATATTGCTAATTGCATGTTCATAGATAATTTTCTTCTCATCCCTTTACCTTGAGTCTTTGTTGAAATGGGTGAAACAGTAAGGCCTAGGATCATTGCTAGGATTGAAAGAATTATCTGAACAAAGCCTGGTACACAGCAATATGCCAATAAAAATGTTAACTTTTATTATGTAATTTTTTAAACCTTACTCCTATTGTTATGTTTAAAAACTCAATCTTTGTGGTGGTGGGAAATGTACACTGGTGTAGTGATGGTTGCTGAATCATGGTATCACTGAAACACAATAATGAACACCTTTGTAATGATCTACTTCACAGACATTCAATTTAAAAATTTTTTATGGGGCTCTCCCTGGCCAGCCAGCCAGCCAGCCAGCCAGCCAGCCAGGTATGTAAGCGCACCGCTCCCGTCAGCTGGACCTGCCCACTGATCGCTCCACCTGGGCACCCATCATCCCTGCCTGCTACCCAAGACCCACCTCTCCCCAGCCAGGTGGGAACGCGCCCCACACCACATCCCAAAAGATTACTGGGGGCTGGGCCTGTATCTCAGGGGACATGGCTTAAAAGGGGGCGTGGCCTCCGGCTGGAGTTATTTCAACCTGCACAAACCCTTGCTAAAGAGAGCATAGCCTTAAGCCTTCATGAGCGGCCCCACATAAAATAGGAGGAGCGCATGAGAGTAAGGAAGTATCCTAGAATAGGAACAAGGCTATCATCACCAACTTAGCTCATCCAGAATCCCTTCTACAGCGAAAGAAAATAGGGATAGACAACTACAAGGTGTCAACCCTATACTCCCATAACAATATGAAGAAACAGCAAAAATCCCCCTCACAAAGAGAGGATGAAGAAAAGATTCCAAAAGCCTCAACAGGGGTCACACACATATACGGCCTCTCAGACAATGAATTCAGAGAGGAAATCTTGAAGAGGTTTGACGCACTCAAAGCAACCATGGAACAGAAATCCAATAAATTAAGGGACGATATGAATGAAGCACAGGTAACTTGCCAGGCTCTGCCGCACGGGCTCAATACTGTCAGTAGCTTGCCGGGCTCTCCGAGAGGGGCAGAGGAATCAAACTCAGGTTGGCCCCGTGAGAGGCAAACGCCCAACTGCTGTGGATATTGGATACGCTAAAAACAGTAACAATAAGTCTCTCAATGAGAGACGTTACTGGTGCCCGCTCGAACAAATCAATGAGCAACGGGATGACAGTGACAGTGATGAATGAAGCATTGGAACGGTCCACTAAAAAAATTCAGGAAGAAATGAGAGCAGAAATTTCAAAGCTACGAACAGAAGTCACACAAATAAAGGAATCGGTAGATGAATTAAAAATCTCAGTAGGTGCCCTCAACAGTACAATGGCTACAGCCAAAGACAGAATCAGTGAACTTTAACATGAGCTGCAGAAAGCTTACAGACAAAAACAAATAATGGCAAAAGACCTCAAAATGGCTATAGAGAGAATCAGAATCCTTGGGGATGACTTCAAGAGGAACAACATAAGAATCACTGGAGTACCAGAAGCACAAGGAAATAACCCCAATGAAAAAAACATGGTTAAAGACATCATTGCTAAGAGCTGGAGAACACAGGCATCCAGATCCAAGGAGACCGAAGAGTACTAGCAAAAAGAGACCTGAATAAAAAGACTCCAAGGCATATCATAGTCAGAATGATGGATGCTGTGGATAGAGACACAATTCTGCAAGCAGCAACGTCAAAGAAGGAAATCATATAAAAAGGAGCAACCCTTAGATTTACAGCAGACCTATCAGAGGAAACCCTCCGAGCCCGAAGACAATGGTGGGACATAGTGAAAAAACTCAACAAAATGAACGCTTCACCAAGAATACTTTATCCGGCTAAACTCTCACTTAAACTCGAAGAAACTATACACTACTTTGTGAATAAACAAGAGCTCAGGAACTTCACAGACTCAAAACCAAACTTAAAAGAAGGACTAAAGGGGCTTTTGTAAGACAAGGAAAAACCCTACAAGAACAACAAACCCCACAGAAAGATGACACAAAATCCCATGACAATAATCCGTCTCAATGTCAATGGCCTAAATGCACCAATTAAAAGACACAGAGTGGAAAAATGGATTTGGAAACAAAACCCAACATTCTGCTGCCTACAAGAAACACACCTGAACAGTCAGAGCAAACACAGACTCAAAGTCAAAGGATGGAAAACAATCCTGAAAGCAAACAACTCTTTTTTTTTTTTTTTTTCAAAAAAGCTGGGGTGGCCATACTAGTATCCGAAAACATAGATTTCAGATTGAAAAATATTAGAAGGGACAGCAAAGGTCACTTTCTATTTATCAAGGGATATGTACCACAGGAAGAAATCACACTCTTAAATGCATACACATCTAACAAGCGACCGGCTAAATACCTAAAACAACTCCTAACAGACTTTAAGGAGGACACTGTTAACAGTACAATAGTAGTCAGAGACTTCAACACCACCGTATCACCTCTGGATAGATGGACAAGAATAAAATTCACCAAGGAAATACTGACTCTGAAGAAAGAAATAGAAGAGAGAGGCCTAATAGACGTATACAGGGGTTTACACCCCAAAAAGAAAGAACACACATTTTTTTCTAGTGCACATGTAACATTTTCCAAGATAGACCATGTACTGGGCCACAAAACATATTTCAATAGAATCAGAAAAATAGAAATTGCATCAACTATCTTCTCAGACCACTGTGCGCTGAAGATAGAAGACGCAGAGAATCAAAGCAAACACCTGGAAATTAAACAGCTCAGTGTTGAACAATAAGTGGGTCAGGAAGAAAATCAAGGAAGAAATCAAGAGAAACATCGAAACAAATGAGAATGAAGACACGAGCTACCAAAACCTATGGGATGCAAGTAAAGCTGTGTTAAGAGGAAAATTTATAGCTCTGCAAGCATTCCTCAGGAAGGAAGAAAGGGTCTATAGATAGCTTGACTTCACAGCTCAAGATCTTAAAAAAAGACCAGAAAAAGGAACCCAAACCAGACCAAAGGAAAGAATTAATAAAAATTATACCAGAAATTAACGACATGGAAACCCAGAAAACAATCTGAAAGGTCAATGAAACCAAGAGCAGGTTCTTTGAGAAAATAAATAAGATTGATACACCGCTAGCAATACTGACAAAGAAAGAGAGAGAGAACCCTAATAAACCGAATCAGGAATGAAAAGGGGGACATCACAACAGAAACCAATGAAATTCAAAAGATCATCAGAGACTACTTTAAAAGTCTGTATACCACAAAACAAGAGAACCTAAAAGAAATGGATGAATTCCTTGACTCCTACAATCTCCCAAGACTGAACCAAAAAGACTTGGAATACCTGAATAGACCCATTAATAACAAGGAAATTTAAACAGTAATCAAAAGTCTCCCCAAAAACAAAAGCCCAGGTCCAGATGGATTCACTGGCGAATTCTTCCAAACATTTAAAGAAGACCTGTTGCCAGTTCTCCTCAAGCTTTCCCAGGAAACTGAAAAATCAGGAACTCTCCCAAATAGTTTCTATGAAGCACATGTCTCTCTAAAACCAAAAGCAAATAAAGACACCACTAAGAAAGAAAATTGCAGACCAATATCCCTGATGAACACCGATGTGAAGATCCTCAACAAAATGTTAGCAAATAGGATTCAACAACTCATCAAAAAGATCATACACCATGACCAAGTGGGATTCATTCTGGGGATGCAGAGATGGTTTAAGATTTGGAAATCAATCAATATAATCCATCATATCAACAAAAGTAAAGATAAAAACCATATGATCATATCAATTGATGCAGAGAAAGCATTTGACAAGATCCAACATCTGTTCATGATGAAAACCCTCACCAAAATGGGTTTTGGAGGAACTTTCCTCAAGATAGTTGAAGCCATCTACCACAAGCCTATGGTAAGCATTACCCTCAATGGGGAAAAACGAAGGGCCTTTCCTCTATGATCAGGGACAAGACAAGCATGCCCACTCTCACCACTTCTGTTCAATATAGTACTGGAAGTACTTGTGATAGCTGTTAGGCAAGAAAAAGATATCAAGGGTATCAAGATAGGAAAGAAAGAAATCAAACTCTCACTATTTGCAGACGACCTGATACTATATCTAGAGAAGCCTAAAGCCTCTACTAAGAAACTCTTAGAAACAATACGCTTGTAAGTAAAGTCACAGGCAATAAAATCAATACCCAAAAATCCATGGCCTTCCTATATGCAAACAATGAGACAGAGGAAAGGGACATGAAAAAAGCAATCCCATTCACAACTGTGCCCCAGAAAATCAAGTACCTCGGAATCAGCTTAACTAAGGAAGTAAAAGCCCTCTACAAAGAAAACTGTAAAAAGCTACTCCATGAAATAAAAGAGGACATAAGGAAATGGAAACATATCCCCTGCTCATGGTTAGGGAGAATCAACATTGTCAAAATGTCAATACTCCCGAAAGCATTATACAGACTCAACGCGATCCCTATAAGGATACCCATGACATTCTTCAAAGAAATGGATCAAGCAATCCTGAAATTCATATGGAACAACAAACCACCACGGATTGCTAAATCAATTACTGGGAAAAAGACAACGGGAGGCATCACCCTCCCCAACCTTAAACTTTACTACGCAGCGGTAACAATCAAAACAGCATGGTACTGGAACAAAGGCAGAGCCTCGGACCAATGGAACAGGGTGGAATATTCCTACACACAACCCCAAATGTATGAACATCTAATCTTTGATAAGGGAGCATGAAATGTGAAGTGGAGCAAGGAAAGCCTCTTTAACAATGGTGCTGGCACAACTCGACAACCACATGCAAAAGAATTGGCTTAGACCTCTACCTGACACCATGCACAAAAGTCAGATCAAAATGGATTAAAGACCTCAACATCAGACCACAAACCATAAGGTACATCGAAGACAAGGTCAGCAAAACCCTCCAGGATATTGAAGCTAATGGTATCTTCAAAGATGACATGCAACTGACCAACCAAGAGGAAACAGAGATAAACAAATGGGACTTCATTAAACTAAGAAGCTTCTGCACCGCAAGAGATACAGTGACCAGAATACAATGACAATCTACAGAATGGGAAAGGATATTCACCCAATACCCATCAGATAAGGGGTTGATATCAAGGGTATATAAGGCACTGGTTGAACTCTACAAGAAGAAAACATCCAACCCCATCAGAAAATGAGGCAAAGAAATGAACAGAAACTTTCCCAAGGAAGAGGTATGAATGGCCAAAAGGCACATGAAAAAGTGTTCTACGTCACTAATCATCAGGGAGATGCAGATCAAAACAACCATGAGATACCACCTCACACCACAGAGACTGGCACACATCCAAAAGAACAAAAGCAACCGCTGTTGGAGAGAATGTGGGGAGAAAGGGACCCTTCTACACTGCTGGTGAGAATGCCGACTGGTTCAGCTCTTTTGGAAAACAATATGGACGCTTCTCAAACAATAGAAACTGAGCTCCCATTTGATCCAGCAATACCACTCCTGGGAATATATCCCAGAGAAGCAAAAAAGTATAGTCGAAATGACATCTGCACTTATATGCTCATCGCAGCACTGTTTACAATAGCCAGAATTTGGAAAAAACCCGAGTCCCTAGAACAGAAGACTGGTTAAAGAAATTCTGGTACATCTATACAATGGAATACTACGCAGCTGTTAGAAAGAATGAAGTCATGAACTTTGCATATAAGTGGATCAACATGGAAAGTATCATGCTAAGTGAAATGAGTCAGAAAGAGACAGACATAGAAAGATTGCACTCATCTGTGGAATATACAATAACAGCCTAGGAAACTAATATCCAAGAATAGTAGAAATAAGTACCAGGAGGTTGGCTTCATGGTTTGGAAGCTGGTCTCACATGCTGGGGAAAAAGGCAGCTCAGATAGAGAAAGGAACACCAAGTAAAATGTGGTTGGAGATCCTGAGTGGGAAGGGAGACGAGTGCTGAAAGTAAACTAGAATCTGAAAACAATGGCCACTCAATACCCATATTGCAAACCACAACACCCAATTGGAGAGAGAGATCACAGAGGCAGGGTGGGGTGGGGAAGGAGATGGGATTGGGGAGTGGGAGGGATACTGGGTTTATTGGTGGTGGAGAATGGGCACTGGTGGAGGGATGTGTTGGCAAACATTGTATGAGGGAAAAAACAAGCTCGAAAATGTGTAAATCTGTATCCATACCCTCATGGTGATACACTAATTAAAGAATAAAAATAAAGTTTTTAAGAAGTCATGTGGAGTTCATGCCCTATCCAATCAGCTTAATCAATAGTTGAATAAACTGCAGTACTCGTACATTTAAAAAAATAAAATCCAATCCTAGGATGGGAATCTGGCTCAGAATCGAGGTATACACGTTGCACTTGTAAGGATCCAAGGTTGATCCCCAGTAACGCCCCTAGTCCAAAGTAATCCACTCTTATGACATCACTTAAGTGTTGGTTCACTGGTTAAAGCACTAGAATTTATGTGATTTCAGCATATGTGGGGGCACATGATAATCAGTATTCTGTAACTACATACTCGTAAACAGTTTACATATGTTTGGTACCAAATGAAACAACTGGAACACCACAGGAGTTCATATTTGTAAATTTTTTTCAGTTCATTAAATGAATAATCGAGGCAGTAGCAGGTATAATACCTGATATTTATTGAACTTTATTATTTGTCAGCACTGAGTTAAGTGCTTCTTGTATACTGTTCACTACACACAAACACACAAAGCTTTGAAGTAGGATTTGCAGCTTTATTTTAAAGATGAGGAAACTGAGGCTTAAGAAACTAAGCAGGTCTATCAAATGCAGAGTTTAATTCAATGTAGTTTTTATTCATGCCTTGAAATGTTTTTCCTCATCTTTCACAAGCATTTAGAGGCCGTGTCCATATAAACAGAAATACCTCATGCATAGCCTGGTTTTCATTCTCTCAATGCTGTTTGAAAACAATTTAATGTTATTTTAAATGGTATAGAATTGGTGTATTTATCTAAAAAAACCTTAGGCAATGAATATATTCCCAAGTAAAGTATCATCTCAGCACACAAAAATGCCAAAAATTAACCTATGACCTGAAAAGACTTGAAAGATTCAGAGAGAATATGATTGTCTATATTTTGTTACAAAAAACAGAAACACCTTTATAGATTACATTACCTCAGGCCTTTTCAAGTGAGACTAGCTGAATTATATTTTGATAGGCTTGTGTAAATGTACCTATCCCTTTGGTGACCTGTTGTGTCTTCAGTATTAGGATAAGAAACAATATTCTACTGAAAGTTTAGAAGTACTGTTCAGGCTCAAAAGAACCCGACTATGAGGTCTTAGCACATTTCCCTGAAAATATATTTGGAACAAGATTTGCTTAACCACTTGTGACACTTTAGATGGTATTACAACGAGTGCATTATTTTGAACACCAAACCGACTAGCTTCTCTTGGAAAACTGGTTTTAGTTGCCATCTTTGTAGTAATACCATTTTAAATTTATTGTATTGGAAAAATTATTTAATAATTATCGATATCTGTCTAAAGTTTAATTTGGTATTATGCATATTTTTCTCACAGTAAATTTATTGTTCCTCTTCCAAATACTTGTTCTTCTTGAAATTTTTAGAGTTTGTCTTAGCAGGCTAAGACTATGAAAAAAGAATGTCAAATTTTATTTTGTTTTTGTTTTTGCTTTTTTTGCTTTTTGGGTCACACCCAGCGATGCTCAGGGGTCACTCCTGGCTATGCACTCAGGAATTACCCCTGCGCGGTGCTCAGGGGACCATATGGGATGCTGGGAATCGAACCTGGGTCGGCCGTGTGCAAGGCAAATGCCCTACCTGCTGTGCTATTGCTCCAGCCCCAAGAATGTCAAATTTTAGAGTGTGTACTTTTATACTTTTTATTTCTTTGATAAAGAAATTATAAAATGTTATTTTCTGTCAAAATATAGACAACACAATTCACACTTTAATTGAGCTTTTTTTTTAAAAATAAGGAATAAGTCTTACTGCTTCCCTCTAATAATAGGGAAAAGAAGACATTTTCCTTTCATAATTTTCCTAAGATGTATTTGTATTAGTGCCTTTGTATTCAAGGTTACTTGTAATTCATTCTCCTCTATGTAATAACTTAGAAATAAAGTGCTGAAAATCTGTTTTTGTTTGATTTTTAATTTTTTTTTTAAAATCACTGTGAGCTACAGTTACAAAACTTCCATGTTTGAGTTTCAGTCAAACAATGATCGAACACCAATCCCTCCACCAGTGCACATTTTCCACCACCAATGTCCCCAGTATCCACCCTATCCCAGTCCTGCCCCGGCCTCTATGGCAATTTCCCCTATGCTCTCTCTACTTTTGGACATTATGGTTTGCAATACTGATACTAAGAGTCTATCACGTTTAGTCCTTTATCTGCTTTCAGCACACATCTCCCAACCCGAAGGATCCTTCCAACTATCATTGACTTAGTGATCCCTTCTCTATCCTAGCTGCCTTCTCCCCCAGCTCATGAGGCAGGCTTCCAACTATGGAGCAATATTTCTGGCCTTTGTATCTACTGTCCTTGGGTGCCAGCCTCATATTATGTTATTCTATACTCCACAGATGAGTGCAGTCATTCTATGCCTGTCCCTCTCTCTCTGACTCATTTCACTTAACATGATACTCTCCATGACATTCCACTTATAAGCAAATTTCATGACTTCATCTTCCTTACAGCTGCATAGTATTCATTGGTTTGATTTTTGTAGGGCGCTTTTCAGAAGCGCTTGGGCTGGGTCTAACGGGTGCAGGGACACTCCCAGTGACTCAGCTCACGTGTGGACTAGACTGACCCACTTCAGCCAGGCGATGACCGTAGTAGTGGGCCCCCAAGGCTGTATGCAGGGACATTTGGTGGTGGTCAAGATTGAACTTGGGAGTTCTGAGCTTGCAGGACATTTGCTATTGAGATGTCGATGATATATCGATCTTCCTTTCCAGTCCCTCCCCCCCAACCTTTAACT
Organism: Sorex araneus; assembly: GCF_027595985.1. Taxonomy (NCBI): domain Eukaryota; kingdom Metazoa; phylum Chordata; class Mammalia; order Eulipotyphla; family Soricidae; genus Sorex; species Sorex araneus. The sequence goes on along the minus strand of NC_073302.1, from coordinate 95,866,137 downwards.
ATTTATATCTGTATTAGTAATTTCAGATCACCTAACGTCTGAGTCTTAGTTTGAATTAGAACTGGGGTGAAAGTGTAATTACATCTGGGCCAGAGAGTACAGGAGAAAGGCGCTGCCAAGCATGGGCCCACCACTGTGTATGGGCCCCGAGAACTGCCAGGGTCACAAACATTTTTTATTAAAATTGTATTTTAAATTTTATCACTGTGAAATACACAGTTCCAAGTTGTTGATAATTGGGTTTCAGTCATACAATGTTCCAACCCATCCCTTCACCAGTGTCCAGTTTCTCTCATACCCACCTCCCAGCCCTGCCTCTATGATGGCAGATTCTCTTTCTCACTCGCTCTCTCCCTCCCTCTCTCTCTTCCCTCTGTCCCTCCCTCTGCCTCTCTTCCTCTCTCTCTCTCTCTGCTCCCTCTCTCCCCCCTCCCCACCCCTCTGCTCTTAGGCACTGTGGTTTGCAACACTGTTACTGGTAGGTTATCACGCATATCACTTTCATCACTCAGTTTCGAACCAGAGTGATCATTTCCAGCTATCACTGTCAGAGTGATCCCTTCTCTGTCCTAACTATACTCACCCTCCCCCTTTGTGGCAATCTTCCCTCCATGAACCGTCCTCCTGGTTTCCACGATCTTTGGGGATTAGTCTCATATTATGTTTCTTTTTTTAATCACACAAAAATGAACACAACCATTCTATGTCTATCCCTCTCTCTCTGACTCATTTCACTCAGCATGATACTCTCCATGTCCATAAGCAAATTTCATGCTTAATTTTTTTTAAAAGCTGTGCAATATTCCACTGTGTAGATGTACCATAGTTTCTTTATCCAGTCATCTGTTCTCAGGTATTTGGGTTATTTCCAGATTCTGGCTATTGTGAATAGTGCTTCAAAAAACATAGGTGTGCAGATGGCTTTTCTACAGTCTGCTTGGGCCCCTTGGGTATATTCTCAGGAGTGGTATTGCTGGGTAGTATGGAAGCTCAATTTCTAGTTTTTTGAGGACTACCCATATTATTTTCCAAAAGGCTGGACCAGTTGGCATTTCCACCAGCAATAAATGGGAGTACCTTCCTCCCAGCCAGTACTGGTTGTTTTTGTTCTTTTGGATGAGTGTCAGCCTTTTTGTGGCAAGGCATTCCCTTCTGTTTTCTCTCTCTAATTAGCTGTTGTGGTTTGCAATAAAGGTGTTGAGTGGCCGCTGTGCTCAGTCCCTAGCCCTCATTCAGCCCGCAACTCCCTTCCCCCACATGGCCTTCGACTACAATGTAGTTGGTGATCGCTTCTCTGAGTTGACCTTTCCCCGGAACGTGAGGCCAGCCTCGAAGCCATGGAGTCAACCTCCTGGTACTTATTTCTACAGTTCTTGGGTGTTAGTCTCCCACTCTGTTATTCTATATACCATAGATGAGTGCAATCTTTCTATGTCTGTCTCTCTCTTTCTGACTCATTTCACTCAGCATGAAACTTTTCATGCCCATCCACTTGACTACAAAATTCTTGACCTCCTTTTTTCTAACAGCTGCATAGTATTCCATTGTATAGATGTACCAAAGTTTCCTCAACCAGTCATCCGTTCTGGGGCATTCGGGTTTTTTCCAGATTCTGGCTATTGTAAACAGTGCTGCGATGAACATACATGTGCAGATGTTGTTTCGATTGTACTTTTTTGCCTCTCTGGGATATATTCCCAGCAGTGGTATTGCTGGGTCAAATGGGAATTCAATATCTAATTTTTTGAGAGTCGTCCAAATTGTTTTCCAGAAGGGCTGAACCAGTCGGCATTCCCACCAGCAGTGAAGAAGGGTCCCTTTCTCCCCACATCCTCTCCAACAGCGGTTGCTTTTGTTCTTTTGGATGTGTGCTAGTCTCTGTGGTGTGAGGTGGTATCTCAAAGTTGTTTTGATCTGCATCTCTCTGATGATTAGTGATGCAGAGCACTTTTTCATGTGCCTTTTGGCCATTCGTATTTCTTCCTTGGTAAAGTTTCTGTTCATTTCTTCGCCCCATTTTCTGATGGGGTTGGATGTTTTCTTCTTGTAGAGTTCAACCAGTGCTTTATATACCATTGATATCAACCCCTTATCTGATGGGTATTGTGTAAATATCCTTTCCCATTCTGTGGATAGTCTTTGTATTCTGGTCACTGTATCTCTTGCGGTGCAGAAGCTTTTTAGTTTAATGTAGTCCCATTTGTTGATCTCTGTTTTTGAGTGTCAGCCTTTTTGGTGTGAGATATCTCATTTTTGTTTTGATTTGCATCTCCCTGATGATTAGTGATACAGGGCATTTTTTATGTATCTCTTGGCAATTTTTATTTTCTCTTTGAGAAAGTTTCTGTTGATTTCTTCTCCCTATTTTTTGATGCGGTTGGATGATTTTTTTTTTGTAAAGTTCTACTAGTACCTTATATATTTTTAAATTAACCTCTTATGTGATGGGTGTCGGGTAAATAATTTATTCCATCTGTGAGGATTTTTTTTTTTGCTTTTTTTGCTTTTTGGATCACACCCAGCGATCCTCAGGGGTTACTCCTGGCTCTGCACTCAGGAATTACCCCTGGCGGTGCTCAGGGGACCATATGGGATGCTGGGAATCGAACCCAGGTCGGCCGTAAGCAAGGCCGTGTGCAAACGCCCTACCCGCTGTGCTATCACTCCAGCCCCTCTGTGAGTTGTTTTTGAATCCTGATCATTGTTGCCTTTGAGGTACCGAAGCTTCTTAGTTTAAAATAGCGTCATCTTTGCTTCCATTTGCTCGGTCAGCAGTACTTCATCCTAAAGATGCCTTTAGCTTTAACATCATGGAGACGTTACATTTTCCTCTACTTATAGATTCAGGTCTGATATTGAGTTCTTTAACTCATTTAGATTTGACTTTTGTGCATGGCATTAGAAGAGGTCTGCGTTAATTTTTTTGGATGCAGCTGACCAATTTTTTCCAGCACCACATGTTTAAGAGGATTTCCTTATTCCACTTCACAATCTTGGGTCATTTATCAAAAATAAACTACTCATATGCCTGAGAGTCTGTGTCAGGGTGTTCAACTCTCTTATAGTAGTCTGAAAATCTGTCTTTATTCCCAAGCCATGCTGTTTTTACTTTATAGTACAGTTTAAAGTTGGGAAAGGTGATGCCTCCCAACTTCTTTTTTCCAAGGATTGTTTTAGCTATTCATGGGGTTTTATTGTTCCATATGAATTTCAGGAATGTTTGATCTATTTCTTTAAAAAATCGGATGGGTATCCTTACAGGGATTGCATTGAATCTGTTAAATGCTTTAGGGGAGGATTGCCATTCTAATCATATTAATCCTCTCAACCCATGGGCAGGGGAGTAGAGATTGCTTCTGAGCACAGAGCCAGAAACAGATTTTGAGCACAACCATGCTTGCCCCACCGCAACCCTTCAAAATAGGTAACCATAAATTTCATATTTTTTCTTTTGCCTGCATCTGGAACAACATAATGTTAGCAGTTTTGCGGTGAGTACAAATTTTAGAATTGATCCAGATTCAGATTCATCTCACACCTCTTATTAGTCATAAACCTGGCGTAATTTTTTTAGTGGTTTGGAATTTATATTTTCATTTGTAAAAATGCTAATGATTGCTTTTTTGCTGCTTGTTTTGGGTATTAGAGTTAGTTTGGTGAGGGCCTTTCATTGCCTAACACATAATCAATATGCATAACTGTGGGGCTTTTGTCACTGCCACTAGGAATATCATATGGTCCAGGCTTTCTGTAAAAAAAATATAGAAACTTCTCAAAAAAGTAAGAATTGCACTCCCATTTGACCCAGCTGCTTCACTTCTTAGCATCTACCTCTAGAACAGAAAAACATCCATTCAAAAGGAGATATGTGCAGTATGTTCATTGTTATATTTAGTACAACAGTCAGCAGATAGAAACAATCTAGATGTGAATGACAGACAAATGGATAATGAAACAATAGAATACTATGCAGCCACAAAAAATAAAATCTGGAGTTCGCAGCAACTTAGGTGGAATTAGAAGGCATCATGTTGAGTGAAATAATTTAGAGGGAGGACAAGTTATAGATGTTCTTATTCATCTATGAAATATGGAAACAAAACAAGGGAATATATAGTATCAAGTTGTGACAAACAACTTGTTTAAGAGGATTTCCTATTCCACTTCATATTCTTTGCTCCACATTTGGCTCTGTGTTAAAAAACCATTTGCTGAGCTGTAGGCAAGTTGGGTGGGGAAGAATGAAAACCAGAGCATAGGTCACATAGAAAGAGGTGGGGGTTGTGGCAGTTTGATGGGTGGGATACAGTAGAATTGTATTATTAATGCTATATACATTAGCACTGCTGTATATATCTAATCTATAGCCATACACTTTCAAATGATTTCATATAGTCATATATTTTCAAATGATTTCACATGATTTCATAATGGCATTTACAATCATATCATTGAATTCCTGGTTGATTATGGCTGTCTTTGATTAGTGTGTAATTGACATTACCTAGAATTTTGGTTGATTTGAATTGATATATAGTAAAATTTAGTTGTCAGGGTATCATTTCAATGACATAATAAACAGGTTTTTTATAATAATGTAGTATAAGAAGTATGATTAACATTATTCTTTAAAATATTTTTAAAACAATTTTTAATAAAATGCATATGCTCTTCCAAAATGAGCAAACCAAGAGATAGTAACATATCTGTTGTATGAAATTAAACTGTAACCTTAAGTTACTAAATTTGTAAAATTTATTTGTATGTACATAAAATGATTTCTTATAATTGCATGTTCTTGATTCCTGGTATCTTACAACAGAGAAGAAAAATGTTCTATTTTTATAATGATATGAAATAATTTAAAGATAGTGTATATTTGTGCATTTAATTATTCTCTGTGAAAATTACAAACTTTGTTAAAAATGTAAATTTTCTCTCTGATATATTTATGTTTATTTAGACTCAGTATTTAGTAAGAGGAGCATTATATTTGCACTCAAACTAAGTCCAATCTTATTTTCACCAACATTAGTAGCTCTTTTCCTATCCACCTGAAATGAAATGAAAATTTTTAGCATTACAGGATGACTGTGGTGTTTGCCCAAGTTCCTAGATGTTAGAAAAATATAGTATTAGTTAAGAATCTAAGTTAAAATTTTCTGTCACCTAGGTGATAAAAAATGTTAACTGTACAGAAGATGTTGTATTTATTCACAAAGTGCATTTCTTAGTATCAGATTATATTAAAAATAAGTGAATATCTGGGTTCATTAGTATATCTGGAAAACTGCCAATTTCAGCCAAAGTATTCCTTACAGTTTTAATTAACATGCCATAAAGCAAGTTCCACATTTAGATCAGCTTTTTCAGAGGAAAGAAATTTAAAGCTAGAACAAATAGTATATACTGCTCATGTTATAGCCCATTAGTGAAAAACCCTGCAAAAGCTAATTTTTTTTTTTTTGCCTTATACTTCTGGTCATGACGATCTGGGAATCTCTAAATACTGATAATATGTCTTGGTTATGACTTGGTGATGACTTTAGAGTGTTTTTATTAAGCTGGTATGAAACCAAATTCTGAATCAGCCCAACTTCCTATCATGCATAAAGAATTCTGGATTATTTTCATCCTGAAAGAGAAAAAAAAATGGGGCTTTATTTCCTGGGCTCCTTCTGTCATACTACATGTAGAGTGACCACTCAAAAATACTGCCCCTCAGGTGAGGGAGGATCGTAGACTACAGCAGAAGTCCCGAGAGCACCTCCTGTGCTCTATGTTCAGGGGACCGTGCGGTGCTGGGACTAAACTGGACCTCTTGCATACAAGGTAAATGATGTAAACCCTGCTCTTTCTCCCTGACCCACAATTCCAACATGTTTCCTCTTATTTTCCATAAACAGAACTTTTATTTCCATTCATTTGATTTTTGATATCTTACAGTAGAAGAAAAATGCTCTATTTTCATACTTATACAAAAATAATTTAAAGATAGCATATATCTTTATCAAAATGACAATACTCCCCAAAGCACCATACAGATATAATGCATTCTCTATCAGGATACCCATGACATTCTTTAAAGAAATAAGACAAAACTCCTGAAAGTCACATGGAACAATAAACCCCCATTAATACCTAAAGCAATTCTTGGGGAAAAAAAGATGGGTGGCATCACTTTCCCCAACTTCAAACTGTACTACAAAGCAGCAGTAATTAAAACAACATGGGACTAGAAACAGACCCACAGATCAATGTTGGGTCGATACAGGGTTGAATATTCTGTGACAGACTCTCAAGTATATGCTCATTTAATCTTTGATAAAGGAACAAGAAATGAGAAGTGGAATAAGGAAAGCCTCTTCAACAAGTGGGGCTGCAAGAATGGGACAGCTACCTGAAGAAAAACGAACTCTGACCTCTGTCTAACACCAGGCCCAAAGGTCAAATCAAAGTGAATTAAAGACCTCAATATCAGACTTTAATCCCTAAGATACATGGAGGAAAATGTAGGCAGAACCCTCCACGACACTGAAGCTAAAGACATCTTTAAAGATGAAACACCACTGACCAAGCAAATGGAAACACATAAATAAATGGGACTACACTAAACTTTGCAGAAGCTTCTGCACCTCAACAGAAACAGTAACCAAAGTACAAAGAGTGCCCATGGAATGGGAAAGAACATTTACCCAATACTCATGTGTATCACTGTATCATTGTCATCCCATTGTTTATGGATTTACTCGAGCGGGCACCAGTAACGTCTCCATTTGTCCCAGCCCTGAGGTTTTGGCAGCCTCTCCTTACTAGTCTTTCCCAACGACTGGAGTCTCTTTCAGGGTCAAGGGAATGAGATCTGTTATTGTTACTGTATTTGGCATATTGAATATGCCCCGGGGAGCTTGCCAGGCTCTTCTGTGTGGGCGGGATACTCTCAATAGTTTGCTGGGCTCTCTGAGAGGGACTAGATAACAGTCTAGAACCAAAAGCTGATTCACTACTCTGAAAGGCACAAAAACCCAGCACTGTGGGGCCAGAGAGACAGCCCAACAGTAAGGGTGTCTGCCAGCGGATCCCGGCACCTTGTAGGTCCCCCCAGTCCACAGGAATAATCTCTGATCACTGCCAGGTGTAACCCCCATCAAAAAAAAAATCCAACCTAAGTACACAATTTAATCCGTACTTAATACATTTTTTAAAATACCCATGTGATAGGGGGTTAATATCCAGGATATACATTAGTAGAATTGTACAAGAAGAAAATCTCCAGCCCCATCAAAAAATGGGGAGAAGAAATGAAAAGAAGCTTCCTCAAAGAAGAAATTCAAATGACCAAAAGGCACATGAAAAAATGCTCCACATCGCTAGTCATCAGGGAGGTGCAAATCAAAGCAAATGAGATATCATCTCACACCACAGAGACTGGCACACATCAAAAAAAAAAAAAAGAATAACCAGGATGTGGGGAGAAAGGGACTCTTTTTCATCTTTGGTGGGAATGCTGACGTGCAGCCTTTCTGGAAAACAATATGGACATTCCTCAAAAAATTAGAAATTCAGCTTCCATATGACCCATAATACCACTTCTGGAAATATATCCTGAGGATGCAAAATAGCACAGAAGAAATAATATCTGCACCTGTATGATCACTGCAGCACTGTTCACAATAGCCAGAATCTGGAAACAACCCGACTGCTTGAGAAACGATGACTGGTTAAAGAAACACTGGTACATCTACCCAATGGCATACTGTGCAGCTGTTAGGAAAGATGAAGCCATGAAATTTGCTTATAAGTGGATGGTCATGAAGAGTATCATGCTAAATGAAATGAGTCAGAAAGAGAGGGACAGACATAGAAGGACTGCACTCATTTGTGGAGTATAGAGTAACATTACATGAGGCTGACACCCAAGGACAGTAGATCCAAGGTCCAGGGGGATTGCCCCATATCTGGAAGACTGTGAGCGGAGGGGAGAAGGCAGATGGAATAGAGAAGGGATCACTAAGAAAATGATGGCTGGAGAACCAATTGGGATGGGATATGCATGCCAAAAGTCGATAAAGAATCAAACGTGATAACCTCTCAGTATCTATACCACAAATGATAATACTGATAAATAGAGTATAGGGGAAGTTGTCTGCCATATAGGCAGGGGGAGGGATGTGATGGGATGGGGGGGGTAGATACTAGGGACACTGGTGGTGGAAAATGTGCACTGGTGGAGAGATAGGTGTTTGATCATTGTATGACTGAAACTCAAACATGAAAGCTTTGTAAAACTGTATCCCACGGTGACTCAATAAGAAAAAAGATATAACAAAGTGTATATCTTTGTTATATGAATATGAAAATTGAATGCTACTTTTCATTTTACTTAGACCAAATTGTGATGACTGAAGATTCCTTGAAATTAAGTGGAATGATATGTGACTATTAAAGACAAATTTACCTAGGGGCTGGAGCAATAGCACAGTGGGTTGGGCATTTACCTTGCACATGGCCAACCTGGGTTTGAATCCTAGCATCCCATATGGTCCCCTGAGCACCGCCAGGGGTAATTCCTGAGTGCAGAACCAGGAGTGACCCCTAAAATCACTGGATGTGACCCAAGAAGAAAAAAAAAATTACCTAGTCAACTGTTATTTTAAAAAAGAAAAATGAAAGACTCAACTGAAAGTAATTTTTAGTTGACTTATATAGCACCAACTCTGATAAAAAATATGAGTACAAAATGTTTCCTAATTCATTTAACCCAGACTCATAGTTAATTTTAAACACCATGCAATTTTTTTTATTGTTACTTTTGTTACTTATTGAATAAACAGAGGTTTTTTTTTTTTTTAATTAAGCATCTTTCCACTTTACAGTTTGTTCCTTGAGGTACTGTGGTGGAGAAATTAAGATTTTTGATGCCTTTAATATCCTAAACAATCCATTGCATATAGACTTATAGCTAAAAGATTTTTATTTAAAAATCTTTGCATTTAAACAGATGATCTCTTTTCCATGCATGATTCAGAGTAATGAAAAAGGAAATATTTACTTTGAGGATCAGCCAATTCATCTATTACTGGACATAACACAGACCACCCAGACCTGACGCCTACTGTTTATATTAAAGATTTTAAACTGCATACGCTCTTGATGAGCGGGAGCTATATTCGTTTCAAACAAAAAGCTTTATGTCTGCAGTGGGCAATAATTTTATGTTTCTCTCCACCTCCTCCCTCTCTGGCTAATGAAATTCTGTCAAGTAGGTAATTTCATTTCTACAGGAAAAAACTTTGTTTTTGGATCTCATTAATAGTATTGTTGAATTTAATCTATCAAAGTCCTGATGTTAATATTGCTGGAAAACAGGGTTCATTTTTTGTCCTCAAATATGTATAAACTCTTCCAGTTTCTCACATAAATATGCATATATGTAGACACAAACAAAAAGTCAAAAAGCTATAGTTTTATATGAAGCTCTGCCTTCTCTACTCAGCCATCATAGTTTACAGTTCTTCAAAGTTTGATTGTAAACTCTTTTACTCCTCTCAGCACTCTTATCGTAACCAACTTGCCCCCACTTTCATAGCTTTAACTAACAATGAGCTCTCTAATACAATATCAAGCTTGTTAAGAATTTCCTCAACTTCCTATTAGAAAATCATGTGTTTAAACAAATTATTTTGTAAAAATCAGACTAAAGTAACAGTCTTGCTGATCTGTGCTACGGATCCACTTATAATTATTAGTTGTATTTTGTTGTGCGGTTTTTCCTAGCACACTATTGACTTCATAATGCTTATGAAGAGAATGATTAGTTTATCCATGGTTGGAGTTTTGCCAAATGAATTCACTGAAGGGGAAAGGAGTTTAAGTTAACAGAGTATGTTCTAGGAACAAAAAATTTAAATTGGTTTAAAAGGAGGGTAAATAAAGAAAACACTGATAACGAATTGCAAGTCTCTTAGGGAGTCTAAAATTGCTGGGTAGATAATTAACTAGCTGAGCTCATGTTTTGATTGCAGGAAGCCTGAATTTGGTTCTTGGTACTTGATGAGCCCTAAGTACCCTCACAAGTAATCTTCAAGCAGAGAACCAGAAACAGTTTTACCTCAAATCGCATCACTGCTGGGTATTGCCTTTAAACCAACCAACCAACCAACCAACCAACCATCCAACTCAACAACAGAAAACCAAGATAAGAGGTGATGGGAATTAGAAATTGTGGAAAATGTGGTTACAATTAAACTGTCTAAATGCATGATCAATGAAAAATTAGGTCAACAAGCTTATGGTAGTGGGTGACTGAATGGATGCAGTATCTCATCAGAAAAGAGATGTCCAGAATGCTTCCTGGTCACATGTTTGGATATTGAAGTCACCCAGAATAATGGGAGAATTGGGGATTGAAGAAGGACTGCAAGTTAATTTTTTTTTTTTGGTTTTTGGGTCACACCCAGTGATGCACAGGGGTTACTCCTGGTTCTGCACTCAGGAATTACCCCTGGTGGTGCTCAGGGGACCATATGGGATGCTGGGAATCGAACCCAGGTCGGCTGTGTGCAAGGCAAACGCCCTACCCGCTGTGCTATTGCTCCAGCCCGCAAGTTAAAATTTAAATCTTTATGAATTCAGAATGACAGAAGTTTAACAGATAAACAGTAAGTAATGAGGAGACAGAGAGGGTGGTACAACTAAACTCTTTCAGATATTAGCTAAATAATTGGAGATACGTATATGAAACTATCATTGCCACTGTATCACTGTCATCCCGTTGCTCATTGATTTGCTCGAGCGGGCACCAGTAACCAGTCTCTCCATTGTGAAATTTGCTGTTACTGTTTTTGGCATATCGAATACGCTATGGGTAGCTTGCCAGGCTCTGCTGTGCGTGCAAGATACTCTCGGTAGCTTGCCGGGCTCTCCGAGCGGGATGGAGCAATCAAAGCCAGGTCGGCCTCCTACAGAGCAAATGCCCTACCTGCTCTGCTATCGCTCCAGCAGGTAGACATAGGGAAGAAGGAAGAAGGAGGCAAGTGAACAGCTTTCATCTGAGAGGATTCCATGGCATGTCCTTAAGGAGCGAGTTTTCAATGAGATGGTTCCATACTTGTCTGTAAGGAGTGAGTTTGCACTGGAGGCAGAGTCAAACCAACACAAAAGCTTTTGCAAACAAGGCAGAGATAACAGGATGACCACTTTGGCTTTACAGTACAGTTTCAAGTGACATAATGAGATTCCTCCAAGCTTCAAGATTTTCAGTATGATTTTGGCTATTTGGAGTCTTTTATGATTCCATATAAATTTTATTATGGACTGTTCTAAGTCCTTAAAGAACTGTCTGAATTTGGGTAGGGATTTCACTGAATCTATATATTTAAGTAGGATGGTCATTTTCAAAGTATTGGTTCTTCCAATCAAAGAGCATGAAGCATTTTTCCATTTCTTAAGTCTTCTATTTCTTTCTAGAGTGTTTTAAAGCTTCATGGTATAGGTCTCTCATGTCTTTTGTTAAGTTGATTCCCAAGTACTTGATGTTCTTGAAAACTACGTTGAATGGAATGGACTCTTTGCTTGCTTTTCTCCTCTGATTCATTCTTTTATAGAGGAATCCTGTGACTGATTTTTGTGCACGGGCTTTGTAGCAGCCACTTTGCTATACTGTTTTTTTTGTTTCTAGAAGCTTTTTATTTTTGGTGAAGACTTTAGGGCCTTCTATGTATAATATCATGTCATCTGCAAATAGTGATAATTTGACTTCTTTCCAACTTGGATTCCTCTGATTTTCTTTTCTTGCCTGATTGCTGTTGCTAGAAATTCTTATACAATGTTGACTAAGACTGGAGACAGTGAACATCCTTGCTTTGTAACTAATCTCAGTGACAATACTTACAGCTTTTATCTTGAGGAAGATTCCTTCCACTTCTATTTTGTTGAGGTTATTTTTTTTTTCCTAAGTGGATGTCGAATTTTGTTGAAAGCTTGATCTGATTACGTGATTTTTATCTTTTCTTTTACTGATCTGGTGTATTATGCCAATTGATTTGCGTATCATGAACTTTCCTTGCATCCCTGGGGTAAATCCCAATTGGTCATGGTGTATGTATGATTTTTTGGATATGCTGTTGGATTCGGTTTGCTAAGATTTTGTTGAAGACTTTTGTATTGATGTTCATCAAGGAGACTGGTCTGAAGTTGTCTTTCTTAGGAAGGTCTCTATGCTTTGGCTAACAGCGCAGTTTGCTTGGCAGAAGTTTTCAAGAATAATTCCTGTTTCTTTGATATTTTGAAAGAGCCTAAAAATCAGTGGCAATGCATCTTCTTTGAAGGTTTATTAAAACTCACCCATCTGGACTAGGACTTTTGTTTTTTTTTGGGGGGGGGGTTCTTAATTACTGTCTCAATTTTCTTGCTTATTTTTGGTCTGTTCAGTCTTTCTATTTTTTCCTTGTTCAGTTCTCAGAGATTACTTGTTTCTAAGCATCTACCCATTTCTTCTTGGTTCTCTGCCTAACAGAGTTGTTTATAGTAAGCTCTCATAAAGTATTGGATTTCTGAGGGTTATGTTGTAATCTCTCACCTTTCATTTCTGGTCTAATTTATTTGAGTACTTTCTCTTTTTTGACTTGTGAGTGTAAGCAAAGGTCTTATTCTTTCAAAGAATCACCTCCTGGTTTCATTGATTTTTTGGAGAGGAGGGGGTACGTACTGCTTTCTTGGTTTTTATATTGTCAATTTCTACTCTAATTTTATTGTTTTCTTCCTTTTGATAGTCTTTGGATTAATTTGCTGTTGGTTCTCCAGATGTTTGAGATGTGCGTTTAGATTGTTGATCTTATCTTCTTCTTTCCTAGTATAGGCCTATTTGGTGAGTTGAGCCCTAAGTAAAACTTTGTTCCATAGATTCTGATGAAAATTTAGTTATTTATTATAATTAGTCTCATGGAGTTTTTTCCTTCCTGATTTCCTCTCTGATCCAGCTATTATTTAATAGTATGTTGCTCTGTCTCCAAGAGTTTCTCCACATCTTCTTTTTCTGTCATATAAAAGATCTGTTATGATTTCTATGTTATTTCCCTTATACTTAAGATCTCTCCTCTCTTGATGATTTAAGAAGTCTGTCTCTCTCCTTCTTTGGATTTTGCCATTTTGATTACTATGTGTCTTGGCGTTGTTCTGTTTGGGTCTTTTTTTTTTTTTTTGACACTCTTTGGTCCTCTTGAACTTATGCAGCTACCTCCCTACAGAGTGGGGGAGTTCTCAACTATTATCCTTCCCACCACTTGTTCTTCCCCATTCCCTTTTCTATATTTTTGATATTCTTACATTTTATAGATTATTCTTCTTGCTTTTATCTGTTAATACCTTACATCCTCTTCCTTTCTCTTGCTTCTCTTTTGTCACTTCCTTTTCAATGCTGGTTTGTATTTTGTCTTCAAGTTCATCTCGGTGCCTCTCTTCATGTACATTTCTGCTACTATGGCTTGCTACTGTGTTCTTTAGTTCCTTCAACTCAATGTGTATGGAAGTTATCATCCTCAGAATCAAATTTTCTGTTTTAAATTGCTTAAATTTCTCCTCTGGCAGAGAAATTTAAGAGGAGATAATCTCATCGGCCACCATCCAGAACTCAAGGCTGCTTCTCCTGGAAGGGAGCATAAAATGAGGCCCCCATAACCATGCCACCAGACTCTGTGCCAGGCTGTTTTTCACTCAGGGCACTCCAAAGCAGGGTGGGTGAGAGCCCTCCCTGCCCCAAAGGACCCAGCCCCAGCAGCTGACCTCCACAACCCAACTGCTGCCATGCTCCAGGCTGCTTTCCACATGCTTGGGCCGAGCCTCACATATGAGTGAACATATTCCTAAACCTTAAGACACATCATAAGACACTCCCCACTCATTTTCCATAATTGCCACACCATATTTGATTCGAGGCAAGATGGTGGCGATGCTGCCCAAACCCCTCAAGCTCTTCCGAACCGGGCTCACCATTTCGCCTTAGACAATGCATGGCTCAGCACGCCAGGCATGGAACTCTATGCGTGATCCTTGCTGGAACTCTATGCATAATTCCTGATGGACATTGCCAGCTGTTTTGCAAGATTCAGACAGAATGACATCAGTGGGGCACAGAGAAACCTTGGCGACCACCACAACATCACTGCCTGCCCCAGCCGGGCCTAGTTGCAGCGCAGGCAGACATAGAAACTTGGCAGCAGTGCATGCAGTGGCTCATCCACTGTGGGGTGCTGTCAGCCAACCACTGGGTGACCTGGGACGCAGTGCAGTTGTTCAACCTGGCACAGACCCTCCATGATAGGGTCCTGCTCTGCCAGCTGCTCAACAACCTCCCGGCACACTCCATCAACCTCAAGGAGATTAACCTGAGGCTGCAGATGTCCCAGGTGCTGCCCAGAGACACGGGCAGGTGCATGTTTGTCAGTGTGCAGATCGTTACAACATGCCAGTCAACAAAAGCTTACATTCTGGGAACACCTGTAAAGGCAATTAGAGGCTGCCCCCAAAGCTTCCATCCCTCTCCGAGAGCCCGGCAAGCTATCAAGAGTATCCCACCCACATGGCAGAGCCTGGCAAGCTACCTGTGGCATACTCGATATGCCAAAAACAGTAACAACAGCGGTCCTCATTTCCCTGACCCTGAAAGAGCCCCCAGTACGTCACTGGGCTACACTGGCATGCAACAGGGACTAATGGAGATGTTACTGGTGCACGCTCCAGCAAACTGATGAACAACAGGATGACAATGATACAGTGAAATTTCTCCTCTAGTGGTTGTTTAATTTCACCGGCGAGTGCTCACTTAGTTCTGTTGCCAATTCAGTGAGTGTTGATTCCAGGTTCTCATTGACCAGACTAGAGTTACAATGGACTTGAGGATTTTTGGGGTGTTTTATCTGTTTGACACAGTAGCTGAGTTCCCTGGTTTCCCGCCATTGTTCTTTGAGTTTTATGTGTATAAAAATGGAGATTTAGAATCCCAGTTACATAAGAACTGATTCTTTCAGCTGTTTATACACAAGAACTACTGGCAATACCTCTGCTATTCAGATTACTTCCTTTACCATGTAGTGTCGTTTGATTATGACAAGGAAGTCTTCAACAAGTCACTTAACTGAATTAATCGTGTAAAGGTCATATTCAGTTGAAATTTCTAAAGCAAGTGTGTCTGCCTGGTTTTGTTTTGGAGACGCAGAGCTAGTGTCCAGTGGTGCGACACCCTGACCGAGGGGCTGGAGTCGGCGAGGGGCTGGTCCTGGGGAGCTACTGCCTTTTAGTCTTACTGAGCTGCTACTAAGTAGACTTACATACTTGTCTTGTTAGCTTTATTTCATTGATTGTGGAAACCAGACTGTAGCCTATAGGAGTGTATTTCAGTCAAAGTGATTTACTTTCTGTGTCTAGCTGAATTCCATTTATTGTAGGTTTTTCTCTCAAGTCTAGGTCTCAAAAGGCACCCAAATAGAAAGAATGTCTAAAACCATTGGGGACCAGCAGTGCTCAGGGATCACTCTTTGGTGGGGCTAAGGGACAATATGGGGTGCTGGGGTCAAACCCAGGTCAGCCACATGAACGGCCAGCACCCTGCCCACTACACTATTTTTCCAGCCCCTGAAAAGATAGTTCTTTTATTTGACTATTTTTGTCTTTCTTAACCAATTAAATTTTTTGTTGTTTCTAAGAATTTCACTTTGACTTTTGTTATTAATTAGTATTTCTGCATCAGTTATATGCTTATAAAGTGCACTTTTTTAAAAAAAAGACTCATTTAAAGAAAGTCTTATGTTAACAGTAATTTTCTAGTTTCAGATAGACAAATCAGGATCCAATAGACTGCCACTTAGAAAAACCTAGCAGTATATAACAAAGTTTTCTCAGTATAATCCAGAAATACTTATACTCGCCATACAACTTATATCCTAAATCTTTTCACAAATCCTCTTTTTATTTTGTTTGCCAAAAAGGTAGTTTTACATCTTTAACTTGCATGATTTATCACGTTATCTATTATTTAAATGATTTCTACATCATTTCATAAATTTTAATTTAAAAGGCCTATGAAAGAACATTTCCTAGAGTTATGATATCAGTACATAATCGTTCTTAGTCTATAGATTCCTTTTCAGATTTTTTTCTTTTAAAGAAATCAGTTTTTTTTCTCAAATTCAAATCATAGATCCCTGAATGACCATAGTTGAAACTTCCAATTGTTTTGCTTCTGTGAATGCTGTTTAAAAAAATACTTTCCTTGAAACCTGCTGTATCAGGTTACCTATCAGTTTACTTTAACAAAAGGTCGCTTGTGATTGCTTCCTTCTTTATTATACTCTTTTAAAGAAAAGCACCCTCAAAAATATATACTGCCACTAGAAAAAGTCTGTAATCATGGACTTACTGAATTCTGTTGCTTTTTTAGCTATCCCTGGAGCTACAATATGGCAACATTAAGTTTCTGTGGAACTTAATGAAACTTTCATGACTAGTATCAATGAAGAGACTCTCTTATCACATCCTGTTACCATCCAGTGAACGCTGTAACACTGTAGCACTGTCATCCATTGTTCAACAATTTGCACAAGTGGGCACCAGTAACGTCTCCATTGTGAGACTTGTTGTCACTGTTTTTGGCATATCAAATACGCCATGGGTAGCTTGCCAGGCTCTGCCTTGCGGGCGGGCAGGGTACTCTCGGTAGCTTGCCGGGCTCTCCAGGCTCTCCGTGAGAGGCAGAGGAATCGAACCCAGGTCGGCCGAGTGCAAGGCAAACGCCTTACCTGCTGTGCTATGGCTGCAGCCAGTGAACTCTAACCTTCAGAAAATCACTTAACATATGCAGGCTGCAGTTACTTTAGTGATTACCAAGTACTTGCATGTTTGTATGATCACCACTAGTTACCTAACATGCAGCTCTTCAAAATTTAATGTATTATAAAACACACAATGAATTTGGAAGACTTACTATGGTAAGAAAACATAAATATCTCATCATATGTCTATTGTTTTTGTTTTTAACATGATAATATCTTGGCTATATTGGAATAAATGAAAAATATTAAATGTAATTTGTATCTTTTTATTTTTAAAAATTCAGCTACTAAAAATGTTTAAATTGTACACTGTTTCAGGTGGAGAGAGAGAGTCTCTCGTCTTAGAATCTAGTCCCATTGTGATGGTTCTGATGACATTCAGATTGATTTTATAATCATCTGTTTATTTCTTTGTTTTGGGGCCACATCCAGTGGTGCTCAGAGGCTGCTCAGAATTCACAACTTAGATGGTCCTAGGGGTCTTGCTCAAGGGAACATGCAGTAGCAGATCCCTGGTTGAAATCTGAGTTTTTCAGTTTTTATTATGGTATAGTTGAGGTCTCATTGAGGTTTTTTTTGCAGTATACCATTTTGGAACACAGAGCTCTTGAAAAATCTGTTCAGATTCTCAGGTCATTAAACAAATTACTTTTGCTTTCAGAGAATTTAGGTCTTTCATCTTTCTGTTACACTTACATCGTCTCATTGATGAAGTTGAACATTTCTACCTGGTACACTATGACCTACCCTATTTTAATTCTTTTACTGTCTAACTCAAATGTATTAATTTTTTTTCTTAGTGATTAATTTCATTTCATACAGAAACTTTGACTTTTTGTAGTTTTCTCTTATTGTTAGAATGTAGTAGAAAGAACTTGGCCTTTAGGGCCAAGGGTAGTACAGTGGTAACCAGGCATGTGCCCAATCCAGGGTTGATCCCACACTTCCCCATCAGCCTACTGTGTACCTTGAGGCTCCCAGCACGGCTGAGTACGGCAGGGTGATCCCACTCGGGCAGGGGTGAAAGCACTGAGTTCCCAAGCTCTCACTTTGAACTGCCAGTCTGTTGACCAAGAATCACCTGAGCACCAACTGGAATCCTCCCCCGCCCTCAGAAAACTAGAATAGAGACTTAAGAGGCATGCTCGACAGGCTCTCTTCTGGGTTATCTGCTGATACTCTAAGGACAGTTCCCTTCCTAAGACTTGGTCTTTTTCTCTGCAAAATGGGTATCTTAAGGTTCAAATCACACATTATATAAATACTGTTGTGTTTATAGATGAGCTAATTTATATATATAATATATAATTTATATAAATTATATACATCTATAATGTATTTATAGATGAGCTAAATATGCTAAAATCTGTGAAAACCTTAAGGCCAATTCAGTGGTTAATATTATTCACCATGAGAAAGTAAATGATAATGCAATGGGTTGAAGCTGACCCAGGTTTGATTCCTGAGTACAGAGGCAAGAGAGTTCCTTCCTCCCTCCCTCTATCCCTCCCTCCCTCCTTTCCTCCCTCTTTCCTTAACCAGAGAGCTTTCAGTTCTTCAACTTCAAGAATTTGATTTAATTTTATGAGTTTCTTGGTAGAGGTTTTAGGGTTTTTAAGTATAATATCACATCATCAGCGAATAGTGAAAGCTTGATTTCTTCTTTTCCTACCTGAATGCCCTTAATATCTTTTTCTTGCTAATCGCTATTGCAAGTACTTCCAGTACTATATTGAACAGAAGAGGAGAGAGTGGGCATCCTTGTCTTGTCCCTGTTATGAGAGGGAAGGGTCTTAGTTTTTTCCCATTGAGGATGATGCTTGCCGTAGGCTTGTGGTAGATGACTTTGACTATATTGAGGAAGGTCCCTTCTATACCCATTTTGGCGAGAGTTTTCATCATAAACAGGTGCTGGATCTTGTCAAATGCTTTCTCTGCATCTATTGATATGATTATATGATTTTTATCTTTTCTTTTGTTGATATGATGGATTATGTTGATTGATTTCCGAATGTTAAACCATCCTTGCATCCCCGGGATGAATCCCACTTGGTCATGGTGTATGATCTTTTTGAGAAGATTCTGCACCTCAAGAGAAACAGTGACTAAAGTACAAAGACAATCTACAGAATGGGAAAGGATATTTATGCAGTACCCATCAGATAAAGGGTTGATAACAAGGATATACAATGCACTAGTTGAACTCCACAAGAAGAAAACTGCCAACACGATCAAAAAATGGGGTGATGAAATGAACAGAAATTTTCCCAAAGAAGAAATCCGAATGGCTCAGAGGCACATGAGAAAATGTTCAACATCACTAATCATCAGGGAGATGCAGATCAAAACAACCATGAGATATCATCTCACACCACAGAGACTGGCCCACATCCCAAAAAACAAAAACAACCGGTGTTGGCGTGGATGCGGGGAGAAAGGGACTCTTCTTCACTGCTGGTGGGAATGCCGACTGGTTCAGCCCTCTTGGAAAACAATATGGACGATTCTCAAAAAATTAGAAATTGAGCTTCCATTTGACCCAGCAATACCACTCCTGGGAATATATCCCAGAGAGGCAAAAAGGTATAGTAGAGATGGCATCTGCATTTCTATGTTCATTGCAGCACTGTTTACAATAGCCAGAATCTGGAAAAAACCAGAGTGCCCCAAAACAGATGACTGGTTAAAGAAACTCTGGTACCTCTACACAATGGAATACTATGTAGCTGTCAGAAAACATGAAGTCATGAAATTTGCATATAAATGGATCAACATGGAAAGTATCATGTTGAGTGAAATGAGTCAGAAAGAAAGAGACAGACATAGAAAGATTGCATTCATATGTGGAATATAATGTAAATGAGAAGTACAAGTTGGCAATGATGCAACTTCTGGCAGATATCTCTCTGGACTTAGTTACTAAAATACTAAAATACAGAAGCCCAAAACCGAGAGGCCGCTAAGTGTGGTCACTTGACTTCATACCTCTTCATTCTCAGCAATGGAAAACAAATTATCTAATGCTTCCTTTTCAGCAGGTCCGACTTTAGGGGAGAGACTCTCCAAACAATAATAGTGAGTTTTGTTGAAATACTGAATGCAATCAAAGTGAAAGTAAAGTGAAATTTATTAGTTACACAGGCGGGGGGGCTAAGGGTGGGGGGGCTAGGAGCGTGGGGGGGCTAGGCGTGTGGGGGTGCGGGGTGGAGCTATATTGGGATTCTTGGTGGTGGAATATGTGCACTGGTGAAGGGATGGGTGTTCGAGCATTGTATAACTGAGACTTAAACCTGAAAGCTTTGTAACTTTACACATGGTGACTCAATAAAAAAAATTTAAAAAAAAAAAAAGAATTTGACTTAATTTTAGATTTTCTTGTTTTGGTTTTACTCATTACTTTCTTTGCCTCCAAGAAGTCACATCTCGGAGGCCCAGAGAAATAGTTCAGGGATTCAACTTGCCTGCCTTGAAAGTCTATGGGTCACAAGTTCAAATCCTGATTGTCCTTCATATACCCCGAGCACAGCATTAAAGTGGCCCCTGACCACCACCCACATGCACAACTAGATTTCTAATTGCGGCAATTAGGAATATTTATTATGTCAACTGGGCTGGAGTGATAGCACAGCTGGTAGGGCATTTGCCTTGCACATGGCCGACCCAGGTTGGATTGCTCCGCCCCTCTCTAAGAGCCTGGCAAGCTACCAAGAGTATCTCGCTCCCATGGCAGAGCCTGGCAAGCTACCTGTGGCATATTTGATATGCCAAAAATAGTAACAAGTCTCACAATGGAGACGTACGGGTGCCCGCTCGAGCAAATCGAGCAAATAGATGAGCAACGGGATGACAATGATACAATGATAACTAGCCCTTGAGGCAATATCTAATATGTTAAAACAATTTGCTGCTGTTTTGGGAACACACTCAGCAGTGCTCAGGGCTTGGTCCTGGCGTGATACCCAGGGTCACTCCTGGCTGGGCTCAGGGCCCAGATGTATTGCTAGGAATAGAACTGGGGTCAGCCACAGTAAAGCAAGCACCTTAGCCTCTGGCTCTCTCTTTCCAGTACTGCATTATGAAAAATTTGACCAAACTTCTTACTTTATATCTAGTTCTCTCTGCATAATTTTCTTTCTCCAAAGAGGAACTTGCATCACACTTTACATTTCAAGAATAAAAAAAAATTTCACAGAAAAATACCAGGGGCTGGAGTGATAGCACAGTGGGTAGGGCGTTTGCCTTGCACGCAGCCAACCCGGGTTTGATTCCCAGCATCCCATATGGTCCCCCGAGCACCGCCAGGAGTCATTCCTAAATGCAGGGCCAGGAATAACCCCTGAGCATCACCGGGTGTGACCCAAAAAGCAAAAAAAAAAAAAAGAAAAGAAAAGAAAAATACCAAACAATTCAAACTTTTGTATGGAACTGCAAAAGATCTTGCAGCCACTATGGAAAACAGATTAGGGGTTCCTCAAAGAATTTAAACAGAACAGTGACATGAGCCAGCATTTCCACTTGTGTTATACATAAAATAGGAAAAAAAAGTAATTAAAAAAGATACATAAATCCTATGTTTAGTGTAGCATTATTTAAAATAGCCAACACAGGAACCTGAATGAGCACCAATAGATTATCAACCTGGATGAGCATCAACAGATTAGCTAATTTAAAAAAAATATGAAATACAGAAAAGAAATGGACTGGAGCGATAGCACAGCAGTAGGGTGTTTGCCTTGCACGTGGCTGACCCGGGTTCGATTTTGCTGCCCCTCTCAGAGAGCCCAGCAAGCTACCGAGAGTATCCCGCCCGCATGGCAGAGCCTGGCAAGCTACCCGTGGCGTATTCAATATGCCAAAAACAGTTAACAAGTCTCACAATGGAGACATTACTGTTGCCCAATAGAGCAAAAAGATGAACAATGGAATGCTACAGTGCTACAGGAAGAAATATTGTTTTAAAGGGAAATACTGTCATCTGCAACACATGGAAGAATCTTGCTAATATTCTTGTAGTCCAGAAAAATAAATTAGAGAAAGGTAAATACTATATAATCATATCACTTATTTGTGAAATTAAAAAAAATAATTAAACTAAGCTCAGATTAAAAGAAAACAGTGAGTATTGCTAGAAGGGGAAGTGAGTGAATGAAAGGAAATACCTAATTGTAAAAGAAATAAGTCATGGGTATATAATATGCAGAATAGTGGCTTCAATTAGTATCACTGTAGTACATATTTGGAAGTTGGAAAGTAAATCTTATCACAAGAAAATAACTGCAACTATACATAAAGTTAACCTGATATTGTGATCATTACATAATCTGTATAAACAACAAATTGTTACAATGTCCAACTGAAGCTAATACAGTAGAGGTCAACTAAACATCAATGTAAAAATTACTAAAAATAATTTGCTTCTCTTCTGAAATTTCATGATCCTCTGAAACACCAAATATAGCTATTATTCACTTGAAATATTTTTTAAATAAAATTTTTCAAGGTATTTTCCACACTTCAAATAAACTAAACATGACAAGAAATCAACATAAAGTAAATGAATTCTCCAACTTCAGTGATTGGCTCATGCACTCAGAAATTTATCAACATAAAGTAAATGAATTCTCCAACTTCAGTGATTGGCTCATGCACTCAGAAATTACTCCCATATCAGTGCTCGGGGGACGATATGGGATAGTTGGGAATCGAATTTGGGTCAGCCACATGCAAGGCAAATGCCCTACCCACTGTGTTATCACTCCAACCCCCTTCAGTGATTCTTAAGATGAAAATTTACAAGTATCAAGATATACGTCAAGTATATACACTTGACGTATCTCTTGTAGGAACTAGTAAAATTATATAGAATAACCAATTAGCAAAACAAAACAGCAGATACCAAATCTTAAAAGCATTAAGATCTTTAAGATAGGCATGGGAGCTAGGAACCCTAAAAAAAAAGCAGAAAATCTTAAAAAAAAAAAAAAAGGAAAAGAGGAAAATGGTGATTGTTTTCACTTTGATTAATTTGCAAATAAGGGTTTCAAAAATATTTTCAAAAAAAATTTTTGACCTGGAAATGCATAAGGTTTAATCGTGGCTCTGAACTCAGTAATTACTGCTGGTGGTGCATGGGGGACCATATAGGATGCTGGGGATCAAACCCTAATGGGCCGTGTGCAAGGCAAATGCCCTACCAGCTGTACTATCGCTCCAGCCCCTCAATTGTATTCTTTGCAGTAAGTTACTTTAGTCAATCTCCATGTAAAGACTATATTTAATAAGAAAAACTTATCTTCTCTATTGTCTCTCTGTAAAACATTCTAAGTTTCACACTGACTCGTCAAAGACAAACATTGAATCACACCACATATACATCTGTTTACACCAGATGAACTGCCTCTTTGCCAGAGTCAGCTGTGTTTGTCTTCAAGTGTGAGTGCCATGTGTATTTACTATTAATGCAATAGTATTGTCCTACATGTTATATAAACCAAAAAAAAGTTTTTCGTCTATGGAAATGGAGTTTGTAAAGATAATATAATATGGTTTACATAACAAATGCAAGCGTCAGATCCAGCTAGGGAATTCAAACACAAAGAAAATGCTTTTGGTAAATAAACAGATATTCAGGTATTAGCTGTTCAAACAAAGTACTTAAGCTATAAATCTACCAGTGTTTTGAAGACAGTGTTAGCGGAAACATACCTCAGGTCACTGCCAGGAGACAGCTTTTCCTGCAAACCTTTTGTCACCTCAGTTTGAATCTCCAAATGAATGGGGGGGGGGGAGAGCAAAGATGATGATGATGACAGCGACACAGACACAGACATAGACACATAGACACACACACACACACACACACATACACACACACACACACACACACACACACACACACATGACACCTTAAGAAGCCCACAGATCCACCCAGCTCACTTACTGCTACAATTTTGTGCCTGTTGTTTGCAAAAACCAGTTGGCTGACACAGCAATATAACAGTAAAACTCCATTATGAATGACATAAAAAGAGTTTCTACAAGCCAAGTTTTAAAAAAACAAAGAAGAGGGGGACTGGAGCAATAGCACAGCGGGTAGCGTGTTTGCCTTGCACGCGGCCGACTCGGGTTTGATTCCCAGCATCCCATATCGTCCCCCGAGCACCGCCAGGAGTAACCCCTGTGTGTCGCCATGTGTGACCCAAACCCCCCCCCCAAAAAAAGAAGAGGTTAAGAGTATAAAAGGAAAATGTCTAAGAAACTAATAAAGATCTTGCCCCCCCGAGTTAATTAAAATTAACCATGCCTAGTATAGATGACTCCATTCATTTGTATCTACATAGCCAGTAGAAACAATAGAATGTGCAAAATTATTTGTCTGATGTTCACAATTGTATATATAGTGTCTAACAGTGAAAAACCACAAATAGTACAAATGGCTCCAAATACAGCTTACAGAATCCAAATATGAATATAGAATTTTTGCAGTCCCCCAAAGTGAATTAACTACACATGTACTGACAAATAGACAGCAAGTTAAAATGCATTATTAAACAGCAAGACACTGTAGAGAAATGTACAGTATGTGATTCTATTTTTTTAATGAATAGCATAAACATACAAAGAATACTGGAAAGGCTGTATACAGTTCTTGCCAAACTGTTATAATGGGTTCTATTTAAAAGATAAGCAGAAAAAGAGAGCTAGATAAAGAGGCAAGAACTTTTTTTGTTTGTTTTGCAGTGGCAGGGATCAAACTCAGGCATCACACATGTGAAAAATGAAATCAGACCACTATTCTATGCCACGGACAAAGTCAATTATGTATTCAGGAATTCTACTTCAATAGCAAGAGAAACAAAAGGGAAAAAAATGAGGTTATATCAAACTAAAAAGCTTCTGCACTGCCAAAGAAACTTTTTTAACACAAAAATACACCTACTGAATGGGAGAAAGTATCTTTACACAATACAACTGACAAGTAATATTTTAGATCTATAAAGTACTCACAAAACTCAGCAGCAACAACAAAAAAGAACATTCAAAATTTTGGGAGAAAACAACTTCTTCAAGACAGATATACAAAGGACCAACAAGCACATGAAAAATGCTTGCACGTCATGACAAAGAAATACTATTTTAAACCACCGAGAAAGGCCTACATCAGAAAGTCCAGAAATAACTAGTGTTGGTGGTATGAAGAGAAAAAAGAACTCTATTCACTGCTAGTGTGAATGTTAAACTATTTCTATGTCCATGAAAAATAGTATGGAGATTTTTTTCAAAATACCGTATTATCATACCTACCATAGGACTTGTAATTTTACTCCTCAGTAGCTATCCAAAGAACACTTGTTTGAAAAAAAAATGTATGAATGTATATGTGTGAATGTGTGTATAGTAATGTATATACAGTACTGTCACTGTCATCCCATTGTTCATCGATTAGCTCAAGCGGGCACCAGTAACGTCTCCATTTTGAGACTTGTTACTGTTTTGCTTTTGCTTTTTTTTGCTTTTTAGGTCACACCTGGCGATGCACAGGGGTCACTCCTGGCTCTGCACTCAGGAATTACCCCTGGCAGTGCTCAGGGGACCATGTGGGATGCTGGGAATAGAACCCGGGTCGTGCAAGGCAAACACCCTACCCGCTGTGCTATCACTCCAGCCCCAAGACCTGTTACTGTTTTTGGCATGTCAAATACACCACCGGTAGCTTGCCAGGTTCTGCCATGCAGGCGAGATACTCTCCGTAGCTTGCTGGGTTATCCGAGAGGGGCAGAGGAATCAAACCCAGGTTGGCCACGTGCAAGGCAAATGCCCTACCACTGTGCTATCGCTCCAGCCCCATACAGTACTATATATATGAATATTCTATACACACCTATGCTCATTGCAATGCTATTTACAACTAATTAACAGCTTGCCAGGGTCCCACTCATAGCTGAGGAAAACAAATTAAGGTTGTGGTACCCATCAGCAGTCACTTGGTCTTCACACACCTGTTCACCACCAGTCATATTCACTGGTCATGGCAGTTGTGTCTGTAACTGGGAGGCTTGTCACGAAGGCTACAGCCCCTTAAACATTTAGCTCTAGTGCAAGTGGCTTGGAGACAGCAGAGAGCAGAGCTACCACATCGTCAGCAGGGAAGTCAGGGTCATACTCTTTGCATGTGGAACACAGACCTGAACTAAGGACGCTTGAGCCTCCCTAGGCTCCGTGCTACTCCTTCACACCTATCATTTATACCTTGAAAGACATGCAGCTTTGCACTCCAAGTGTGATCCCAGGATCAACAGCGTATCACCTAGAAGCTACGGTGAAAATGTAAAAGCACAGGGGCTGGAGTGATAGCACAGTAGGGAGGGCGTTTGCCTTGCAAGTAGCCGATCTGGGTTCAATTCCCAGCATGGTCCCCTGATCACCGCCAGGAGTGATTCCTGAGTGCAGAGCCAGGAGTAACCTCTGAGCACTGCCAGGTGTGACCCAAAAAGTAAAAAAAAAAAAAAGAAGCGCAGATCCCATTCCTAATGAAACATAATCTACATTCTTATCGATCCCTGAAGACTTGTATGCATGTGAGACTTTAAGAACAACCTTAAAGATAATTAAATTCAATACAGTTCATTTTATATACCTTGAATATCATACTTCAGAATAGCAAGATATATATCTCATTTGATAATGAATCTCTCTTTACCATCCTTACTGAACTATTTTGTGTAATTTTTCAAAAGAAAAATTCTTATTTAGTAAATCTACATTTTTAATAAAATGTTTAGTTCTCAGCTAATTATCAATATAGAAAATTATATGAAATACATGAAGAAATCCAAAGAAAGAGATAATAATGATTTTACAAAATAAAAACAATTATAAAATTCTTTGGACTCAAGTGATTTCAACAAAGTTGGATCTTATAATAAACCTCAATTCATGTTTCAAACCAGAATTGCTGGTGTTTCAAAAAGTGAAACACATTGCCAGAGAGATAGTCCACTGGAAAAGGCACTTCCTTTGCACACAGTTGACCTGAGTTTGATCCCTGGCACCACATATGATCTCTGGCTCCCTGCTAGGAGTGATCACTAAATAGAGCCAGAAATAAGTCCTGAACACAGCCAGATGTGGCCCAGAAACCACCCTCCCTCAAAAAAGTTAAGTACTCTATGTTTACTTTCAGAAGAACCCTAGAAGATATCTTTAAAATGACACTTGGACACTTGTGAAAAGGATGAAACTGACCTATCCAAATAGAAGAACTGGAAATTATCTGATTCATAAAGAACTTTTTAAACTTTCAGCCAAGAAATAATTAAGACAGCAACTTTACTTTCTAAACACTAGTGCTTGGTAGTTTTGCAATAAGTTCAACTTCTTTCCTTCAGCATCCCAAATGGTCCCCCGAGCACCACAGGAGTAATTCCTGTGCATGGCCAGGTGTGATCCAAAAAAAAAACAAACAGATACAGAGATATAAAGAGCATGAGCATTCCTCCATTCCTCTTCCAAAGAAGAAGCCAGTGGTGATGATGACAATGATTGTGTTAAGGAGCTTTTTTCTACATTAGAAAATTCTTTTTAATTTCTGTATCACTGTATCACTGTCATCCTGTTGCTCATCGATTGCCCGAGTGGGCACCAGCAATGTCTCCATTGTGAGACTTGTTGCCACTGTTTTTGGCATATCAAATACACCACAGGTAGCTTGCCAGGCTCCCCGAGAGGGATAGAGAAATCAAACTTGGGTTGGCCATGTGCAAGGCAAACGCCCTACCTGCTGTGCTAATGGTCTTCTACTCTATAAAACTCTTGCTATGGAATGGACAGTACAGGAGTAAGGCTTTTGACCTATGCAGAGATGACCTGGGTTCGACCCCCCGTACCATATAAAGTCCCCTTAGTGCCAGGAATGATCCCTGAGCACAGTTCCAGGTGAAAGCCCTGAGCACTGCTGATGCAGGCCCCGAAAGAAAAACAAAAAGAACTTTATCTATTTTCCCAACTCACATAGTATCACGTTTGATTGCAGACTAAGTTTTATCATCACTTTGTACCATAAAACATCTCTGTATATAAAAGTATCTCCATGCATTATTATCACAACTCCTATAAAGCAAAAGGTAATTCTTAAAAGTATCTACAAGTACTTTTTCATCTTCCTATAGCAAGCAACTAATTTTTATACTTTTATAAATTATACTCAATTCCAAATAACTTTAATCTCATGTTTTCAAAATAGAGTATATCTCAATCCCAAATGAAATTTTTTAAAAGTTATAATTATTACCACAGGGTATAAATGTGTGAGTTATATAGTTGGGATTTCTGATTTTGGCTAAGCCAATAGATCTTCTAATAAACTTTAGTCATAAATTGGCATCTGAACTCCAAAAGAACAATGAATTTAATTGAAAGGCATTCATACACTTAGGCTTCGTTATTTTTAAGACCCTACTGAAAGGCATTTCTTCACTACAGAGGAAGTTTATATGGAGACAACAGTTGGGATTTATCTTGGGGTAGCAAGCAAGTTTTCAGCTCATTTTCCAGTTCATATGTAACTCAAGTATTTCACTTGAAAAAGTTGAAAAACCTTTCCCACTCTTCTCTTTCACCTCAAGCTGTAAAACAAAGTGAGAGCATCTGAGTCATTTTGGAAGAAGAGAAATGTATTTCTCACAGTGCTAGTAAGGGAAGCCCAGGGTTAAGGCACACCAAGTTCAGAGTGGAGGCCTTGTCACCTGCCACTGGGGGCTGGCTCGAGCGGGAGAGCAGCAGAGCTCTCACCAGGGCAGTCTGGGCAGGCTGGCTCGCCTCCTATGTGGGAATTCAGACGAGCTTAGCTAGAACTAGATGGGACTTAAGGCCTGAGGAAAGGGGTGGTGGTGGTGCAGAAAATTTGTCTGATAAAAGCATAACAAGATGACACTACCACAGGAATAATTATAATTTTTTTCTTTGTTTTTCCAGCCCCACCAGGCATTCCTCAAGGCTTGCTACTGGCTCTCTGTCAGAGATCATCTCTGGGGTGCTTAGGGGCCTGTCCTGGACGCCAGGAACTTGAACCCGCGCGGCAATGCACAAGACAAGGGCTCTCCTGGTTGGACTCTCTCCGAGCCCAAAATTTAACCAAATTTTTAAAATTCTTTGTAAATTGTTATTTTCAAATATTCTCCTAATTATTAAGGAATACATGCAATTTATGGGAACAATACTTTGTCAAAAATATAAATACAATTTGTAGAACTTGAAACAAATTACTTCTTTTTCATGATACTGCTACTGTTCCCATAAACTGTAGTTGAGCTGTAACTTGTAGGTTAAATAAAAATAAGACTTACAAAAGCAAAATAAAATTAAGATAATGAAGTTGTAACTTAGCTTAAGTAACTCAAATGGGTTGAAATTGTAGGGGGCCAGAGACAGTCCAGCAGGTAAGGTGCTTGCCTGCATGCAGCCGACCTGGGTTCAACTCCCAGCTGTTGGGAAGGAAAGCTTCCCAATAATGAGTGCTGATAATGCAAACTGCTGGACTTAGTTGTGGATGCCATCCATTTTGTGAACATTTATAACACAATTTAAAATTTCATGTTTATTCATGTAACTGAATACAAAGTTCTGGAAAAATGAAACTGGGCACTTCTGCTGGCATGGCTGTGTCATATTTAATTCTTACTTTCAGAATTAAATTTTAAATTAATACTCTCTCCGGATACAACACTTCTCACTGCCTTTTACTGAAAAAAGGGCACAGGCCGGAGTGGGGGCAGGGGGGGTGGCAAATTATATCAGTCTAAAACGTTTGGAGAAGGCCTTTTATCCCAAAGACTGAGTGTCAGAGTGAGAATGGGTCTGTCACAATTCTGAATCGTCAGAATAATTTTCCCCCCAACCCAAGAGAAAAGTTACAGTCCTGAGACTGGAGGATAGTCTCATTCTCACAGGAAGTGATTTACTACATTCACAAACCTGGGTTTTCTCTGACCCTCACTTTTTTAATCTGTTTTGAATAAAGACAAATTCCTCAGTTTCTCTTTTATATTTAGGTTTAGTTTCCTATTTTTTTTTTTTTGGCTTTTTGGGTCACACCCAGCGATGCTCAGGGGTTACTCCTGGCTCTGCACTCAGGAATTACTCCTGTCGGTGCTCGGGGGACCATATAGGATGCTGGGAATCTAATCTGGGTCAGCCACATGCAAGGCAAACACCCTACCTGCTGTGCTATCGCTCCAGCCCATTTAGTTTCCTGTTGTGCCAGAACTCATTTCATCTACTAAGGAACACTGCCTCGACAAGCCCAGGTCTGTCTGTCTGTCTGTCTGTCTATCTGACTGTCTGTCTGTCTGTCTGGGGTTGGTTGCCATACCCAGCAATACTCAGGGGTTGCTTCTGGCTCTGCACTCTGGTGGGGAATGGGTGTTGAAATGTATATGCCTAAAACTCAATTGTCAATAACGTTGTAAATCACAGTTACGGAAAAAGAGGAAAAAGAAAAGAATTACTCCTGATGTGTTGGGGGAACCATCGGGGCGGTGATAGTAGAACCTGGGTTGGCTGCATGTAAGGCAAGCACATGACCCACAGTACTATCCGTTCATTATAATAGGCTTTTATTTATTTATTTTGGGTCACACCCGACAATGCACATGGGTTACTCCTGGTTTTGCACTCAGGAATTACTCCTGGTGGTGCTCAGGGGACCATATGGGATGCTGGGTATCATACCTGGGTCAGCCACATGCAAGGCAAATGCCCTAACTGCTGTGCTATCTATCCAACCCCATAACAGGTTTTTAAAGAATGTTAATGTATTTTTTAAGAAAGCCAATGAAATTAGGAAGCCCAACTGGAGAATGTTATTTTTTCTAACTCTTTCATATGTCAGAGAGCTTTGTTTAAACAATGTGCCTACATTATCAGAGAAACCTTAGCCCGTGGGGATCCTGGATGGACCCTGGTACCCCCATGGTCCCTGGAGCACTGTTTGGAGTTACCCTCAACAATCACTGGTCTGGAACCTACTTTTGTTACGGTAACAATCACTGTGTCAAGTGGTACATCAGCTTAGTGGTTTTTCACGATGACCAAAGCCACTATTTCAATAAACAAAATAAGCAACAATAGAAAATGGCCAGATGACCACATGTAGAGAGGTTAAGTTTGGAAAATGTGCTCATCTTGGGTCATAGCCAAAGACCCAAAGATCCGAAAGAAACTGAAAAGATACTATGTCAGGATGATCACTTATATGTGGTATATAGACCACATGGACAAAGGAATGAAATGTTTGAAATGAGGGGTGCCTGGAGCCCCCTTATCATAGGAGGGAAAAGGGCAAGGGAGATGTGGGGCGGGAGAGGAGGGATGGAGGAGAAGGAGCAGGGAGCAGGGCTCAGGGGTCTGTGTCCAGTTGTGCAGTGAGGAGAGATACAGCTCAATATTCAAAACAGAGACAACACTGAAAACCAAACTTTAGGGACCAAAACTAAAATTAAAAATGTGCCTTGATGGTGGCAGGCTGGGGGTGGGATGGGGCGTTCAGGGGCTGGAGGGGTGGGGACAGGACCTGGGAACCCCGGTGGAGGGATGAAGACACTGGTGGAGGGACTGGTGCTGCGACATCATCTATCTGAAACCTCAATATAAATTACTTTGAAAAAATGGTGCTTCAATTAGACAAATTAAAAGATAAAGATACTGTGTCTTATTAACTCCTCACAACCCTATCTATGAGATAGATAGAACTTATACCTTTTCAATAAAAAAGAAACTGAGGGATACAGATAAAAAATTGTCCAAAGTCAAACTAAAGTATAATATTCTAGTTTATAACTTAAAACCTAAACTCTACATACTCAACTGACATCCACATTTCTCTAAAGTTTCCAAATGCACCTCAACTTCAGCATTTGCAAAACCTATACACAATTATGAGCATTTTCTAATTAGCTGATATTTTAGTAGTTGTCTCTTCCTCGTCAAAGGAGCAGCCCTCATATCATACATATACCTGCATGCCCTTACCATCTCTCTTCAGGAAAACCGCAGGGATATACCTCCATATGGAGGTCGTTACAATGTCCCGAGTTCCCAAAATCACTCTATGCATTGCTGAAAGTCATCTCTATCAAAGGAAAAATACTCACTGCAAAGTAAAAATATTTACCTCCAAATTATATAAAATCTAAACTGAATTTTTATGTGTGCTTAAGATAACATACTTAATATTTAAAATATACTTGATATTTAAAGACCTTTCAAATAAAATCAGCAAATGGATGAAAGATACAGATCAAAGTTCTTATTGTTAGTTATTTCAAAAATTTTATAAAGAAACTATAAGGAAAACTCATAGAAGTCACAAATATCTTTCACTGAAATTTCGAATAACAGTGACCCTTTCTCAAATGCGAAATATATACTTTGAAAATAATGAAATGATTACTTATGCCTAATCCACAAGTTGACTGCAACTGACCAACTCACAAGCATCAATGATATTTCTAAATAAATTGGAAATACAAAAAAAAAAAAACCTTTTACTGGTTTTGACTTAAAAAGCAACACTTCATATACACACACAAGCACATACACATATATCAGATTATTTTAGAAATATCTATTACCAGAGACACACAAGCGAATCTCGGAACCGAGTGGCTCTTGGCAGAAATGCCCCTGGACTTTGCACCTTCTCGGGCCACTCCAGACGGGAGCAGGTGCCTTTTCTCTGCCTGTTCCCCAGAAAGCCCTGTGGCCGCCGTCTTCCAGAGCTCACTGGAAAACCCAGTTAGGGCTTTCTGTGGCAACACACGCCAGGCCTCATGGGATAGGGGAGGAGCTGGTTCCTCTCCCCCTCCCCCGCCCCAACGGGACCCTGAGATGACGCCCACGAACAGCCCCCGGGTACTTATTAAGCTCCTTAACGGCCAGGATCCCAGAGACACAAACGAATCTCAGAACCAAGCAGCTCTTGGTAGAAACCTCTCCAGACCCTAATTATTAAAATTTCAGAATTCCAAGACCACACAGCCACGGGACATCATATGCTACTCATACCCAGCAATACAAAACAAATTGTCTAATGTTGCCTTTTCAGCAGGTCTGAGTGTTGGGGGGAAATTCCAAACAATATGGTGGGTCTGGTGTTGAAATACTGGCTGCAATCAAAGTAGAGGGGGGAAAATGTGGAAATCGTCTGCCACGAAGGCAGAGGCGGGGGGGGGGGGCAGGCAGAGGGGGGGCAGAGGGAGGGGGGCATACTGGGGTTTGTGGTGGTGGAAAATGTGTACTGGTGAAGGGATGGGTGTTTGATCATTGTATGACTGAAACTCAAACATGAAAACTTTGTAACTGTTTTCACGGTGATTCAATAAATAAATTTTTTAAAAAAGAGAAGAAATATCTATTACTAATCTGTTTTTCCCTTTTTGCTTTTTGGGTCACACCTGGCGATGCACAGGAGTTATTACTGGCTCATGCACTCAGGAATTACTCTTGGCGGTGCTCAGGGGATCATATGGGATGCTGGAAATCGAACCAGGTCGGCCTTGTGCAAGACAAATGTCCTACCCACTGTGCTATCATTCCAGTCCCTAATCACTCTTATATTTTCTATGGATTAACTACTAATGAAAAGATGGCTCAGCTTTCTGAAATCTGTTATGTTTATACAAACTTTGTGTCTGCTTCTTTGGCAAAGATAGGTAGAATTTTTAGCTGGATGAATTAGAAAAAGAATTTTCAGGATTGGATCAAATTTATTACAATATACCTTATGACACTATTTTAAATAAAACTGAAGAAAAAAGATGAATGATTTCATTCTTTTAAGATATTGGTATTCTTCATCCACAGCCAACTCGGATCAAACAGGAAGCCAGGAAAACAATGTTTAAAGGTACTGAGTATTTCACTGGCCTTCTAGAGCAGGACTGATGTGGTGCTTGTATTATAATTCTTTACCTCTCAATTAAAACAAAAACAATCAGTGGTTTTAAAAGCTAATTTCTCTCTGAGGCAGGAGTGATAATGCAAGGGGGTGGAAGCTGGTCTTGCGTGAGACTACACAGCTTGATACCAGTACCCACACCATCTCCCAAGCAGCAGCAGGAGAACATGACCTTAACCCTGACCAGGAAAAGGCCTGAGCATCACCTTGTGTGATCAAAAAACAAACAAAAATCAAGCCTGGCATATATGAAGAGAAAAAAAGAACATACCTGTAAAAAATGCTAGGAGAATACAGAAAAGTATTCTCACCACACATCTTAAGAACAACAGCTTCAATACTGAACTGCTTTAAAAGAAAACTCAAACTATGACCATCAAATCCTAGGCAAAAACATACAGATACCGAGAATATTTTTTTCTTCTTAAAAAAATTAAAAACTTGTATTTCTTTTCTTTCGTGGTGGCACTGGGTAGTGCTGAACAAGGGCCTCTCAGTAGAACTTGTTCCCAATGTGCCAGTGATCACTCCCTGATCAAACAGTCAAGACAGTGCTCAGTGCCCAGAGCTCCGGCACCCAGAGGAAAGACCAGCTGGCACTGCTCTCTCTCTAGCTAAAGGATCGTCACATTCTCCTTTTGTCCTGATTAGAATTAAAACCATAAGTTAAGACATTTCTTAATGTAAAATATTTCCCCCATACTCTTTTCAAAGGAAGCTACCATACACGAATGCTGAGAGCAATATACCAGTTACTTATTTAATTTTATGCATTTTGGAAGTAAAATATCTCAAATATATGTAATAAACTTTAACTTTAGCAACAACTTTTTCAAACACAATGTGCATGGGAAACCATCATCAACAATGTTATAAATCAAAGAACTTCAAACAATAAACAAATAAATAATTTGCACACAACTAGACTTCTGCTATGTATAGTGTTACTTCTTTATTTCAAACATGTGCTAGAATTCAGTGTTTTGTTTCGTTGTACTATTTTATTAACGGTTTTTACTTTACCATTTACCAAATCTCTTTTGTTTGGTCATTCAAACTAAATTTTTGCAAAGAACTCTAAGAATATGGCAGCAGCTTCTTTTGGGAGAAAATCTACTTCTTTCCTAAAAAATTTGAAAATGTTTATTTTTGTTGAGACTTCTGGGAAGGATTTTAAATTACTGTTTGTAAACCAAAAAACAGTAACAAGTCTCGCAATGGAGACGTTACTGGTGCCCGCTCGAGCAAATCGATGAGCAACAGGATTACAGTGACAGTGACAGTGAACCTGGACTTTATCAGTGAAACAGGATAAAGTATTATACTTCCTTATTTAATACATACTTGAAGGTTGATTTACTTCTATATCAAAAATACTAATTTGCGGGGACTGGAGAGATAACACAGCGGGTAGGGCATTTGCCTTGCACGCGGCCGACCAGGGTTCAATTCCCAGCATCCCATCATCCCATATGGTTCCCTGAGTACCGCCAGGGGTAATTCCTGAGTGCGGAGCCAGGGGTATCCCCTGTGCATCACCAGGTGTGACCCAAAAATCAAAAAAAAAAATAAAATAAAATACTAGTTTCATGGCAGATTTCAAAATATAATTTTTTGTAATCATGCTAAAATAAGATAGACCATTCAAATCTTAAAAACTTTTGCGGATTAAAATTTGCTAAAAGTGGATCAAACATGCTATCTCTAGAAAAACATAATGGGAGAATTTGTTCATTCATTTATTTGTAATTTTTACATAAAGAACATAGCTGTGTTATATTTCAGTCACTAATAACTAAATAAATCCACTCATCTATTGTGATTCACTTGCAGATAAAATCCCCACTACCTTGATTCTTTCCCCTAACACACAACTTTTATTTTATAAGAAAACAACAGCAACATCATTATTTTACACCTGCATATAATATTTCTTACAGGTCAAAATTAGTTAAATTTTGTGTCATTGTGCTTATCAAATATGTCACAGGTTTTAAAACTCTGAATGCTACTTTTCTAGTTTTAAAATAATATGAAGATTTCTGACAAATATGTTTTACCTTTTCAGTGAAGTGCAAATTTTAATTTATAGAAACCTGGTCCTTGGGGCTGGCAAGGTAGCACAGTGAGTAAGGCACTGGTCTTGCAGGTGGCGGCCTTAGCTTGATCCCAGGCACCCCACAAGGTCCCCAAGTCCTGCTGTGAGTTAGCCAAGGACACAGAGTCAGAAGTAAGCCCTGAAGACCACTGGGTATGGCCTCCAAAACAAAAACCATCCCTAACTTTGCTCCTTAGGATTTGGAGAACACTGACTTACATATTCAGCTCTACAAGACGAACCTATGAGTCAAATATGTGGTGGGGAGGGGGTCTGGGTGGGAGGCCCCCTTCAGTTTCTTTCCTCTGTTCACTAAAAAGCAATACTTTACTGTTCTAGAAATCAAGTAATAAATCCATACTACTTAGGAGAGACATACTTATTTAGGGGAACATATTAATTACATTGCAAATAAAATGTCTTCTATTCAAATAAGTAGGTATAACACAACATACCTGAAAAAGAACATGTACATGGCAGCTGTGATGCTGAACAAAAGGACCTGTAACAAGAAGAGACATGTCACTGCAAGCAGGCGCAGCACGCAGATAAGCGCAAGGGCTGTCCATCACCTCCCATCAGAGGAAAATGACCAAGGGGTCATTCTCATCTATAGCAGACTGGCCACAAGAGCAAAAGGGTGAAAATAATGCAAAATAATCTACAGCTATTTCTGACACAAATAATTTTTAGTGAAGTATAATCATTTCACTATCATAAAATAAGTTTGAGAGATTTGTCATTCCAACTGAGAATAAAACACATAGCCTCAAAATAGTAGAAATATAGAAACTGTCAAACAAGAAGGATACAAATTACTAAAAATGGGTATTTTTATTATTTATTTGATACATAATACATGCACAACATATTATCTCTCTGATATCTTTATATATCAGATATTATATGTATATATATACATATATATATGCATATATATATTTAAAAGAGTCTCTTGCCTGCAGACTTGGCTATCTCCCCCGGGACCCCTTGGAGGGGGTGGGCTCCAGCTTTCCTCCCCGCCCCAAGCAGAGCTCCTGTGGCCGAAGACTTCTGGAGTCTAGCCACAGCCATGTCAAGGCCCCTCTCCACACCTTAGGACGAGCCTCACGCATGAAGGTACCGGCAGAGGAACCCAGGTGTGTGGGAACCAGAGCTGAGATCTCCAAGCCTGCTTGGATCAGGACTGGGCCTCTTCCATTCAGATTTCCCATTTTCCAATAGATAGGCGGTCACACCCAGGGACTGCCCCCGGCACCGTGTAATCCTACCAACAGCCAACATCCAGAGACTTAAAACCAAGCTCCCAGAAAGGACATCTTATAGCCTACTTCTCCCTCTGGGAGAACCTGGCAAGCTACCGAGAGTTTCCTGCCCACATGGGAGAGCCTTGCAAACTCCCCATGGTGTATTCATATGCCAGAACCAGTAACAATGCTGGGTCTCATTCCCCTGACCCTGAAAGAGCCTCCAATGGGGCATCATTGGGAAGGATGAGTAAAGAGAGGCTTCTAAAATCTCAGGGATAGGACGAATGGAGACGGTACTGAGACCGCTTAAGAAATTCGACGATCAACAGGATAATGATGATGATGATGATGATGATGATGATGATGATGATGATGATGATATATATCTTTATATATTTACATATAGATGTAAAGATATATATCTTTACAACTTCTCGCTCTAGGTCCCATTCCACCTTGATCACTTTTCTTCTAAAGCTGACTTATTACTGTTTTTAAAAATATAACTTAAATAAAAGCACGTGATAATTTTCTTACTTTTTTAATTCAAATGTTTCATTTATATATTTCATTAATATATTTTTCTATTTCTTTTTTTATTATTGGATCACCATGAGATTTTCTGTCATTATTAATCAATTAAAATTAAAGTCCAAGTAACTTTGTTTATAATTTCCCACCCAATGATTTAAATCATAAAACTCAATTTTTATTTATCTATCATTCTACCCTCATAGTTTGAATAATACCGCCCTCCTCAAATGTTCAATGTTTCATACTTTTCCTACATTACTGACTGATACCACCACAAACCCATGTACAAACCACTCTAGAAGTGCCCACAAATCATTTTCTAGTTTCTCTCCAAAGAAACTTTCTAGTGTGTTTCTTAGAATGCTTTGATGGGCCAGAGAGAGAGAGAGACGACAGGATCTGAGGTGCCAGAGTTCCATCCCCAACACCACATATGCTCACTTGAGTACCTCTAGGACTGAGCCCTTACACCACTGGGTGAAGCCCCCAAAATATTTTTTCAAATAAAT
Organism: Sorex araneus; assembly: GCF_027595985.1. Taxonomy (NCBI): domain Eukaryota; kingdom Metazoa; phylum Chordata; class Mammalia; order Eulipotyphla; family Soricidae; genus Sorex; species Sorex araneus. Next base: position 95,827,966 of record NC_073302.1, on the reverse strand, counting down.
AAACTGCTGCTATGCTCAATACCATAAAATTTAACACTATATCATGTTACTGCCCCCAGCACCGTACAATCCCACCAACGGCCAACATCCAGAGACTATAAGACCAAGCTCCCGGAAGTGCGAGGCCACTTTGTGGTCTCGCGACATCTAATAGCCTTGTTCTTCTTGGAGAACCTGACAAGATACCAAGAGTTTATTGCCCGCACGGGAGAGCCTTGTAAGCTCCCCATGGCATATTCATATCTCAGATACAGTAACAGATATGTGCATAACTCTCAGAGAGCCCGGCAAGCTACCGAGAATATTCCGCCCACACGGCAGAGCCATGACATATTCGATATGCAAAAAAACAGTAACAATAGGTCTCATTCCCCTGACCCTAAAAGAGCTTCCAATTGTTGGGAAAGACAAGTAAGGAGAGGCTGCTAAAATCTTGGGGCTGAGTGTTATAGAGATGTTACTGGTGCCCGCTCGAGTAAATTGACGAACAATGGGGTGACAGAGATACAGTGATCAGGTTACATAAACTATAATTAAAAAGTTGACTAAACTTACATGACTTAAAACAGCAACAATTAACTTTATGAAGAAAACATCTGAACCTGAGTCAACACCATTCTCGACCCAAGCTTTGGAAAATCCAGGGTCTGAACCTATTTTTCAATAACTCCAGATGTTTTATATGATTTCCCTAAGCCTTAAGCATCTATTGAGATTATCACATGATTTTTATCTTTCCTTAATCTGATACTGTATTACATTAAACTAAATATACTAAACCATCTTTGAACCTTAGGATGATTCCTACTTGGGTCATGGTATATGATCTTTTTTGAGGGAGAGTTGGGTTCAGTTTGCTAATACTCAGTTGCGAATCTTTGCATCGATGTTCACTAAGGTTATACATCTACAGTTTTCATTGTTAGAGCTGCCTCTGTCTGCTTTTGTATTAGGGTAATGTTTGCCTCATAGAAACTGTTTTGGAGGATTCCAGTTTTGTTCAATTTGTGGAAGAGTTTGAAGACCGGAAGTAGTTATCTTTGAGGATATAAAAGAACTCATAGGGCCAAAGAGACAGTATATTGGTGGGGTGTTTGCTTTATACACATCTGACCTGGTTCAACTCCCAATATCCCACATGGTCCCCCATGCCAGACAGGAGTAATCCCTGAGTGACGATACAGGAGAAAACCCTGAATACCATCAGGTGTACCCCCCAAAGCAATAAAACAAATACTAGTAGTCAATTGATCTAGGCCCGGGCTTTTGTTTGGGGGGAGACTTAATTACTCTTATAATCTCTGTGCAAGTACTCTGGTTTGTTCAGGTGTTCATTTTCTCTTGAATCGGCCTTGGAAGGTTATATAAGTTAAAAAAAGCTACCCATTTCTTTCAATTTCTCCAATTTTGTGGTGTAAAGGTTTTTCTAATAATCCCCAGTGACTCTTTGAACTTCTGTGGTATTTGTTGTAATGTCTCCCTTTCTTTTCTGATTCAGTTCGTTAGTTTTTTTTTCTTTTTCTTTGTGAATCAAGCTAATGGTTTGCCAATCTTGTTTACTCTTCTAAAAAAAAAAAAGTCATGGCTTTGTTGATCTTTCCAATTTTGTCTTAATCTCCATTTCATTGATTTTTTTAAATCTAAGTCAACACTTAGATAATAAATTATTTCCCTTCTACTTATTTTGAATTTGAACGCATGCACTGTCATGAACTTCCATATATAACATTGCCACTGCTGTGTTCAATATAGTCTGGTAATTTGTGTGCTCATTTTCATTTTTTCAGAGGAAACATGATTTCTTCTTTAATTTCCTGTCTGACAAAATGGTCATTTAATAGCCAAGTGTTTGAGTTTTTCCTGGTTATTGAAAAAATACGGAAGTTTGTAACAATGCATGTGTTCATCAGGAAACAGGCAATGGCCTCAAAACATAACCTGATGGCCCATTCTAAACTATCAGAAAGAGAACAAGTAAATGCAAAGTATATTTGGTGGTGGGATGACACTAAAACTCTGGGGAGCGAGTTGGTGAGAGTTCTATACATAAACATGTTTGAACCTAATACCCTGGAGTTCTATTAACAATGCAAACTAATGATAAATCAATGGAAGAGTTTTTATTTTAAAAAATGAAAACAAAATAATGCATATGTTCACGGCAGCATGATCTACAATAGCCAAGATTTAGCAAGTGGATAAGGAGGATAAACCATACGTACACACTGAAATAATACTAAGGAACTAGAAAAGATGACATATTATATTTCACTACAACATGGACAGAACTGGAGGGGGTCATGTTAAGTGAAATTAATTCTGAAGGAGAAAGACAAATATTGATGACCTCACTGCTGTTAAGAATCTTCACTTGATCTTAGCCAAAAGGCCGAGAAGCGGTAACTGCTGTTAAGAATCTAAAGAACCATGGGCTAGAGCAATAGAACAGCAGGTAGGGCATTTGCCTTGCACTCAGCCGACCCGGGTTCCATTCCCAGCATCCCATATGGTCCCATGAGCACCGCCAGGAGTGATTCCTGAGTGCATGAGACAGGAGTAACCCCTGTGCATCGCCAGGTGTCACCCAAAAAAGCTAAACAAAACAAAACAAAAAGAATCCAAAGAACCAGCAATGGAATGGCCAGTAAAAATTAACCCTTATATTCTCCCCATGAAATGAAGTTTGCAAGGAGAAAGATTAATGTGCATGAAAGGGCAAAAAAGGGGAGGAAATTATAGCTTTTATAAATTTCATTCAATTTAGTGAAACTCTTATTTTCATGCCCAATTAATAGAAAATAAGTCTCTGGCAAAGAGTTCACCACCTCAGTAAGTCAAATATAAGAAAAGTGGGAATGACAAGAAACTTTTACATTCCTCAAGAATTCTAGAGGCTGAGGGCGTTTGCCTGGCATGCGGCTGACCCTAGTTCAATCCCCAGCATTCCATATGGTCCCCCTAGCACTGCCAGGAGTCATTCCTGAGTGCAGAACCAGGAGCAACCCCTGTGCATTGCTGGGTGTGACCCAAAAAGCAAAAGAAAAAAAAAGGATAATGATATTAATGCACTGGACATTGAGTGATAAAGAAATAGCAAGTGTACTATGTCTGATTTATACTGAATAATAAATGAAAGTTTACATTTAAAAAAAAGAATTCTATAAAATACTTATTCTATTAAGGAAAAATGGATTAAAGAAATTCTACTGAAATTTCAGTATATTCTAAATATTAAAACTGAAAACTAAAAACTTTACATATTTATATATTAAATGGAATAAGAGGGCAAGTTGCATGTGCCAGATATCCAAAATAAAGCATAAAAGGGACCATTCTCTCTGTCCAAATGCTGCCACAGATATCACTTTTCAAATCATACCAAAAAATAAATACGTAACTCAGAGAAAATAAAGCTGAAAAAATATTGTGTTTTCAGCAGGGCAAAGGAAACAGGCCACCAAAACAAAACTTCATTATTGTAAAAAGACAATTTGTGGTAAATTGGCTATTTTCATCCAGGCATGGTATTCCATTAACCTCAGGTAATAATCAGGCTTACAAGGATACCAGGTCTCCCTGTGAGGTGTCACATACATATCTAAGAACTTCCAAATTACTTTAGAGGTCACAGCAAGGCTGCATACAAATAGCATGTCACTATGATAATTCCGATTTTCAGTATCAGAGAGAGATGAGAAACACACTATTTGAAGGGGTTTGCTGTGATCCATTTAAGATGATCAGTTGCAAGCACTCACCCCATGAGGCACCAACCATATTGCAAAAATCACCCACAGCTGTCTGCACATGAAGTCCAGGTGAATTCCTCATCTATTAGGTGATCAGAACTCAACTCCAAGATACAGCATGCACACACACACAGACACACATACACATGTCATAAACAATAGTATACACAACCCCTTCACTGCTGTTGTCTTAGCTAGCACACGGTACTTTACTCACATTAGGATACCATGGAATGTTCCCAACGCTCTGCCTTCTGCCCATGCTCAAACTCTGCAGTCCTTTGGACATCTGCTCATTCCAGAACTCGTGAAAAAATCCTTCCTTGATAAAGTATGTACTGTTCATACCCATCTTGATTCCTAATGTATCTACACAGTTGTAAATTCCTTTCTGCATTCCCAATTGACTACCCATCTCTTTTAACAGGACCTTGGATTGATGTATTTAATTTTTTAAAAATTTTATTGAATTACCGTGAGATAGTTACAAGCTTTCATGTTTGGGTTACAATCACACAACAATCAAACACCTATCCCTCCACCAGTGCACATTGCCCACCACCAATATCCTTGGTATACCCCTCCTTTCCCACCCTCCCCCTGCTTCATGGCAGACAATATTCCCCATACTCTCTCTCTACTTTTGGGCATTATGGCTTGCAACACAGACACCGAGAGGTCATCATATTTGGTCCATTATCCACTTTCAGCATGCATCTCCCATCCCAACTGGTTCCTCCAGCCATCATTTTCTTAGTGATTCCTTCTCTATTCCATCTGCCTTCTCTCCTCCACTCATGAAGCAGTCTTCCAGCTATGGGGCAATCCTCCTGTCCCTTGTATCTACTGTCCTTGGGTGTCAGCCTCATGTGATGTTATTTTATACTCCACAAATGAGTGCAGTCCCTCTATGTCTGTCCCTCTCTTTCTGACTCATTTCACTTAGCATGATACTCTCCATGTCTATCCACTTATAAGGAAATTTCATGACCTCATCTCTCTTAATAGCTGCATAGTATTCCATTGTGTAGATGTTCCAAAATTTCTCTGACCAGTCATCTGTTCTAGGGCACTTGGCTTGTTTCCAGATTTTGGCTATTGTGAACAGTGCTGCAATGAACATATAGGTACAGATGTCATTTCTACTGTGCTTTTTTGCATCCTCGGGATATATTCCCAGAAGTGGTATTGCAGGGTCATATGGAAGCTCAATTTCTAGTTTTGGAAGGACTGTCCACATTGTTTTCCGGAAAGGCTGGACCAGTCGGCATTCCCACCAACAGTGAAAGAGCATCACTTTTCCCCCATATCCACGCCAGCACTGGTTGCTTTTGAATGTGTGCCAGTCCCTGTGGTGTGAGATGGTACCTCATTGTTGTTTTGATTTGAATCTCCCTGATGACTAGCGATGTGGAGCATTTTCTCATGTGCCTTTCGGCCATTTATTTTTCTAATTAAGATTTTAAAGTACACTGAAAGTGAACATTATCGTAATACACACACACACACACACACACACACACACTAAAATGCGCACACATGTACTTCTTCCTTCAATGCTTTCTGAGCTTTTGTACATCAAGGGAACACAACAGATCCATGCTTCACAACTGTTGTCAGGTGACCTTTAAGAAAACTCCTTCAGTGGAGTTTTTTCCTTCCTCAACCAATAAGAGAGAGTCAGTATTATTAAGTATTAGTAATACTTAATACTCCAGTATTATTAAAAGACATAACAATACTGAAATATAAAGCTTTTAAAAATGCCTACAACCGTATTAAAATAGTTCAGAGATACAAATAAATGGTCAAAGAATTTACAGTCACAATTTATGTTTTTAAACCCTAACTTGGGGCATTGGGTAGAGCTTTTTCCTTGCAGCTGACGTGGGTTCGATCCCCGCCTTCCCATATTGTCCCCCAAGCACCACCAGGAGTAATTCCTGAGTGCAGAGCCAGGAGTAACCCCTGAGCATCGCCGGGTGAGACTCCACCCCCCCCCAAAAGAAAAGCAAAATCCTAACTCAAAATTTAATGAGTCTATGGCAATGAGAAGAAATTTAAATGTTCGTTCAGTCATGCTCCAAAAGTGAAAATGAATTAAGAATAAACAGATAAAAATCTACTGTAAAACTGAATTTTTCCATGACTAGTTATGGATTCCAAAGTGATGAAAGAGAGGAAATTTATAGACCAGAGATTACCTCTATCATGAAAATCTTTATTCTGATTTGCATTCTAGTTGCATGTAGTTAAGAGCTTGTATGAAGTTTGTATGTAGCCAGTTTCAAGAATGTATATGGACCATATGACTAAACGAAAGCATCTAGTCCTTCTCTGTCTAAAAATCTAAATCATAAATTTAGGTACTTACAAAAATATGTACAAACCCCAACACACCTAATGTCAATATGATGGCTAGATGGTTGAATGAGTAATAATGGAGTGATGGCAGATGAACAGCGGATGGGTGGAGGAGCGGGTGGATAAATGAACAGTTTTGGATTATATGGACAATTCATTCTTAGAATCTTTATAAAGATGGTACACATTTTCCCAAGCATTCTAAATAAACTCAGAACAATGTACAGACTACAGCTACAATAGTTCACACATTATTTACAGACAAATAGATCTATAAATCTGGACACAGCATATACTTGAAACATCACCTTGGTTTCCTGCCCAGGCTTCTAAACCGGGTACTCATAATTCGTGCCCTGAAGAGGAACAGGTTTCAGAATAAAGGCTATAATCCTGATATGGCTTTTTATTAGTGCAAAATACTATATGTTAGACCATCAAGGTTCAGAATGATCTACTTGGAGAAATTATCACAAATAGGAAAATAAGTTGGTTTGGGTTTTTTGGGAGAATTTTTTTTGGGGGGGTCACACCCAGTGATGCTCAGGTGCTCCTGACTCAGCACTCAGGACTCACTTCTGGCAGTGCTCAGGGAACCATATGGGACACCGGAGATCGAACTCAGGTCGGCCACGTGCTAGGCAAATGTCCTACCCACTGTACTGTACTAGAGCTCCGGCCTCCAGGAAAATAAGTTTTGTTTTATCTCTCAAATTTTTTTTTCTCCAGAAGATATAAATTAAGTGGCACTGCAGGAACTGAACAAAAGTTCCCTTTAACTTTTTCTTAAGAGCATTCTTACTACTCCCTGACCTTTTTCCAAAACAAGCACATCACAGCAGCAGTTTTATACTTACGGATTGTTTTACAAATAGTCTTATCTGTTTTCATTTAAACTTTTCAATGAATACATACTTACTCTAGATTATATTCATAAGTAATAACTTGCAAGTTACTAGATTTATTGACACATGGGACATATATTTTAGGGATAAGAACAAAAGAAACATTCACTGCAAATACAGGGGTAGGGGCTGAAGCCCTGCACACAGCCAACACAGTTCAATCTCTGTCACTCTATATGGCTCCCCAAGCACTGCCAGGATAATCCCTGAGCACAGTAAGGAATAAGCGCTGAGCTGTGTGCCCCTAAACCAAAAATATTTTAAATTTTAATAACTTAACATTTCTCATCAGTGCTTAGATTTTTTCAATCAACTATTTTTAAAGGTATCATACAGTACAGAAGCCTCAAAACAAAATGCACAAATCATAACATATACATGCATCTTCCTAAGAAAACCCTAAAGCCTAATATTTCTTTTTTTTTTTTAAGATTTTATTAGTAGTATTTTGCTTTTGAGCTGAAGCGATAGCATAGGGGTAGGGCGTTCACCTTGCACTCAGCCAACCCGTGTTCGAACCTCCGTCCCTCTCGGAGAGCCCAGCAAGCTACCGAGAGTATCGCACCCTCATGGCAGAGCCTGGCAGAGCCTACCTGTAGCGTATTCAATATGCCAAAAACAGTAACAACAAGTCTCACAATGAGAGACATTACTGGTGCCTGCTCGAGCAAATGGATGAGCAACGGGATGACAGTGACAGCGATTTTGCTTTTGGAGTCACACCTGGCGATGCTCGGGGATTACTCCTTGCTCTGTACTCAGGAATTAGCCCTGGCATTGCTCAGGGAACCATATGGGATATCGGAGATCAAACCCAGGTTGGCCACGTGCAAGGTAACCTGTTGTACTATCACTCCAGCCCCAAGCCTGATATTTCAATGCAACTGTTATCACTGCACACATAATGAGGAGATGAACAAGCAGTATGTCAGTAGAACAGGATAACTTCATATTGTAATGCTGGTAAGATATGATGAAGAAAATAAAGTAAATGTCTTCAAACATGCATTCACAATATCCAAAGGATGTATTGTCAAAGGACTCTAAAACTGATATGACTTGGATGCCCGAGTCTTTAAAATTTAATTAGTAACAGTAAACCAGACTAATGGAGGTGGAGCAACAGGCCCTGAAAGGACTTCTAAAGATCATTTCCATAGGGTGCAGGCATGGATGGATGCCAGCCAACACCTGCACATGGAAATTCTGACCATAACAACAAATACTCTGGTAAATATTTTAATTAAAAGGCCCCGAGGAGAGCAGGTGGTCGCTGGTACACACAGTCGCAGTGTCCAAGCATCCTTGGTTACAATGATCCCTTCATTTAATCAAACTTTGAGCAAAATCTAAACTGGCACTCGCAGAGAAATGACTTCATTTTATAAAAATAAAAGAAGGTCAATCGCCAAATGTTTTAGTGAAAACTAAACATTCTGATATTGGTAATCACACTGCTCCAAAAATGTCATTAGAGCCTGACTTTCACGTTTATTAAGACTTATCTGAGAACACGCCAAATTCCCCAACTGCTCACACAGAGAAGTGAGTATGGCAAAAGAAAGCTATCCCCATTATTCCTACCAATCTGATGACATTAGAATACTTTAGATTATACTGGCACCAGTTAATAAGTGCAGTTTATTTTTATCACTTATGATTCAATAAAAAAAGAGGGTGATTTCTATGAAATCTAAACCCTAAAGTGATCTACTCAAAGCCCTTCTTCCCTCCCTTTCTCTCTTCTTCCTCCTTCATCCCATTCTCCCCTTCTTCCTTCCTCCTCCTCGGGTGACACTCCAAGTTGCCCACAGTTCGCTTCCTGCTTCCTGCTTGGGGACCTGACAGTGCTAGGGGGTCACACCCAGACTTCCAAACACAAAGACCATGCTCAAGCCCTGAAAGCTTTTCCTCCGACTTCAGAGACCATTCTTAGTATCATTACCTTCCTTTTGTCAAACTGCTTCCATTGATATTTTTCATCTATCACTGATTTGTTAGCTCTAATTAGCTTCATGTAAATATTTCTAATGTCCTATTAGAATTTTCACATAATTTTGACTAGGAAAAAAAAAGGCAAGAAACTTGAATGCTTTAATAAACAAAATTTGTATCAATGACAAATTGTAAATGTTATAACTCTGTGACAAGACAAGTAAACTGGTCATCTTGAAAATTCCAGCAAAATTATCTTGAATTACTGGGAGAAAAAAGAGGTTCAGGCAGTATCACCAACTAAGAAAAACAAGAAGGCAAATTACCATCAGTTTATTGCTCAGATTTCTTAAGTCAGAGCGCAGAGGCCTGAAGAAGCGAGTCTGAGAGAGGAAGCGCCGAGTCAGCCTGGAGAGACAGTGTGGGGCCTGTGGAGAAAGCGGCTGATAGCAAGGTCTGCTGCATAGCGCGGCCACAGGGACGGGCACACCTCGTCACTGCGGGGCCAGCCTAGCACCAAGGATCAGCTGTCTCTCCGTCGGGCATGAAGAACTGCTCAGGGGCTGCAAGAGCATGTGCTGCAGCGGGAAGGCCACGAGTTCAACCCCCAGTGCCATTTCCCGTGACACGTGATCTGGACATCTCTAACCTAAGTCTAGTCACTCTGCTGCCTGTGATCCTGCACCACAAACAATCTCCCCTGCACTCCAGCTGGGAGGATAAAGCATAGCAACCGGACACTGCAGCTAAAGCGTAAAGCCTCGGAACCACCTGTGCGTGCACAACTGAAGGAGCTGGCCTCCAGCAAACAGACGCAACACACATGTTCAAACACCACAGCTAGTCACTGCAAGAAGAATAAGAGCAGTACAGGGAAGGAGATGTTCTATAGATAAATACATAGATAGATAGACAGACAGATATTTTATGGGGCTGAAGACACAGTACGGTGTGTTGTGTTGCAGCTTTGATTCCTGGCACCCCACTGATCTTGAGCCTCACCAAGTGTAGCCCCTAAACAAACGAAAGCATATAGATGCACATGCACTTCTTAATACATTATTTAAACACCATGGTCTCCAAAGCTGCACATGATACAGTGTTACAAGCTTTCACTGTTCCAACATGAATCCTAAGGCTGGAGTGACCCTCCCCCCACCATTGTCCCCATTACCCCAAACTCCCCTCAAGTCGGCCCTCTCAGTAGCACACAGGATTTTATATTGCTTGTTACAAATAAATAGCTAAGGGAATTATCCAAAATATTTCATTAAAAGAAAATCTGTGAAAATTATTTTATCTCACCACAGGGTTATCAAGTCCTGTCTGAAGATTTACTAAGCTATGTGCTGCTAGCTGAGCCTTCTGTTTTACTGTTTTCATTGGCTTCCGTGTTGCTTCCCCATCTAACTTGGTGTGCTGCTACTGAATTTCAGTATTCTGCAATTTGGAGGCGTGGTAAGGTCACGTGTGTGGCCACGTGGTCCAGAAACTTCAGGGCTAATGGGTGGATATGGGCGACGGGCATGGCTGTCAGGGCTTCGGGAAGTGCAGGGGGCAGAGGAGCTTGCCCACCTCCAGAGCTCTCAGATGGACACCAGAAAATCTGAACATTCTGCAGCTTGGGTTCCTGCAGAGACAGTCAGGGAAGTAGTGGAGCTGGGCCCTGGGCATGGGGCGGCTCATGCCTGCCCCCTCCCTTCTGAGGGTGCCCCAGTCCTCAGCTGGGAGAGCAGCATGCTCTGAGTCTGGCGCCGGACACCATCTGACGAGCAGGGCTGCTGGGTGAGGGAAGTGGCAGCAGGTACTGCAAGGAGCGGACAAAAGAGGCAGGGGTCTCCGACCTTAGGCCCCAGGGCAGGGCACTCTCATTTCCTGTTGGAGGGGGTTACCATCACCCCCTCCAATTTTCCAGGGTAACCCTGAAGAGTCTGGATTTCTGGACCATCAAGAATACCTTTGTTTACTGACTCCTGCTCATGCAGTCGGAAAGCTCCTAGGCACTCCACCTGGGACCACGCAGACATGTGCGAAGCGTGCGATCCTCATTCTTCGTGACTGACAGGTCACGGGGAGTAGTCCCTGGGTGGGTACTGTCCTGTTTCCCAGGGACTGCCTGGCTTTTCCACAAGGCACTAGCATGGGGTCAGACTGACAGCACAGTGGAAGGCCCTTACCTTACATGTGGCAGACCCGGGGTCAATCCCTTGCACTAATATGGTCCCCTGGGCCCCTCTAACAGGGATTCCTGAGTGCAGACAGGAGTAAGCCCTGAGCACCAGTGTGACCACCCCAATAAATAAATAAAAATAAAATAAAATAAAATAGGTCTGGCAGGGGAACCAGAGAGACAGGTCAGGAGTTATGTCTGAGCATGGAGCAAGGAGTAGTAAATCCACAAACTTTAAAAAACAAAAACATAAATCACCAGTTCAGTCCCCCACTCAGCCAGATCTTTAGGTAAAGTTTCTCACTTTAGCATCAGTGATAGCTGAAGTCTGCTGACAACCTGTTGAGGATGATAGATGGGATAATGGAACATTATAAATGGGATGGTACAAGGCATATTTAGCAGTATCCCTAGTCTCTATCCATCGCAGGACAAAAACATGTGTCACAACTAATACGGACACTAGAAACTCTCCAAACTTTAACAAAATCTATTGATAGGTACACAACACTGCCCCAAGCTGGAACTACCAACCTAGAGGAAGTCTAGAGATTTTGAAAAAGGAAAACACATATGATCTTCTCTCTTCTTCTTCCTCTCCCCTCCCCTTCTCCTCTTTTCCTTCCCTACCCACCCCCAAGGTGTGGTCGGAAACTGCTCAAGAGAAGAAGAAGCAAAGAATCACAGCAATCAGAGTGAGAGCACAGAGAGTCAGCTGTGGGTCCTAAGTGCACATAAAGGAACATTTATAACCTCCATAGCCTCAAAAGAAAATTAATTTGTTTATAAAATAGCTTTTACTCTTCTAATTATTTCATTTCATTGAAATAGTCACCACTTTCTGATAAGATTAGCTTGTTAGTTTTCTAACCAATCTACTGCTCATTAGTGGACTAAATATGTTATATCTCAGTCAACAGTATGGAAGTCTTTTCATCTTCTGTTCTATTCATTCATTCAGAACTCCGCACCAGGGGTGCCCCAGAGGGGGCCAGGTGAAAACCCTCCCCGCCCCAAGGGACCCAGCCCCAGCAAGCGACCTCCACTACCCCACCGCCGCCACACACCAGGCCGCTTTCCACATGCTCAGGCCGAGCCTCACGCATGAGTGAACATATTCCTGGACACATATCATAAAGGGAAATATGAATCAGTTAAAGAAATCTGAACTAGTCAACTGTAGGATGGGAGATCAGGAAACAGAAAAAGCCAAAGTCTAGCGCAACATCTTGGATAGTTGAGGGACCAAAAGAACAGCTAAGAGCACGCTAGAAACAAGAAACGTTCAAGGCTAAGCAGAGACTAAACTGCTGGCCCACAGGATTACAAACAAGCTGCTGCTCCTTTAGACACTAGAATAAGGCTGTATCACCACACAAAGATGCAGCACGAGACAGAAAGCTAAACTAAGAGCTGATCGTCAGCTGAGATCACTTAGTGTAGAATAAGAGAATGTCTGTCCTAAATACATAAATACTATGATATTATGAAACAGTTCCTATTTATAATAAAATACAATATTATAATTAAAAAACAGAAATCTGCAATGTCTTGCAAAAACAGGGTAATTTAAAATAGCACAATGATTCCAAAAAGGAAGACTACTTAGATTTCAACAATGAATTTTACTGAAAGTAAAAGCTAGGGCTGAGAGCTAATATATCAGGCAAAGTGCTTGCCTCACACACGCCCAATCTGGGATCAATCCCCAGTACCTCCTGGGGTACAGTCCCCCGAGCACCAATAGGAGTGATCCCCAAACAGATAGGAGTAAACCCTAAGTACCACCAGGTATGGCTCACCGACAAAAAGACAAAAAAATGAAAGAAGCTATATGAGGTAACAGGTCAACATTTTTGAGTATCTATATTTCCTTACATGAACAGGCAGTTCAATTGTGGTTATCTAAAACTTAGAATATTTTGTTTTAAATGATTAATAAAGATGTATATTTGGTTGCTAACAAATCTTTAACCAATGCCTTCTTCAAAACTTTGCCTAAAAAGATGTTGTAGCAAAACAGTTGTTTTAACAGCTGAAACTCTGGAGAAGGGAACGTTGATTCAGTGTTTCCTTCCCATAACATTCCATAATGGTATAATATAGAATTTTTTTTATTTTAAAGATCATTTAATTAAACAAATATTTACATTGCTGGTATATATACTATTTAACCTCATAGTCAAGTACTGAAATCAAAAGGAAATATACACAGCAAAAACATGTTCTATAGAGTCTAATCTGTACAGGTAGTGTTTTCCCTAGGGAAAATTTTCATTCACTTGACCTCTAATGGCCAGTAAGATATAATTTCCCAGAACAGATCCTCTATGGTCAGGCTTTGGCTTACCTACCACCAGTCCTACAGTGTTCATGGAAATTTTAAAAGTGTGTATTACACTGGCAAGGTCCCTGAGAAAATTGTCTGAGGGCAATTCTTAATTGCATTAAGAATTCATCATGGCACCTATAAAATCCTACCATTTAGTGTAAGCTACAGCTCTTAAAAGTTTTTTATTAATATTTAATTTTAGATCCTCCATCCCTCTTGGAGAGCCCAGCAAGCTACCAAGAGTATCCCACCCACACAGCAGAGCCTAGCTAGCTACCCGTGGTGTATTCGGTATGCCACAAACAGTAACAAGGCTCACAATGGAGACGTTACAGGTGCCCGCTCGAGCAAATCGATGAACAATGGGACTACAGTGTTACCATGCTAATTTTAAAAAAATTCTAGGGTCAGAGAGATAGTATAGTAGTAAGGTGTCTGCCTTGCCTGAAGCAGACCTGGGCTCAATCTCTGGCACCCCCTATCCTCCCCTGAGCCCACCATGAATGATCCCTGAGAACAGTGCCAGGAATAAGGCCTGAGCACTGCTGGGTGTGGCCCCCAAACTAAAGAAAACAACTCACTAGTCTGAAAAAGAGGTGCTTCATTTTTTTGAAAGCTCAAGAGCACTTCAGGCTTCAAGGAACACAAAAGTAACCAGTGGTAAACACTGTATCTTTATTCATTTTTAAAATAACTCCTAGGTTTTACATATTCAACACTGATTAACTATACAAGAAGATATATCTAATTTTATTCTATTATCATATTTGTATTACTACTGACATTACTACAATAGAACAATCTCACAGTTCCCAAAAAAAGTACACCTTTTTAGGGACCCTCCTACACTGCTGGTGGGAATGCCAACTGGTTCAGCCCTTTTGGAAAACAATATGGTCGCTTTTCAAAAAATTAGAAATTGAGCTCCCATTTGACCCAGCATTACCACTTCTGGGAATATATCCTGGACAGGCAAAAAAGTATAGTCGAAATGACATCTGCACTTGTATGTTCATTGCAGCACTGTTTACAATGGCCAGAATTTGGGAAAAACCAGAGTGCCCGAGAACAGATGACTGGTCAAAGAAACTTTGGTACATCTACACAAATGGAATACTATGCAGCTGTCAGAAAAGATGAAGTTATGAACTTTGCATATAAGTGGATCAGCATGGAAAGTATCATGCTAACTGAAATGAGTCAGAGAGAGAGACAGACATAGAAGAATAACACTCATCTGCGGAATATAAAACAAAAGAATGGGAGACTAACACCCAAGAATAGTAGAAATAAGTACCAGGTTTGCTCCATGACTTGGAAGCCGGCCTCACATGCTGGGGGAAAGGGCAGCTCATATAGAGAAGGGAATACCAAGTAAAGTGTGGTGGGAGGACCCGCTTGGGATGGGAGAGGCGTGCTCAAAGCAGACTATAGATTGAACACGATGGCCACCCAATACCTCCATTGCAAACCACAACACCCAAAAGGAGAGAGAACAAAAGGGAATGCCCTGGCTCAGTGGCGAGCGGGGGAGGGGGCCAGATGGGATGGGGGCAGTGATGCTGGGCATCGGTGGAGGAGAATGAGCACTAGTGGAGGGATGGGTACTCGAGCATTGTATAACTGAAACATAAACACGAAAATATGTAAATCTGTAACTGTACCCTCATGGTGATTCATTAATAAAAAAAAATTTTAAAGAAAGTATTCCTTTTTAAACTGATTTCAAGTACTTAAGACTCTTTTTCTACAGCACATTACTATGTTACAGGAAGAAAAGAGTAAAATTAGACTCAAACTGAACAGTTATAAGATCCTTTTCAGTCAACATTAGAACAGAATAATATATATATTAATAACTAAAGTGCACAGTTCACTAATACACATATTCTACTCAATAATAAGGAAACAAAGAGGAAGTAAGGAGGTGACAGATATACTTATGGCACTGACTGTGGTGATGGTTTCACGGGTATACACTTAACCCCAAATTGATCAAGTTGTTCACATCAAATATGCACAGTTTTCTGAATATCAAACTAATTAGGAAAACAGGATGGGTTTTTTTTCCAGTATTGTTTTTTTCCCCCAAAGTGACTCTTACTTAATCAACATTATTCATTTTGTCACTCATACAAAAATTTGCTGAACACCTACTACCATTCTGGGCATACAATGCAGAACAACAAATACACATTTTCAATAACTAAAGCTTAAAGTTTGCATATTCTATCCACTGTACTCACACATCCTACAAATATTTATTCAACACTACCATTCTGAAAATGCAATGGGGAACAACAGACGCAATAAACCACTAACTTGGAAGCTTAGAGGTTGCTCTTCTGTAAATAATCTTTTGGGTGTAAGTGGATGCAATTCTATAGTTCAAGTTCACAAGAAGTCTAAAACTCTTTGATGCTTTCTCATTATATCCTAGGTATCCCAGGTTATATCACTTTGCATAATTCACCAAGCACAGTGATAAATATCTGCAAAATAGATGACTAGCTGCAACAATAGTTGGCATTTAATTGGTTTGATTTGGGTGACTCAGAGAAGCTTGGGGGACCACATGGAGGATCAGGGATCAAACCAAGATCAGTTGACAAAGCAAGCATCCTACCCTCCCGACTACCCCTCCGACCCACTAGAATTTGTATTTATTAAAGTGTTGTGGCACATTTCCACATGACACTACTGAGAAGCATCAGTTTGGTTCTTAAGTAGCATCTGAAGAAATCTGATTTTTTTAGCAAGCAGAGGGGCCGTATCACAAAAGTTTACATTATTATCAAACTCTCAGAGACTGCTCTAACTGAAATGTAGACTATATATTTATAATATAAAACTTAACTACCACAGAGAATATGTACATTCTGATAGATCAGATTATTATCTAAAAAGACACCATTTCTATTAAATTAGTAGAAATCCATCTTATAAGATAGGATTTTTATTCTTGAATCATGGCATTCTCTATTTTATACTAGAATGTTAATTTTGTCTCTCATTCTTGTTGAACGAGACTGCATGAGTCCTAGAATTCTTTTCAAACGCAATGGTTCTATAAAGATGAACTGTTCTCTCTGATATTATAGCACTACCAGCTATTGGGTTCTTGGGTTCTTGCTATGAACAAGATCTATTCAATAAAAATGGTAGAAGATATATAATATCTGATTCCAACCTCTTTATAATTACATGTGTCTATCTTGTGATAAAATATAGCCTCCAAAAGTTGTTAAAATGCCAAAGACAACACACTTATAATATCAGACTTTTGTCTTTTTGAGAGGGGAGGAGTGGAGCCACATCCAGCTCTGCTCAGTAATTAGTCCTAGCTCTGTGCTCAAGGTCACTCCTGGCAGGGCTTAATCAACCATGCAGGATGCAGGGTATCAAACCTGGGCCAGCTGCATGCAATGCCAGAGTCACACCCTCTGCACTATCTCTCCAGCACCACCAGAGACCTTTCTTGGCCATGCTGCTTAAAGAAAATTTTAATAAACCTGTCATCTTTAGATATAAGACTGTTAAAAAACAGACCTCAACCTTTACAACCTCCCTCTCCCAATCAGCTAAGTGATTAAATACTTAAATACACACTGTAACACTGTCATCCTGTTGTTCATCGATTTGCTCAAGCAAGCACCAGTAACGTCTCCATTGTGAGACTTGTTACTGTTTTTGGCATACCAAATACACCACGGAAAGCTTGCCAAGCTCTGCCATGAGGGCAGGATACTCTCAGTAGCTTGCAGGGCTCTCTGAGAGGGACGAAGGAATCAAACCCGGGTCAGCTGAGTGCAAGGCAAATGCCCTACCCGCTGTGCTATTGCTCCAGTTCAACATATACACACACACCAAGAAAATGTACATAACCCACTGAGTGGGTAAAAATTACACAAATTTGTAATCTCATTCAGGTTTTATCTATAAGATGAGATTTAAAGGCCTGTCTATAGATATGTTTTGATGACTTAAAAAATTAATGTATAGGAAGCATTTAGCACATATCTTGGCACAATGATGAAGTCCAACAAATGGTGATGATTACTGTTACAATAATATGGAAAAATATGCTTCCAATTAAACCAACAATATTATCAATGATTAAACTAAAAACATGTGGCTCCTATATACTAAAGGGGCACCTGGAAAGTCTCCTGAAACTCTTTCAGGCACAGCAAACATCACAGGAAACGAGGAGACAAAAACCGTAAGATAAAAGAACAACAGCAGAACTTTCAACAGCAATATAAAAGTGAATCATTAGTATCACCAAAATTTCACTTAACTAAAACTTTGTTTATGAAGTTTTAAGAGAGTCCATCACAATAATCCAATGTCCCAAATCAAAGAGCCCAAGGCCCCGAATAAAATATATCTGAGCCCTTTGGTTCCAAAAAGTTTCTTACCCACTCTCTTCCTCCATCCCCCTAGTTTTCCTTTGGACACTATTACTGAAGTTAATCAGAAAATCCCTGCTACAAATAGGTCCCTCCTCATCAGGACTTGTCTAAAAAATAAAACCACACATATTCATGGTTTTTCAGCACCACAGACAAGATTTTACTAACCTTACTTTTAAGTGGACTCTTCTAATGAAAGCAGGTTCTAACAAATATACTAAATTAAATATATGTATTGATAAAGAATCCATGCATGAAATAATTTCAAGTTTGAGTAACTGCCCAATTGAAATTTTATATATATAAGACTTAAGCAGTGAAAATGAAAATAAATTCTCCAAAATAATGGTTCTGCTATGATAGCTTGTAACTATCAATATATTGTCAAAATACTCTGTGTAGTAAGTTGTATAGACTAAATTTTTTGTTCTGGCTAACTGAGCTATGAGTATATAATAAATATTCTTGAGTGAACATTAAATGTGAATATTTCTAACAGATGTTTCTGATTTAGCCTCTTAACAACAGTACCATTCTACCATTTATATTATGTAAACTTTAGGGGGAAAAATACGTTCACTTCAACATTTGTTTTTGTAGTTTCATTTACTACATCTGAATAACAACTATGGACAGAATCAGTACTATGAGATAGGAAGAAAAAGATCATTACATCTGAAATTCCTCAATGAGTTACATGTACCATAATTTACCTTTCTACATAATTTTAAAGTAATCTGAGATTGATTATAGCATATTTTCACAATTTTCCATTTTTATCCACTATATGTATATATATCATTATGGAATACTGAATTGCAGAATCACAAATTGCTACATTACCCTCAGAGGCAGTTAGCTTTGCCAACAATCTAGAATAGATTATGGTCTTTTCAAAGCAGATGCACATTACTTTCTCACTTTGTGAAATGGTCACAACTGAAAACATGTTTGTAAAAATATTACAAAACAAATCACATCTTAAATTACTAATAACCAATAGTTCACACCAAAAGGCAAATCTAAGAAAACCACTGAGAAAAAAGGAAAAGGAAAATTCAGTGGGAACATGAATTCCCATTCCTATTATCCTACCAAGTCTATCTGCTAAGAAGGTTCTCTCTTGGTTTCAGACAACAGTAAAAGCTCTTGCTACTTATCCCATTAACCCAATATCCTATCTTTTACCCAGCTACACGTTGGGAACCAAACAGTGAGATCAGTGTATTGGGATGGACTTAGGTAAAAAGAAAAGGAAGAACAAAATCTCATTTAAGTACTAGGCCCTACAACTTCTTGATATCTATCCCAAACACATAAACACTAATTCGAAAGTATATGTGCGCACCTATGTTCATCATAGCACTCAGTACTATGATGGACAGATCAAGAAGTATGTTCTAAATACATAATAGAATACTATGCAGCTCTAAGAAAGAACAAAATCATGCAATCTGCTACGACATGGACAAAACTAGAGGGTATCATGCTGAGTGAGTCGGAAGAAAAAGGAGAGATGTAGGATATCATTTTGTTGTCCTTTCTCCCTTGCCACAAAGAGTTTAGGTTTATCTGGTAACAACCTCTAAACATTTTAAGACAACATTGGTATGTCCTGTTCCCCTTGCCACAGGAAACTTAGGTTTATCACAGTGCTCCCAAGGCACTTCCATTCCACTGCGTCTATCTGTAAACTCCTCTCAATGCTTTCTTCCCCAACCAGTCTACCACCTTTCCCCCCTAATCAGACTCTGTTAACTTGTAAGGTCGATTGCTCAGAAATCTATGATTTTATATGTATGAGTTAAATATTGCCTTTCTCCTCTCCTTATGTCTTTTGCATAGTTTAGTTTAAAGCAATGTCCTTTTTCTATGGACAAAGGAAGACAGTCAATATTATGCTTTATAATTTGGGATTTAATTGGCTTTGAATATTATTCACTCCTGGGCATCTGCTTTCTTGACTTAAGCCTCAATTGTCCTTAGTTACTAGCACCCCCAAAGCAGGGTCCTGACGAGGGACTGAAAGGACCCAGGGCAAGCTGTGAGTTACCCTGGCATCGATACTCGCCAGGCCAAAGCGCCACGATTCTTAACTGTAAGTTAAGAGCTTGATCAAGGACAAATGCTGTCATGATCCAAAAGCAACGATGAGACTAGGACCCTGGTAGGGATAGGAAAGACTAATCTGGCCTGAGCACTGTAGTCTGAGTGATGGCCCCACGAGAGCAATTCTATAAACCTAATGCATCTCTTACTGTGTCCACACAAAATGATTAATATTATGAATGCTTATGTTAGTTGGACAAGGAGAGGAGAAACACACCCATGGGATTCTACCCTTGGATGGGTCATCCTGCTAAAGAGAATGTGTCCTAGAAGCAACATCCCCTGAGGGAAAGAACTTTAGCCCAACCCCTCATGCTGGGGGATTTAACTAGGCTGTAAGAGTGGGCTGGGAGTTTCAGTGCCGGATCCAGATCCAAAACGAGAAGGAGAAGGAAGTAACATGGGGGAGGGAGAAGCAGGAGGAGAATCAGAGGAGAATGGAGATGGGAATGGAATAAACTGCAACTGAGACCAACCAGCCTGGCCCTCATTCCTTCCTTCGCCTCCTCATCTCCATCGACCTCCCTGGGGTGGGGGAAGCGGCCCAAGAATACCGAACTCGGGCAGCAGGAGAGAGATAGAGCGCCGCTGCCCTGTGCCCCGCTTTTTTGTGTTTACACAGAGAGATACAGATGATCTCTCTCATATGTAGAACTTAGAGATAGACAGGAAGGTAGCAACAAAGAATGAAAGGAGAAATGATCCACAAAACTGAGTTTGTCTGAGGGGAAATGGAGGTAAGGTGTGTGTGTGGGGGGAAGGTCTGAAAGGGAGAAGCACAGAGGAACTTAGGGTAGAGAGGTGGGTACACTGGTAATGGATGTGGTATTGGAATTACGTATTCGGGAAACCATCATAACAGTATTATAGATCATAGTACCTCAATCAATAAAAGGTTTAAAACATGGTACTGATTTTTATTTTCCAACTTTCTGATTCTTGGTGAACTGACATATAGCATTCCTTATGCATCATTTTAATCATGTCATTCTCTTAATTCACAGTAGTCCTTATTATATACTACCCATAGTCACCACCCCATCAAATAATGTTAAATCTAATCAATGTTACCTCATACTACTCTCCTAAATTTCCAACATAGGGGAAAGGGAAATAGTACAGGAGTTAAGGCATTTCATACAGTCAATCCCAGGCACTCCATACCAAGTGACCTTTAGGGACCACTGGGAGATCCCAAAGCCAAGTGGACAAGAGCAAACCCAAACACACACACACCACACACACACACACACACACACACACACACACACACACACACACACACTCAAGTGTGGCCCAACCTATCCCCAATAAATACTATGGAATACTATAGCACTGTAGCACTGTCGTCCCATTGTTCATCCATTTGCTGGAGCAGGCACCAGTAATGTCTCCATTATGAGACTTGTCACTGTTTTTGGCAAATCGAATATGCCATGGGTAGTTTGCCAGGCTCTGCCGTTCGGGTGGGATACTCTCGGTACCTTGTCAAGCTATTAAATAGAACAGTTTTAAAAAGTTTCTTCTTCTAAAGGTTAAAAGGAGTGCAGAGCAAGCTCTTTGCCTGTATAGGTTCAATTACCATCACTTCAAGGACCTCAAGTCAAATCAAGGATTGTGATCAGTTGCATAATTAATGAAGGATTTTAATAATTAATGAGGATTAGAGAATGGAAAAGGCCATATTAAGAAATAAATAAGATTCTCCAGACAAACCCGGAGCTGCTGAGCGCAAAACGGACCCTCTGCTCCTAAAGACTTTGATTCCAGAGGTCTGCTAACCCATTTTGGCATCCAGAGCGGCTTCCTACAGCAATGCAATGGGACTGTGAGCTGGGCTATGCAATTTCTGGCAGAATTTTTCCCTAGACTTTATACAGAAATCCAAGACCGTGCGGCTGCGGCAGCGGTCTTAACATCTCTTAATTGTCAGCAATGTGAAACGGTTCCTTTTTAGCAGGTCTGACTTTGGGGGGGAAACTCCAAACAATAACAGTGAGTTTTTTGTTGAAATATTGAAGGAAATCAAAGTAGCAGCCATTTCTCTAAACTGTGAACTAAGCCATAGCCCCACGCAGGTCGAGAAGAGGAAATATCCCTCTATCCCGGTTGTTTCCCATTTTCGGGGAGAAACATGGCGTGGCATCCACCATATTATGAGGCTCGGGAAGGGCGATGAGAAAAAAAAAGGGAAAAGGAAAAAAAAAAGAGTTATGCAGTTGGAGCACTGGGACTACATATCTCTTCATTCTAAGCAATGGAAAACTAGTTATCAAATGCTTCCTTGGCAGTAGGGCTGTCTTTCTTGGGAGGGAAACTCCAACAACAATAGTGAGTCTTGCGTTGAAATATGGAATGTAATCAAGGTAAAGAGAAAATGAAGTGAAATTCATCAGTTACGCAGTTGGGGGTGGGGGGGAGGGGGCGGGAGGTATACTGGGATTATTGGTGATGGAATATGGGCACTGGTGAAGCGATTGGTGTTTGAATATTGTATAACTGAGACATAAGCCTGAGAACTTTGTAACTTTCCACATGGTGATTCAATAAAATTTAAAAAAAAAGAAAGAAAGAAGATTCCATCATAAATAAACAACCTCAACAAAAAAATTCAAAGGTTAAAAAGAAATTTACCTCATGGCTTTAAACCTGTTGTTGTTGTTGGTTTGCTTTAGCTCTTCTCATTTATTCAGGTCTATTCTAGTTCCTAATGACTTAACAAAAAAATGTGTTAGTGTACGGTTCCCCAAGCACTGCCAGGAATAATCTCTGAGCAGAGAGCCAGGAGTGAGCCCTGAGCATGGCTTTTTGTGGTTCAATGCTCCACCAATCTTCCCCAAAATCCTCAGTATTCATCCCATTCCCTAAAAGCTCAGAAATTATCAAATGCTGCATGCTCAATCAAGTAAATTATTGTTAATTCAAGCTCATGACCAGTAGTTCCAAACTGAATGCCTGAACATAAAACAGAGCTATGAAGAAAGGCCACAGCTATTTCATAGCTTTCCCACACAACTAACCTTACAGCTGTCCTTAATTAGTTGTGGACACGAATGTGCTATCCTGGAGAGGCCAATACAAGTTTCCCTCCTCCTAACACTCACTGTGAACTACAGGACTCCAGGACATCTCGCCACTGTAAAAGCACCGCATAAGGAGTACCCAGTGTCTAGATGTTAAGCAAGTTCTCTACTTCCGCGCAGAATTCTGTAGACGAAAGAAAGAAGTCTGAACATGTCTCCTTCTTTATAAATGGCTTGCTAAAAGTTATCATACAAGAGTCCAGATTTTTAATGATAATATCGTATCATTTCAATTAAAAGAGCTGAAAAGTAAGGGGGCTGACTACAAACCCAGGATGAGACTAAACCCTTCCCCTCAAAATACGAATTAAAAGACATCACAGTAAGCGGCATAGAAACAATTAAATTATACTAATATAAAGAGTATAAATAAATTTAAGAAAATTATGACTTTAAATTAAGTACTTAAGTATTACTTAATGTTCCCAAAGTGTAGTTTCTACAGAATTTTAAATCTCAAATAAACATATATATAATTCAAGCAAATATATATTTATACCAGGCTTGTTTAAACTGATATTCTTAGACAAACAAAAAGTTGACAGAAAAGTATCATACTACATAGTAACAGTGAAAATGGAGGGGGCAGGGGAGTTTAGAAAACGCGCGCGTGCGCGCGCACACACACACACACAAACACTCATACGTATACAAAATTAGATAGAGAAAATATACAACCAGTAAGTATACTATTCTCATAATATTACACTGTAAAATGATGTAAGTGCATACTGGTAGGTAGGGTATGCCAAATTAAAGAGATTTTGTTTCTATGAGCAATTTTTTATTTCAATAAGGACCATATTTTTCTTTCTATTAAGAGTAATAATTAAGGATTATTTCTGCAAGTGAAAAACAAGCAGGCAAAAAATACACAACCTTACTATTTTTACAAAGTGGAAAATAAAATGTTCATGCCCAAGTCAACAGCTTTGCTTTCAAACATGAAATGATTTTTATATGATCCATGTAATTCAGATTCTGGAAAAAAAAATCTAAAACCTTTCTTCCTTTGGTGGAAATATCAGTAGGAGACAAATACTCTATAGAACTTATTATATTTTAACAACTATAAACTATTATTCTTAGCTAATAAGGTAATGATACTCTTATAAGAACTACTAATACTGTTTGTAAATTTTAAAAATTGACTTTGATTCTTTAGAAATTTTTTATTGAATCACTGTGAGATACACAGTTACAAAGCTGTTCATGATTGGGTTTCAGTCATACAATGTTCCAACACCCAACTTTTCACCAGTGTACATTGACTTTAAATTTTGGATTGTGGATCCTAAGTTCTTTGAATTTACATTATGTTAAATATTTTTAAAGATAAAAATATTTAATATTTAAAAAACTAAAGAAAAAGAAAGAAGTCAAAGGAGAAACCAACTAACTATCCAGGGGAATTAAATGTTCTGAACTTGGAAAGCAAGCATAATTACTTGTTCCACTGTTATTTCAACTTCATTCCTGCTTGTTTCTCACTGAAATGCTGTAATGACTTTTTAAGAGTTCAAAGGTTTCTGCTCTAATATGCAACTTTCCGAACAAGTTCCCATCAGGACTAGAATGATGGCACAGTGGGTGGGGAGTCTGCCTGTCGCAGCTGACCTGGAGGTTCCATCCCCAGCCCCCCATATGGTCTCTCAGTCATCTAGGCGTGATCCCTGAGTGCAGAGCCAGGAGTGATCCAAAATCAAAGTGTAAATCAATAAACTTAGATCAGGACAGAGAGACAGCACAGGGCTTAGCATAAGGCTTTGCACAAGGGGGCCCTTAGGCACCTCACATGTTCCCCAAGCACTACCACCCTCCAAGAAGTGTGGGGGCATAGAATCAATCAGTAGCAAGCCCTGAATACATCTGAGAATGACCTAAAACCTAAATCATTAAATTGATCAGAATCAATTAATTTATATCAAAAGGCAGCATTCCATTGTGTGTGTGTGTCCCAGTTTTTGACCAGCCTTACTTGCTGGGCACTGGGTTGTTCCAGAGCCTGCCGACCGTAAGCAGAGCTGCGTGAAGGCCGGGCCAGCCAGGGCCACCCCATCGTGGGGGGAGGGCACCCTCCTTCCACACCAGGCCAGCAGAGTTCTCTACTTTCTGGGGGAGCCAGTCTCACCGCTGTGAAAGGTATCTCACTCGGTTTGATTTCCATTTTGATAGTAAGTGATGCAGAGTACAATTTCATATATCTTTTGGCCATCTATATATCTTTTTTGAGGAAGCTTCTATTTATCTCTTACCTCCATTTTTTGATGGATTTGTTTCTTTTCTGTAAAGTTCAACCAGTGCTTTATAAAACTTGAATATTAACCTTTTGTCAGATAAGTAGTGAGCCAATATTTTCTCCCAGTCGACTTTTGGAGCATAGCCAGAAAGAAATTTTTTTTTTTTAAAAGTAGTCATGCAGCTTCCAACACAAAGACCAAGCCCAGGTGGTTTCTCAGGATTCTAAAATACTTTTTTAACACTATAAATGCACAATGACACTTGAAACTATTTTAAACACACAGAAAGAACATTTCCAGGTTATTTCTGTAAAGCAAGTAAAATCCTGAGAGAAAAAACTGGAAAGAGTCTTATTTATTAGCACTGCTATAAAAACTCCAGATAGTAAACTTTAACAGTATTTTAAAAATAATGATAATAGCATAGCAGGTAGGGCGTTTGCCTTGCATGTGGCTAACCCGGGTTTGATTCCTCCGTCCCTTTCAGAGAGCCCGGCAAGCTACCAAGAGTATCCCGTCCACATGGCAGAGCCTGGCAATCTAACCATGGCATACTTGATATGCCAAAAACAGTTAACAACAAGTCTCACAGTGGATATGTTACTGGTGCCCGCTCGAGCAAATAGATGAACAACGGGACAACAGTGCTACAGACCGTGCTACAGTGCTACCATTACTATAGTGGTCTTAAAATATTTTGCACAAGTTCTTTATGTTCCTCCCTAGAGAATCTAATTCTTAGAAAACCCAGAATCTAATTCTTCCCCTAAGTACTTCGAAATAAATGCAATGAGATGGTGACAGACTAGTGTAACTTACAAAATTAGGACAGACTCAATTTTCTTTAACTTTTTTATTGAATCACAGTGAGATAGACCGTTACAAAGCTGTTCATGATTGGGTTTCAGTCATACAGTATTCCAACACCCATTCCTCCACCAGCATACATCCCCAGCACCAGAGTCCCCAGGTTCCCACCCATCAACCCCCACCTTACTCTGGGAGTATGATGGAAACTTTTTGTTAAATCTCTGTAATCCCAAAAGAGTTTTGAGACTTTCTATAAGACTAAGACTCCATTTTAAATTTTCTGATGTCTAAAATACCAGTGAAAAACTGAAAGTTTTCTTTTGTCAATTTAAAATGCTCAGGCCCCACCAGTCCCCAAGATCACTACCAGCACTATTTCTCTTTTAACCAGAATGCATCTATATTCAATGATCTTACATATAATCATCTTCAAAGACAGCAGTCAAAAATAAAGTGAAAGTAGGCAGTGCCAGTATTTCAGAGAGATGGTGATTGTGTTTACCAGAGAGCAACAGAGCCCTGAAGTCTGAAGCGTACCTGGAAGCAAGCAAGCAAGCAGGTCAGCAATGGTTCTGTCCCACGGCTAGAGGGGATCTCTGGGAGAGAACTCTCTCAGGAACCAGCTGGTCCCACAGTCATAAAATACCAGTTTCCTATTCTGTAGTGATATCCTAAAGGAGGTCCGGTGTTATGTATGAAACCCTATCAATAACAGAACTGTGAACCAAAGTGCAAAAACTTATTTTTAAAAAATAATAAAGTGACTCTTGTAGAAGCAGACTGGTTGGTGGGAGGCAAACGGGTGTGGGGGGTTGGGGGGATGGTGCAATGGTATAGGGAAGTGGACACTGGTGAAGGTATCAGTGTTAAAATATGGTATTCCTGAAAATCAATCATGAATAACACTGAAATCTCACAGTGACTACTTTAAAAAATAAAAACCACAAAGAAAATTTGGTAAGTTATAAAAATATGAATTTCACAAAGCCGCTGTTGAAACCATGAAGTCGACAGACATGATTTTCAGTACTAAATAATAAGACATTTAAACAAAAATTGAAATAGTAAGTTTTCCAAAATTCTGAGAAACTTCACTATTATGCACTCGTTTCTTTATCAAAATCTCTAAGTACAATCTAAAGGCTTTGCTCCCTGTTTATAAAAATCACAAAATGAAGAACAATTCAGAAAAATTCAAGTCAACAAAGAAAGGTAAAAATAACATACTAAAATAGCCAAAGAAGAAAGCACCAGTGTATTTAGCACAGGTGTGAAAGGGAGGACACTCTTACAAAGTGAGCTGGAGTACACATATATTGATCTTGATTTGGAGAACACGAGCATAGGCTACGGCAAAGTGGTTATATCAAATACATTAAATGTATACAACCCTTAACTCAGCAATAAATGCAAAACTTTAGCATTTGAGTCCAAAGTGAGGAGGGAGCTCTGAGTCCACCCTCGGCCTGCAGACGCCCCCACACAGCAGCAGGGTCTGAGCAGGAAGCAGGTGATGGCCCAGAAGGGCCGAGACTTGCTCTCCGCATGCAGGCGCTGCTGAGCTCCTCAGGTTCTGGTCGGAAGTAGCCCTCAACTACCACCAGGTGAGGCAAAAAATAAATAAATAAAAATAAAAAGCCTAATGATATATTTTTTTAAGTTCTCATTATTAGACAAATAATGAAAACTAACCAATGGTCAATGAAAATGAGTACACACATGATGGTGTACAGTACAAAAGCTGAGCAACCATTAGAAAGAAAAAAGTGAAGCCAAGAGGTAGAGAGGGGCAGAGGGTAAAGGACCCCAGTTCCATCCCCAGCCCACAAAGCGCCCTGAGCACCGTGGAATACAGCTCTCGAGCCCCCACGGAAGCACATGAAGGAAATGAGGACCAAGACCCAGACTCAGAAGCACTTTATCAGCAGACCTGCCTGCAGTTGCCACCAGAGAGACTTCCCCTCCCGCTAACAACAACAGCAACAACAGCAGCAAGTAAACTCAATAGATCCACATCAAACTAAACCAAATTATAAAATTACTAGGTGCAAAAACATCAGAAAAATGTTGTGGCTGAGAACCACAGCAAGATTTCCTGGGTCAGATGCCCACCTAAGCAGTGAAGAACTAAGGAGTGACACCTGGACACAGACCTGGACATCCCTGTGCACTGCCGGGTCACCCTCACTATACAAACTAGCAAACAAACACATTTCTTAAAAACCATCATTTAGAAAATGGAAAGACAAACCAGTCTGAGAAAAAATACATTTATACCACATATTTAGTTAAAATGTATTCAATTTTTAAAAATCACAAGTGCTTTTTTAAAGATGGCTAACAGACTAATAACTACAAATATCTAAAAAGTATATTTGTAATATCTACACATATCTAATAAGTATGTAGCACAATGTTCAACATCATGAGTCGTGAGAGAAATGAAACACTATTACTAATGTGATACACTATACATTTCCAAAATAGTTATAACTGACAAGACAGAACACAGAAAACGTTAGCAAAGATTTGCCACCCAATGCCTCACCCACTGCCAGTGAGGATTTAAGAGTATAGCTACTTTTATCCTTACAAGTTTCTCATTGTCACCTACCAATACTCCTCAAAGCCATCATGACAAGACACTAAAAGCACGTTAACACAAAGCCTTCTATGAAAAATACCATAAAATATTACTCATAAGTCAAAAACTGGGAAAGATGTTAATTCATTTCAGCACAAAGATTTCTATGCAAAATACCACAAAATGTTACTCATAAGTCAAAAACTGGGAAAGATGTTCATTAATCGATTAGTGGATAGCAAGACATTTTCTATGTAATGGAATACTATTTTGTTGTGGAAAGGAAAAATATATAGAACATTCTCAAAACCATTATGCTAAGTGAAAGAAATCAAACACACACAAAAGAGTGCATATTACATAAATTCATGCATATGAAATTCTGTAGAACAACTAGAAATTATGCTATTTTTAAGACAAATTGTATCTGTATTCTCAATTCCTGGCACACAGCTATGAAACCCCTTGAAATTTCCTGAGTTTCAGGAGAGTCTGTTCCACTAATGAGCCAAATCATGGCGTCAGCTCACCAGAAAGACAAACCACAGGATCAGAGCAGAAGAACTCTGAGCCGCAGACACTTGGAAGAAGAGACGAGAGTTGGGTGAACCCTCCGGCTCGCTGCCTCCTGGACTGGCAGCGCAGGCATGTGCAGGAAGGGCAATGCCTACAGCTTCACAGGAAGAGGGCACAGAAGCTCCGCACTCAAACCTTTATAATAAAACTTGGTCCTGGGTAGTCTAACACCACCACTGAGTCTGGGCACATTCTAACAAGCTACTGAACACAAGGGCCTGCAAACTGATCGTAAGAAACATCAGGGGCACCGATGAGTTGTGGCTGACATCTGAGGTAAGCACATTCTTCCAAGACCAAGACCTAAGACCAGACACTAACCACTCCAGGGTCTGTTTCAGAGTCAGACACAAGTCTGTGGAGCCAGTATCAGAATTATATGGCAGTATGCCCGTAACGAGGTAGGAATTAAACAACACAGAAAGATTACTGGTTACCTGGGGAAAGGCTGAGCAGAGCAGTAACAATTCTATCAGTAAAAATATTTACCATTTCTTAAAAGCAGTCTATTTTTAAATATTCCCAAACTCGATTCTGATAACAGTTGCATAATTCTGTAAGTATATATGTATCACTGTCACTGTATCACTATCATCCCGTTGCTCGTCGATTTGCTCGAGTGGGCACCAGTAACCAGTCTTTCCATTGTGAGACATGCCATGGGCAGCTTGCCAGGCTCTGCCGTTCAGGAAAGATACTCTCGGTAGGTTGTCGGGCTCCATATAGATTGCTTTTTGGGTCACACCCAGCGATACTCAGAGGTTAACTCCTGGCTCTGCACTCAGGAATTACTCCTGGTGGTGCTTGAGGCACCATATGGGATGCCAGAGATTGAACACGGATCGGCCGAGCTCAAGGCAAACACTCTACCCACTGTACTATCGCTCTGGCCCCTGTAGGTATATATTTTAAGTCACTGAATTCTGTGCTTAAATAAATGTATTGTACTGTTATACTTCAATAAAGCTGTTTATCGAAAACAAATATTGGGCCAGAGAGAAAGTGCAGGAGGTAAAGTACTTGTCTTGCACGAGACAGAGCCTGGTTTGAATTCCAGCACCACATATGGTCCCTTGACCCCAAGATGTAAATGTGACTGGAACTTTCTTCTGCCCACCTCAAAAAAAAAAAAATCAGTGAATTTCTAGAAGGTTTTTGTTTGTTTGGCAGAGCCAGGAATCAAACCCAGGGCCTCACACATATAAGGCAATATGACAAAGATGTATCCCTGATCCTCTAAAAGCCATTTTAGGAGTTAAAATAATCAGCCCTTTCCTTATTCAGTATTTTCGTAAAGAAAAATAAATGTTATAATCACAGAAAAAATTGGGAAGAAGTTTCTACTGTCATAGAAGTATCCTATTAGACATATGAAGCTTGTCAAACACAGCACTAATAAATCAGGGTAGGAATTATGCCCAATTTATATTTTTATGGAAAGAACAACCGCAGACCAGGCAGCCGGTGCCCCGGCCCATGCTCCCTGCAGAGTGACCTGACCACTGGACAGCAACACACGCGTCCCAGGAAACCAACTAAGCACACAGCACTGGAAGAAGTCACACTTCAAATGGCGAGGGAAGATGAGAGCGACTTTGCCTTTTTAAACACCAATGTAGTCCTTCCTGTTATTATCTTTTGTTTCTGACCTTAAAGTCTCAACCTGAAAAGAGAAGAGTTCCACGTGTGAAAAATATTCTTTTTCCTCCTATTCATTCATTCACCAACCTACAATGTAAGCCCAGCCTCTAAACTGAAACTACTACAGCAAAACCACTGAACCAGGTGTTTTAAAATCATACCGCTCTGCAAGTACTGACGCGATATTCCATGGCTTGCATCCTCTTTGATTCCAGGCATATGAGAATGTCAATGCTCGACTTGAAATTATTGGCTTCGCTTCATGACTTAATGCAGATTTTTTTCCTGCCACATCTCTACTGGACCAGCGTGAGCAACACCATGTATTCCTACACAGCGCACTCTCCCAGCTGAGAATAAGGTCGTAGACAACAAAGACAATGTGAACAAAAAGGTAGGTAGACAGATTTAGATAGATGGCTCTTTATAAAATTAAATTTCCTTATTATTCAAAACACTGAAATTGCTGAATTCACAATGCATTATAAAGTCTTTAGCATGCTTCTACAAAGAAGCACTTTCTATATATACAAGGACTTCACATTTTGAGACTGTGTTTTACAACGCATTTCAGCACCGTTAGCTATACAACCAAGGCAGACAAGTCCGAGTCCATGGGGCTGGGGGAGACTGCTTGAGACTGGCCTTGCCCTTGTGGAGATAACTGCTCTCCTGGCCTATAGGTCTTCCTATTAGAGTCAAAATAAAACACTTCCAATACCGGAAAAACAAAACCTAAGTGTACCACAGCTAGGCAGTTATTGTCCACATATTGCTTGTTTTGTTTAAGAACAAAATTATGGCACATTTATTTTGTACTAAAATCAAAAGCAGAGCTATTATGATGAAAAATGAAAAGAAGACTGTCTCAGAAAGTCACAGAATCAACCAAGCTTACTCCTGTGACCTGGTATTTTGAAAACCTCAGCTCTGGCCTTGGCTTTTTTGCCTGCACCAGAATTTTCCTAATAAATCGCTTATTTTCCAGAGTATGAAATAATGTCCAAGAAATATAACATGGTGAGCCATTTAAAGCAAATTTAGCGACAGACAAAGTACTCCACTGAGAAAAAAGTAAATAAAGTATAAATTCTAAAGCCTGGAGTTTTATGATATAATTCTGGCAGATTCTAAAATTTTTAAGCACCTGCCAAAAATACATGTTGCTTTGATTTATGAAACTGAAAAACTGAAAAATCTATCAAAACGTTACCTTGTACTGCCTGATAGCTGAGGATCTCTACATCCTGATTAATGGTTATTAAGAAACACAAGTACTTTTTAATAAGTAAGATAATCCCACAATCTGAAGTCTTTTTTAATGCTTACAAACCCTGCAGTGATGACCCAGTTGTTCTAGTTATCGTAAACTTTCTGTTCTGCAACCAGAATTCATTCTCTTCCCACAAAACTCATGTTTCTCCCTTAAGAACAGGGGTGGGCCCACCCTGGGGCAGCCACAGCGCCTCCCACAGCCACGACCATTCAACTCACCCACCAGCCCTGCCTGGGCACCACCAAGTCTCCGAGAAGCAAGCCAAACGAAAATCCACAGACACGACGTCTCCCGGCTTGGGGCACCCAGCTCAGAGCCCCCTCGGGAGAAGCTGGACCAAGGCCCCGGCGGCAGCACCCACAGCTCACCGGGCCACCATCCCAACAGCTCAACTCCACGACTTCGCTGAAGAATAATCTCTGCAGACACAACAGGCCACGAAAGCCTAGGTACTCCAGTGTCCGGGCCGAGAACTCTGGGGCCTTCCCGGTGGAGCCTGCCCCAGCACGCCCGCCTCCCCAGAGCAGCAAAGCCAACTTATCAGCCCAGTCACACAGATCCGGGAGTCTGGAGGCGTCTGAAAACAGATTCCACAATACTGAAATTCCAGTGGGAGCACACCAAATTATTTGTAACATGGATCCAACTAAACTCGACAAGCAAAAACAGGAACATAGAAGGCTCAACGAGCAGCAAACAGCATAGGAAACCCATGAAGAATTAACAACCCTGTGCTGAGCTATCACAATTTTCAAATTTTTCCTTTATTAAGTATTTTTGATAATTTCATTAGCCATTAATTATAACACATAACATAAAATAAATGACTCTGCGCCTGCTAAGGGTTCAGGCCTTTGGAGGGTTGGGAAACGGGGACCATGAGGGAGCGAAGGGCACTCTGGTGGTGTGACTGGGGTTGGAACACTGAGTGCCTGGAACAACTGTGCTATGGACAACTTTGGAAACCAGTGTTGAAATATTTTATTTTAAGGGGGAAAAAAAAGCAATAGGATTGACACTACTTCTACATATATGCTAGATTTGTTATACTCTGAGATATTTACAGATACTCCTTTTTCTAGATTCTTTTTTCTCTAGATCCTTTTTTACAACTTATTTTTATTCTCTTTCTCTGGAAACTATTTTACCAATTTGATTTTTTGTTTTTGCTTGGGGGCCACACTCAGTAGTGCTCAGGGGTCAATCCTGGCCAGCCCAGGAACTACATGGAGAGCTGAGGCTAGTCCCCCGGTCCGCTGTGTGCAGAGCAGGCACCTACCCACTGGACTATCACGTCAGCCACATCAGTCTGCATTTCAAGGGCTATAATCTACCTGTTGTTTGAAAGGAAAATATACTAATTTTTCTAGGCTAATTAAATGAATTACTTGTAGAGTTTATCAATATACATACAATTTGGAATTAGTCCCCAGAATTGGGGGGAAAAAAGAATCTAATAGAACCCCAAAAAATAGAGCAGTGTCTCAGAGGGCATGCTCAGATGCCAGAGGGATTACATGCTCAAAGTGCTCCTGGTAGCGCTGCTGTGTGCAATCCCTGATACTACTGTTTCTGGCTAGGAGTAGCACTGTAGCACTGTTGCACTGTCAGCCCGTTGCTCAATGATTTGCTCGAATGGGCACCAGTAACGTCTCCATTGTGAGGCTTGTTGTTACTGTTTTTAGCATATCGAATACGCCACAGGGAGCTTGCCAGGCTCTGCCATGAGGGCAGGATACTCTTGGTAGCTTGCTGGTCTCTCCAAGAGGGACAAAGGAACAGAACCCGGGTCGTCCGCATGAAGGCAAATGCCCTACCTGCTGTGCTATTGCTCCAGTCTGGCCAGAAATACAACATAAAAATGGGTGCGACTCTAGGTGAACACCAGAACTACAGGATGTGCAAGAAACAAGGCCATAGCCCTCACCAGCAATGAAACCCTCAACAAGCACATGTGCAATTACGGCAAGAGAACAGTGGGTCCCATGGAGAATTCACTGTCAAGTGTGCAAGCAGCACCAGGCGGAAAGTACCACAGCTAAAAAGTCTTCCAGAGACAACCAATCTCAATAATATATATATATATACATACACATATATATAAATACATATATATATACACATATGCACACAAGGCTCAACTTATAACACATGTTAGTAATCTACAAGGGCTTAATAGCTCCAGGCTGAGATAAAACAATTTTCACACACTTTCCCCTAAGGAAACTATTTTGGATCATTTTTAGTGGATTATTCATAACAAGGCATACAAAATAATTTAGGACCTGCTTTTGGGTCAGGCTTGGATGTTGGTAGGAAAATTTGAAATAATGGTGGTGATAAGGTGAATTGGTGGTGGATCAGTGTTGAAATATTGAATGTAATAAATTACTGTGAACAACTTTTTTTAAAAAGTCTTCATGTACCACAGGCAGGAGTCTGTGCAACCCTCAGACTTCAGAACACTGAGGAGAAGGGAACTGCATTAAAGGGAGTTAGCTTTATTTTCACTTCATATATGAACTTAAAAATGTTATTAAAAAAAATTCTAAAATAGTCAGAATTCTTTCCCCTAAAATGACACAAGGATATGGGAGAAAGTGAATTAAGATAACAAAGACTATAATTCCATGGCAATAGATAAGTCTAAATTATTTATTCTGCATTTCTAGAAAGCTGATG
This sequence comes from Sorex araneus, assembly GCF_027595985.1. NCBI lineage: Eukaryota > Metazoa > Chordata > Mammalia > Eulipotyphla > Soricidae > Sorex > Sorex araneus. The sequence continues at coordinate 95,793,095 of NC_073302.1, read as the reverse complement.
TCTCCCCATTCTCGGTGCAACTTTTTCCCAATTAAGATTTGCAATTTTAAGAACTGTTTTCACTGCAATGATTTTACTGTTTGGCTACTAAGAATCTTGTGTTTGCTATATATGTCCATTTTTCTTATGAGTTACTGCCTGCTATATATAGAAACAAAACTATGATTAGCAGAATTTGACTGAGAGGTGCCTGCACACAAGTCTACATTCTGCATATTACTAGGATACTGGTACTAGCTGGCAGAGGATACTGTTGATGATGCTGACCCAAATACCTTGGATCTCTAGAAATGGAATGCTGGTTTAAAAGTAACAGACATACTGCTATCAGCATAGCTGTGGATTCAAAACAGCTAAAGCTTTATCTTTCATAACCAATTCTCAAATCACATACTGCTATAAATAACTATAATCCAGAAATCTTCATATATTCACTCAAGTCGAGAAAATACTTCGTTTAATGAGGAGGTGGCTCAAAGGGCTGGGGCACATGCTCTGAGTGCAAGAGCCCTCAAAAGTCCTTGACATCATCCCCATGACCCCACCAGCCCCACCAAAAGCAAGCCCTGAGCACTGGGCCAGGAGCAACCCCCAAGAACAAGAATTGTGAGTGCAGCAATTTCAACTATAAATTTCAGTCTTTTCAAATAGTCCTTAAATCTGAAAAAGAAAAATTGCCAAAAAAAATCACTGTTTTTTAGTATAAGAAATGATTTTCAAATAATATAATCATATTCATACACAGGAAGCACAAGTACTCATAGTCACACTTGTCTTAAACCGAGGAGCAATGAAATCCAATGCAACTGCTCCATTACTTGTCCATCAGACACATGCTGAAGTGCTGAGTGCCACACAGGCGCTACGCCTCAACAGGATGCCCCAACTCTCACTGCAGCAACCACACTGACAGAAATACTCCACAGTACTTAACTAAAAAATGGCCCAGGAAGGAAATATATAAAGTTGCTATTCTAATAAAGACTAATGAATAATGACTAATTAGCAAGGTCCTTTAACATATTTTTCCTTCAATAATGCTCATAAATTTTCTATAGCCCCATTTAAGTTATGTCTCCTAAGAAATCTTATGAACGTAACCCTACTGTATGTAATTACCTCTTTCTTTTTTTGGTCTATTTAAATTATGCGTACTTTAAAACCAAATACAACTTATGCAAATGTTTAAAGTTTTGCCATTATATAATTACTTCCTAGTTGCTTTGTTTCTCATTTGTTACTAATTAGAACCTAAGTTACTAATGAGCAAGAATACAAGTTCCCCAAAGGCAAGGATATTGTTGTGTTCTGCTTGTGGACAGATCACTAGCATCTAAAATAATGCCAGGAACAGCACAGGTGATCATTAAATTCTTTTATGAATGAACAAGAAAGGATTATTGCATGTTCCACTCAAGAATCGCTCCAAAATTCAATATGTCATGCTAACACCAGCTACAAACATTCAACTTTTTGAAAACTAGGAATAAATCTGCCTCTGATAACTTAGAAATTCATAAATTAAAATATTAACAAAAGAGTTACAACAGAGCAGTCAGCTCACTGACAATAATGAGGCATTTAATTTTTTGGAACTGGCAGAGGAACCCAGGTGTGTGGGACCCGGGGCTGAAATCTCCAAGCCTGCTCGGATCGGGACTGGGCCTCTTTCACCCAGACCCCCCATTTTCCAGTAGCTTGGTAGTCACACCCACAAACTGCCTCAGTGTTGTGTAATCCCATCAATGGCCAAGATCCAGAGACTATAAAACAACACTCTGGACCTCTTATAGCCTAATTCTCCCTCTCAGAGAACCTGGCAAAGTACCGAGAGCATCCTCCCCGCACGGCAGAGCCTGGCAAGCTCTCCTTGGTGTATTTGATATGCCAAATACAGTAACAATGATGGGTCTCATTCCCCTTACCCAGAAAGAGCCTCCAGTGCAGCACCGCTGGGAAGAATGAGTAAAGAGAGGCTGCTAAAATTTCAGGGCTAGGACGAATGAATGGAGACATTACTGGCACCCGCTTGAGGAAATCTATGATCAACGGGATGACAGTGATACAGTGATTGCCTCAGTGTAGTCAGTGATATCAACAAGCAGTCTCAGTGCCCGCTCAGGAAACTGTGAAGGTCTCCAGCACACACTATGTCGGGTCAGTGCAGAGCAGGGAAGCGGATGAAGACCTGAGCACTAGTGATGGTTTCCAACTGACATGTTAAAGACATGCTGGAGTCTTCCCCACGGCGCCGTGTGTCCCCTACCATTCTCCAACTCGCCATACCGATGTGCACTGCCTGTTAATGCTGCATTTTGGTAGTTCAAAATTTTGGATAAGCAAATTATGTTACCGTGATGCAAAATTTGAACCCCATAAAATGATCTTTATTTATGCATCAGGAGTCCATGAAATATTTTCCCTATTCTCACCAGCCTGCAGATGTAAGAAAGCTGAAAGGGCTACTCTAAACTATTCTGTCACTGTCAACTGAATACCCAGTGACAGCAGACATACAGAACAAGTACTTTGTCGAGAATTAGTTTAAAATCATATCCTCCTATGATAAAGAACTTTTTCTTTCAAAAACTTTAAATTAAGATCAAATGAAAATTCATTAACTTCTGCTGCCACTACAGAGGTATATTAAAGAAGAAAAGGTAAATTTAAAAATACCTTAAGTTTGCTTTTACCAAGTGATTCTTTTGTCTTAGACACAAACACCTGGAAGGGTACAAATAAGATGACATCTTTGCTGAAGAAATTGTTAAAGTGCAATTTTTGAACCAAGCACATTCACTAACAACTATTTCTTACTGACAATTATGCTAGTTCTCTCCCCCAAATGAACACATTTTGTCTGTCTGGGAGCCACACCCACAGCTTTATTCAGGGGGGCTCCTGGTTCTGTGCTCAGAGATCACTCCTGGCAGTGCTCAGATGACCATACCCATTGCCAGGGCTCAAACCTAGGTTGGCTACGCGCAAAGCAAGTACCTTACCGGTCGTACTATCTGTCCAGCCCCAAAATGAACACATTGTTTAAAAAAATTCTAGTCAGGAAAACAGCCAGAAAAATAACCCCATTAATTTATATAATTTATTCAAGATACAAAAATCAGTCAGGCCATTTATAAAAGCAAAAACTTTACTAAGAAATACACAGACATGCTAAGGCATCAGTGACTAAAGACATAAAGTGTCAATATTTTCTTATTTTAAACTCTATTTCTCTACACATATGAAAAGATAATGCTAATTAGAATGAATAAAAACATGACAGAGTGCATCATCTCTGAGGTTATAAATACCGTAATGTTTTGATGTATGTGAGTGATTAGTAAACTCCAGTATAAGTAATTATATTGATGAAAATTATATTGTATCATGGAATGAATGGGTTTTGTGATCAAATAAGAATTCAAATCTCAGTCTGTCACCTCCTAGCTGTTTGATCACTGATTGGCAAAATATTTAAGCGCTCTGAGCTTCAAATTATTTATTAAGGTGTTTGTTAAGGGCATAATAATTCTTCCTGGCAAAACTATGACAAAGATTAAAAAAGATAAAGTAACTCCTTTATTTAAATCCCTCAATTACTCATATAACCTGTCCAGGACAATTCAAACTTCTTCAGAAATTATTTTCTCATTTGCACAAAGAAGAGTCAGACTTTCTAATACTGTATTATAGTATTAGATGCAAATATAGGGCCAGAAAGATAGTTCAAAGAACTGAGAACATTTTTTGCATGTGAAAGGCAAGGATTTAATGCCAGGCATTTCAATTAACTCAGAACTGGCAGGAATCTGGAAATAACCCCTGAGCACCACCAGGTGTGGCCCAACAACAACAAAACCAAGCACAAATATGTATTCAAAGCACAGGAATAATGGGAAGAACATGATGTAGGCAGGTAGATAGGGAAAGGCCCTTGACAATGAAACTTAGATTAACAAAGTCTCTTGGAAGGAGAATCCTGAGACTGACCCACCCAGTGGATACAGAAAACAGACCTGATAAGACCTTCAGCAGACCCTGAGGAGGTTGGACCCCTCCCCATGAAGTTCCTGAATTCCGTGACCTCTCCCTTAATCTGATTAAAATATGATCCAGCCTAAGGAAGACCCAGTTCCCTGGTAACCTCCTTAGCAACGGACTTTTACCTGGCAAGAAGCCCCACCTGGGGGCAGGTTGAAGAAACCCTATAAAAGACACCTTCAACAAAGGAAGTACGTGCATATGCTGCCTGAGCCCCTGTGCTGTTTGTGCCACGTGGCCGAGCACATGTGGTGCCCGAGCACATGTGTCCCCCGAATCTTCCCCCCTTGAGATGTATACTTTCATGCTTTCGTGTCCAGTGCTAGGATGCGTGTAGAGCTCTCTCTCCACCCTTGGAGAAGCCCGACTTCTCTCTTGAGCACGTTATTCTTACTATTCTCTCTCCCACTTATCCCTTCCTCCTTCCCATAGAAACCTCTAAATAAAATGTTTACTTCACTGCTTGTCTACTCCTGAAATTCTTTTCCGAGAGCGAGACAAGAACCCAGTAACCCTGGGTCCCGGGTGGTAGAGGCGGTTGGGGAGAAAGTGACCGTCTTTCTCCTCCCCGTTTCACATAAGTCACCCGTGGGGTCCACCGACATCAAACAGAAAAGCCAAAATCAGAATCACCATGCACTTCAACAATTTATTAAAAAGCTTCCTGTTTTTGTAATATAGATACACCAGTCTTTATTCTGATATTTATCATTGGTTACATACCAATCATGCCTAGAAGGGGCTAGAAAAATGTTTCCCTGAAACACAAAGATGTTTTAATTTATCATCATCATCATTAATATTATGACATTATTTTAGATCATATTATACCTATTAGGTAACAAGGTTTATAATGGCATTATTAATGCTTTGGCATATGAAACTAGGACAATTCTTAATGCTCCTTGTCACTCCCCTCCCTTGATATATCATAAATTTTCTAATATGTTAAAGATAATTATCTTAGCTAGTTATAATAATATTTAATAATCTAACAATAATTAAATACCTAAGCTTTTAGTCCATTGCCTACTCCCAAATAATTTCTGCCTCAACTCTAAAACTCACCATTCTACTTCTATTTACTCAGAAGTTACTCTACATTATTACTTAGAAGTAAATAAAATACTTTACTCAACCTAAATTAAGAATTTCTACTCTTTCGGGTTGTTTTTCCAAGTATTAATGTAGCTGTTTCCTCAGAAAATTCCTCTCTAAAGGCAAGAATTCTTTCCACAGCACTTAGCACACCAACTCCAAAAATCTACGCCAGCTGTATATACACATATTTAATTATATATTGTTCTGTTCCATCTTAATTCCCTACTTCTCAAAGTTAAATAATTAAGTAAAACTAATTCACACCCTATATTCCCTACCATTTACTGAATAATTAATACATATCACTCTGTATTTTTAAACTATATTACCTTCTTTTTAACCAACTAAAATATTATAGATGCACACACAAAAAGATCACAATTCAGAAGACAGGTGAGTGGTAACTATGTGGTATCATTAATTAGAAGACACTAATTAGTTAACTTTCACAGATCTCAAAATGTAAGAAGGAAAAGGTACAACATCCTTCTAGAAACTTATGACCAGAGAACTTTAAGCCTCTGCTTAATATTAATATCTATTAACCAAGGTAATACCTGGGCTCAATTCTAGTCATTGGTGAAGACATTAAAAGCTATCTTTAGTTCCTTTAAATTAGCGATTCTCACACACATATCCAATACTTCAATGTGTCACTATATTCAGAATACTCATAAAAACCATATTTCCCAAAACTACTTGTTTAGAAAATGTTCAAAAGATAAGTTCAAAAGTTTCCCGTTAACCGTGAGAAAATACACAATAACTACTCAAATCTGAATTTCATTTTGATATGCTCTAAACAGATAAATAATCCTGATTCTTGCTAAGGAGAATCTTTTCTTTTCATAAAATGACACCACAATTGTTCAGAATACAAAGGTATCAAATAAGCTGTTTTCATAAACACAAAAAATTGATACCAAAGTTATTTGCCAATATATTAAACAATGATGTAAAAATTCTAAATAATTGCCTATTTTATCTAATAAAAAGATACATCCACTGATTAACTTCAGCCAACTGATTAATTTCTTCTCTTCTAATATTTAAATATTTAAACCACAAATATTTAAATCACGAAATATTTAAAACCACAAAAATCAAATTATATATCACAACTAACTTCTGGAACAAAACAAATTTTTATTCTTACATGCATAAAAACAGTCAAAGAGGGGCTGGAGCAATAGCACAGTGGGTAGGGCGTTTGCCTTGCACGCGGCCGACCAGGGTTCGATTCCCAGCATCCCATATGGTCCCCTGAGCACCGCCAGGAGTAATTCCTGAGTGCAGAGCCAGGAGTAAGCCCTGTGCATTGCCAGATGTGACCCAAAAAAAAAAAGCAAAAAAAAAAAAAAACAGTAAAAGAGCTAGCAATGTGATGCTACTTCTATTCTAAAATATATGGTAGATATATGGTAGATAGTTTTAAGAATTGCTAAGAGCTGTCACACGTAAAAAATTTAGAATCTGTATCTTAATTTTATATCAACCATAATAAAGAGCATACACAATTCTATCTCTGTGTGTACAGAGGATAAATATCAACATTTCTAATTCTTTTATCCTAAGAAGGAATTACTATTGATCTATAAAAAAAAGTAAAAAGAAAGGAAAAAATATATATTTTCCTTACAAATAAATATATATATTTTTGCAGGAGTCATTACTAAATGTCTTTATTTTCATTACTTTTAATCAAAGTTTAAGAGGACAAGGGGCAGGAGTGATAGTACCGCGGCTAGAGCATTTGCCTAGTACACGGCTAACCAGGGTTGGATCCCTGGCATCCTATGTGGTCTCCCAAGCCCCACCAGAAGTAATTCCTGAACACAGATACAGGAATAGAGGAATACCTCCTGAGCATCGCCACGTGACCCAAAAAAGAAAAAAAAATCTATAATTTACATTCAACCAAATATATCAAGATTCCAATATGACTGAATAAAAATAGATTATCAGGTCATATACACTCAAAACATGAATATCAGGTATTTTCCAATTTGTTAATAGAAAGCATAATATAATTCACAGTTTATGTTCTTAATTTCTCATCGTCTGAATTATGAACTCATAATTATATCGAAATTGTTCTTACTTCTCCATTTCTTAATGTTGTGATGGTTCCTCTTGCAACACCCATTCTAAATAAAGTTTCTGTGGCCTGTGAATAAAAATAGAAAAAAGTATAACATCTATAATGTATATAATGCATAAGCCAGTGCCAAGATATAAAAATCATGCCAGTGCATTTCTAACACATATTTTACAGAATAAAGAATAAAGAATGAGTTACAACTCTAATTTATATCCCAAAATAAAATACTGCTCATGGATTGGAAGAATTAACATTGTCAAAATGGCAACACTCCCCAAAGCATTATACAGACTCAATGTGATCCCTATAAGGATACCCATGACATTCTTCAAAAAAACAGAGCAAACACTCCTGAAATTCATATGGAACAACAAACCCCCACAAATAGCTAAAGCAATTCTTGGCAAAAAAAAAGTTGGAAGGCATCACCTTCCCCAACCTCAAATTCTACTACAAAGCATTAGTTATTGAAACAGAATGGTACTGGAACAAAGGCAGAGCTGCAGACCAATGGAAGAGGGTGGGATATCTTGACATACATCCTCAAATATATGATCATCTAATCTTTGATAATGGAGCAAGAAATGTTAAGTCCAGCAAGGAAAGCCTCTTTAACAAATGGTGCTTGCAAAACTGAACAGCTACAGGCATAAAGATGGGCTCAGATGGGCTCAGACCTCTACCTAACACTATGTATAAAAGCCAGATCAAAGTGGATTAAAGACCTCAACATCAGACCAGAATGAATAAGGTACACTGAAGAAACGGTTGGCAAAACCTTCCAGGACACTGAAGCTAAAGGTATCTTCAAAGATGACAAGCCACTGGCCAAGCAAGTGGAAACAGAGATTAAAAAAAAAAAGGGGGGGGTCGCGTCCCGTGCCCGCCCGCGGCAGCGGGACAGCTCGGAGCACCCCCTCCCCGCCGGGCGGGTCCCAGTCATTCGCCCACCGCGCCTGATCCCGCCCTCCCGTGTCCGACAGGTATATTGGCTCTTCCCCTTGGAGACCCTGTGCCACCTGGAAAGGCGCCCCCCGCGTCCCGTGCCCGCCCGCGGCAGCGGGACAGCTCGGAGCACCCCCTCCCCGCCGGGCAGGTCCCAGTCATTCGCCCACCGCGCCTGATCCCGCCCTCCCGTGTCTGAACAGGTTAGGGGCGTGTCCTGTCATTTGGGGGCGTGGCCTTAAAAGTGGGCGTGGCCTGTTTCGGGAGCGGCCGCAGATATTTTTCCTACCATTCCACACATTGTCCTTTGGCTACAATTGATTGAACCCATTTCTCCGAAGAACTCTCTCATTATCTTAGTTACTATATGTTGATACTCAACTAACCTAGCCTATCCTAACTTCACAAAAACTGTCAATGAACACATCAACTTGCATAGAAAAGTACTTTGTCAAAAGAGCATAACCAAAAGTCTTTAGTCGAGGTTCCTCCCAAGTTAACGAGAGCTCCAGATAGTAAAGCCCATAACAACATGAAGAAACTGAGAAAATCCCCACCACTAGGAGAGAGCCAAGAAAATATCTCACTAACCTCAGCAGCGACCTCCCAGAAATACACCCTCCTCTCAGATAGAGAATTCAGAGAGGAAATTGTCAGGATGATTCATGAACTCAACACAACTATGGAACGAACATCCAATAAATTAAGGGAGGATATGGATGCCGCGTTGGAACGCTCCACCAGGATAATCCAGGAAGAAATGAGAGCAGAAATTTCAAAGCTACGAACAGAAGTCACACAACTAAAAGAATCAGTAGATGAAATTAAAAACTCCGTAGGAGCCCTCAATAGTAGAATGACTACAGCCGAAGACAGAATCAGTGAGCTTGAAGATGAGCTGCACAAAGCATATAGACAACAGCAAATAATGGCAAAAGACCTCAAAATGGCTCTAGAGCGAGTTAGAGTCCTAGGGGACGACCTCAGGAGAAACAACATAAGAATCATGGGAGTGCCGGAACCACACGGAACCAATCCCAATGAAAAAAACACCATTAAAGACATCATTGCTAAAAAATTCCCAGAGCTAGAGAATGTGGACATCCAGATACAAGGAGTCCGAAGGGTGCCAGCTAAAAGGGACCCAAATAGAAAATCCCCAAGGCATATCATAGTCAGAATGATGGATGCCGTGGATAGAGACACAATACTGCAAGCAGCAAGATCAAAGAAGGAGATCATATACAAAGGCGCACCCCTTAGATTCACAGCAGACCTATCAGAAGAAACCCTCCAAGCCCGAAGACAATGGTGGGATATAGTGAAAAAACTTCATGAAATGAATGCCTCACCAAGAATACTCTACCCGGCTAAACTCTCAGTTAAACTTGAAGGAACCATACATTATTTCATGGACAAGCAACAGCTCAGGAACTTCATAGACTCAAGACCAAATTTAAAAGAAGGACTCAAAGGGCTACTATAAGACAAGGAAAAAGACCTATAAGAACAACAAACCCTACAGAAAAATGGCACAAAATCCAATGACAATAATCTCTCTTAATGTTAACGGGCTAAATGCACCAATCAAGAGGCATAGAGTGGCAAAATGGATTCGGAAACTAAACCCAACCTTCTGCTGCCTACAAGAAACACATCTGAATAGCCGGAACAAACACAGACTAAAAATCAAAGGATGGAAAACAATCCTGCAAGCAAACAGCCCCCTCAAAAAAAAAGCAGGGGTGGCCATACTAGTATCCGATAGCATTGATTTCAGGCTGAAAAAGATCAGAAGGGACAGCAAAGGTCATTTTATATTCATCAAGGGATATGTGCAACAGGAAGAAATCACACTCCTAAATGTATACGCACCTAATGAACGACCAGCGAAATACTTAAAAGAACTCCTAACAGAATTTAAGGAGGACATAACTAGCACCACGATAGTAGTTGGAGATTTCAACACTGCCTTATCACCTCTGGATAGATCGACAAGAACAACACTCAGCAAGGAAACGATGGCCCTGAAGGAAGAAATGGAAGAGTCAGGGCTAATAGACCTATACAGGGCTATATACCCCCAAAAGAAAGAATACACATTCTTTTCCAGTGCACATGGAACATTTTCCAAAATAGACCATGTTCTGGGCCACAAGTTATTCCTTAATAGAATTGGAAAGATAGAAATTGTATCAACTATCTTTTCAGACCATGATGCACTGAAGATGGAAGTTAATCATGCACAGACTCGGAGAACCAAATCAAACACTTGGAAATTAAACAACTCACTATTGAACAATGAGTGGGTCACGGAGGAAATCAAGAAAGAAATTAAGAGATACCTCGAAACAAATGAGAATGAAGACACAAGCTACCAGAACCTATGGGACGCAGCTAAAGCTGTGTTAAGGGGAAAATTTATAGCTCTGCAAGCCTTCCTCAGAAAGGAAGAAAGGGCCTATATAGATAGTTTGACTTCGCAGCTCAAGATCTTAGAAGAGGACCAGCAAAAGGAACCCAAACCAGATCGAAGGAAAGAAATAATAAAACTTAGAGCAGAAATTAACGATATGGAAACCCGAAAAACAATCCATAAGATTAATGAAACAAAGAGCTGGTTCTTCGAGAAAATAAACAAGATTGATAAACCGCTAGCAAGACTCACAAAGAAAGAAAGAGAGAAAACCCTAATAAACCGAATCAGAAATGAAAAGGGGGACATCACAACAGAAACCAAGGAGATTCAAAGGATCATCAGAGACTACTTTGAAAGTCTGTATGCCACAAAACAAGAGAACCTAAAAGAAATGGATGAATTCCTTGACTCCTACAACCTCCCAAGACTGAGCCAAGAAGACGTGAAATACCTGAATAGGCCCATAAATATCAAGGAAATCGAAACGGTAATCAAAAGTCTCCCCAAAAACAAAAGCCCAGGTCCAGACGGATTCACTGGCGAATTCTTCCAAACATTCAAAGAAGACTTGTTGCCAGTTCTCCTTAAGCTTTTCCAGGAAATCGAAAAGACAGGAACCCTTCCAAACAGTTTCTATGAGGCACATATCTCCCTAATACCAAAAGCAAACAAAGACACCACTAACAAAGAAAACTATAGACCAATATCCTTGATGAATACCGATGCGAAGATTCTCAACAAAATACTAGCAAATAGAATCCAACAACTCATCAAAAAGATCATACACCATGACCAAGTGGGATTCATCCCAGGGATGCAAGGTTGGTTTAACATTCGGAAATCAATCAATATAATCCATCACATCAACAAAAGTAAAGATAAAAACCATATGATCATATCCATAGATGCAGAAAAAGCATTTGACAAGATCCAACACCCATTCATGATAAAAACTCTCACCAAAATGGGTTTTGGAGGAACTTTTCTCAAGATAGTCAAAGCCATCTACCATGAACCTATGGCGAGCATTATCATCAATGGAGAAAAACTAAGGGCTTTTCCTCTGAGATCGGGGACAAGACAAGGATGTCCACTCTCACCACTTCTCTTTAATATAGTACTGGAAGTATTAGCAATAGCCATCAGGCAAGAAAAAGATATTAAGGGGATTCAGATCGGAAAGGAAGAAATCAAGCTCTCACTATTCGCAGACGATATGATACTATACCTAGAGAAACCTAAAAGCTCTAGTAAGAAACTCTTAGAAACAATTGACCTATACAGTAAAGTCGCAGGCTATAAAATCAATACCCAAAAATCCATGGCCTTCCTATATGCAAACAATGAGACAGAGGAAAGGGACATGAAAAAAGCAATCCCATTCACAATTGTGCCCAAGAAAATCAAATACCTTGGAATCAGCTTAACTAAAGAAGTAAAGGACCTCTACAAAGAAAACTATAAAACGCTACTTCATGAAATAAAAGAGGACATGAGGAAATGGAAAAATATCCCCTGCTCATGGATAGGGAGAATCAACATTGTCAAAATGGCAATACTCCCCAAAGCATTATACAGATTTAACGCGATCCCTATGGGGATACCCATGGCATTCTTCAAAGAAGCGGAGCAAGCAATCCTGAAATTTATATGGAACAATAAACGCCCACGGATAGCTAAAACAATTCTTGGGAAAAAGATGATGGGAGGCATCACCCTTCCCAACCTTAAACTCTACTACAAAGCGGTAACAATTAAAACAGCATGGTACTGGAACAAAAGCAGAACTGCAGACCAATGGAACAGGGTGGAATATCCCCACACACAACCTCAAATGTATGATCATCTAATCTTTGATAAAGGTGCAAGAGATGTGAAGTGGAGCAAGGAAAGTCTCTTTAACAAATGGTGCTGGCACAACTGGACAACCACATGCAAAAAAATGGGCTTAGAACTCGATCTGTCACCATGCACAAAAGTCAGATCAAAATGGATTAAAGACCTCAACATCAGACCACAAACCATAAGGTACATTGAAGACAAGGTAGGCAAAACCCTCCAGGATATTGAAGATAAAGGTATCTTCAAAGATGACACGGAACTAAGCAATCTAGTAAAAACAGAGATCAACAAATGGGACTACATTAAACTAAAAAGCTTCTGCACAGCAAAAGAAACAGCGACCAGAATACAAAGACTATCTACAGAATGGGAAAGGATATTTACACAATACCCATCAGATAAGGGGTTGATATCAAGGGTATATAAAGCACTGGTTGAACTCTACAAGAAGAAAACATCCAACCCCATCAAAAAATGGGGCGAAGAAATGAACAGAAACTTTACCAAGGAAGAGATACGAATGGCCAAAAGACACATGAAAAAGTGCTCTACATCACTAATCATCAGAGAGATGCAGATCAAAACAACCATGAGATACCACCTCACACCACAGAGGCTAGCACACATCCAAAAGAACAAAAGCAACCGCTGTTGGAGAGGATGTGGGGAGAAAGGGACCCTTCTACACTGCTGGTGGGAATGCCGGCTAGTTCAGCCCTTTTGGAAAACAGTATGGACAATTCTCAAAAAACTTGAGGTTGAGCTCCCATTTGACCCAGCAATACCACTGCTGGGAATATATCCCAGAAAAGCCAAAAAGTATAGTCGAAGTGACATATGCACTTATATGTTCACCGCAGCACTGTTTACAATAGGCAGAATCTGGAAAAAACCCGAGTGCCCTAGAACAGATGACTGGTTGAAGAAACTCTGGTACATATATACAATGGAATACTATGCAGCTGTTAGAAAAAATGAGGTCATGACGTTTGCATATAAGTGGATCTACATGGAAAGTATCATGCTAAGTGAAATGAGTCAGAAAGAGAGAGACAGACATAGAAAGATTGCACTCATCTGTGGAATATAGAATAATAGTCTATAAGACGAACACCCAAGAATAGTAGAAATAAGTACCAGGAGGTTGTCACCATGGCTTGGAGGCTGTTCTCTCATTCTGGGCAACTCAGAGAAGGGAACAGCAAGTAAAATGTGGTTGTTGGTCATGTGGGGGAAAGATGATGCGGGCCAAATATAGACTAGAGACTGAACGCAATGGCCACTCAACACCTTTATTGCAAACCACAACACCTAATCAGAGAGAGAGAGAACAAAAGGGAATACCCTGCCATAGTGGCAGTGTGGGGTGGGGGGAGACGGGACTGGGAAGGGGGGGTGGGATGTTGGGTTTACTGGTGGTGGAGAATGGGCACTGGTGAAGGGATGGGTTATCAAACTTTGTAAGGGAGAAACATGAGCACAAAAATGTATAAATCTGTAACTGTACCCTCACGTTGACTCACTAATTAAAAATAAACTATAAAAAAAAATAAAAAAAAAAAGGGGGGGGGGAACTATCTTAAACTAAGAAGCTTCTGCGCCTCAAAAGAAATAGTGACCAGAATACAAAGACAGTCAACTGTAGGATAACACTGGGTTTGTCCTTTCAGCCTTGCCACAGGGAACTTAGTTTACCTTAAAGCAATGACCTTTCTGTATGGACACAGGAAGACAGTTAATATTATGCTTTGTAACTTGGGAGCTGATTGACTTCAATATTTACTCCTGGGCATCTGCTTTCTCACTCAGTTGCCCTTAGTTCCTAGCACCCCAAAAGCAGGGTCCCAATGAGGAACGGAATGGAGGAATGAACCCAGGGAAAGCTGTGAGCTACCCTGGCATCGTAATGGGCCAAGCCAAAGAGCCACAATACTCAACTATAAGTTGAGAACATTGCCACAGACAAATGCTGCCATGATCCAAAAGTAACGACAAGACTAGGACCCTGCTGGGGTTAGGAAGACTAACCTGACCTAAGGACTGTGGTCTGGAATATATAGTGAATGTCCTCAGGAAAAAACAAACTTTAAGTTTGATATACCTCTTACTGTGCTCATACAGAATGACATTGCTAGAAATATTAGTAGATTTACTACAAGTACTTATTCTGTGGGCACGTGCGTTTATATTTTTTACATATCTCATTGTGGAGCCAGTAAGCACCTGAATTAGAGATCATTAAAATGTTTGTAGACATTCAGGCAGAGCCTCACCAGGAGTGAATCTTTTCCTGGACCTTACAGCTGCACTGACAGCCATGTGACATTCCATAGAAAAAACCCTACCCATATTCCAAGATTTCTGTACCACACTTGATGGGATTCAAAGTTGGAGGCAACCAAACTTAGAGGGAAATATTATATTATTTCTGTTCTTCTTTGGTGCAGACTTTGGGGTTTGGGATGGAAATACATGAAATAGGGCAGTGGGAAGGTTTATGGTGCTGGGATTGGTGTTTGAATATTAAATGTAATAAAATATTATGAACTACTTTATAAAACAAATTTTTTTAAATGTTAAAAAAGAAAAAAGCACAGTAAAAGATATATCAAACTTAAAGTTTGATTCTTCCTGAGGACATTTCACAATAATGTCCCCAAGTTACAAAGCAAAACATTAACTGTCTTCCTGTGTCCATACAGAAAGGACATTGCTTTAAAGTCAACTAAGTTCCCTGAGGCAAGGCTAAAAGGACAAACCCATTATTATCCTACAGTCTACAGAATGAGAAAGGATATTCACCCAATACCCATCTGACAGGGGGTTAATAAGGATATACAAGGCACTGTTTGAACTAGAAAAGAAGAAAACATCCAATTCCATCAGAAAATAGGATGATGAAATGAACAAAAACTTTCTCAGAGAAGAAATCTGAATGGCCAAAAGGCACATGAGAAAATGCTCTACATCACTAATCACCAGGGAGATGCAGATCAAAACAACAATGAGATATAATCTCACACCACAGAGACTGGCACACATTCAAAAGAACAAAAGCAACCAGAGTTGGCAGGGATGTGGGGAGAAATGGACTCCTTCACTGCTGGTGTGAATGCCAACTGGTTCAGCCCTTTTGGAAAACAGTATGGACACTTCCCAAAAAATTAGAAACTGAGTTCCCATTTGACCCAGCCTGGGAATATATCCCGGAGATGGAAAAAAGTACAGTAGAAATGATATCTGTACTTGTATGTTTATTGCAGCACTGTCTACAATAGCCAGAATCTGAGGGGAAAAAATCGAATGCCCTAGAACAGATGACTGGTTAAAGACACTTTGGTACATACTCACAATGTAATACTATGCAGCTGTTAGAAAAGATGAAGTCATGAAATTTGCATGTAAGTGGACCGACATGGAGAGTATGATGCTAAGTGAAATGAGTCAGAAAGAGGACAGACATAGAAGGACTGCATTCATTTGTGGAATATAAAGTAACACAATGGGAGACTAGCACCCAAGGATAGTAGACATAAGGACCAGAAGGATTGCTCCACGGCTTGGAAACCGGCCTCACATGCCGGGGTAACTTTCCATGGGTGTGTCATCTAGTTCAGCATCCTCCATAAATTAAAAATATTAAAAGGAAATAAAGTGGTTTCCTCTGGGATATAAATATTAGACAACTGGAAGTCAAGATAAGTACCACCTATACTATTAAGTATTACAATTTTTAGAGCAGTGTGTGTGTGTGTGTATGTGTGTGTATTTCTGAGCACCAATTACATGAAAAGGTCGACCAGTATTAAGTATGCTCAAAAAGTAAGACAGTAAAAATAAGACTGTTGATGGAAGGAAGGAAGGAAGGAAGGAAGGAAGGAAGGAAGGAAGGAAGGAAGGAAGGAAGGAAGGAAGGAAGGAAGGAAGGAAGGAAGGAAGGAAGGAAGGAAGGAGATGCAAAAGCAGAGCTGAGACAACACTGATGACAAAATTATTCTTTTGATAGAATGAACAGATTTTTCAGTGGCTAAGACTATGTAATCATTACAAACCAAATCAGACAGAGAAAGAAAAATGGAGATTCCTACAAAAGCCAGATGCAGAGCACACATAGAAATATTATTTATGGGGGAAAAGAAAGTGCAAATGTATATAGGCACATACTATCTTATTTTGTCCCTTTTCTCCTCTTCTCCTTGTATTCTTTTCTTTTTTTTTCCATTCTTTTTATTTAATCACCATGTGTAAAGTTACAAAGCTTTCAGGTTTAAGTCTCAATTATACAATGCTCAAACATCCATCCCTTCACCAATGCACATATTCCACCATCAGGAACTGCCTTATTCCACCCTCCACCTGTGTAGCTGATAAATGTCACTTCATTTTCTCTTTACTTTGATTACATTCAATATTTCAACAAAAAAACTCACTACTATTGTCTGGAGTTCCCCCGCCCACCCCCCAAAGTCAGACCTGTTGAAAAGGAAGCATTTGATACTTTGTTTTCCATTGCTGACAATGAAGAGATATGAGGTCTATCGCAGCTGTGCGGTTTTGGATTCCTGTATTTTAGTAACTAAGTCCAGGGAAATTCCTGCCAGAAATTGCATCACTGCAAGCTCGTACCTCCCTTTTGTGGTTGTCATACAATGGCGGCCAGGGCTCAGTTCACAGTCTAGAGACATTTCTGCAAGAAGCTGCTGGTGCCAAAAGTAGTTTAGCTGGGCTCCGGGGCCATGGTCGTGCAGGAGCAGAGAGCTCCTTTTATCCTTTACTTTTGCGCCCTGAATTAAGTAAAAGTATAATATTTCCAAAAGGACCAAAAAAAGTCTGACTGAGGGCAGGGCTGAAAGTGAAAGGCACAGTAGAGTACCTGTAAAAGGAAAGTAGGGTGGTGAAACAGAGAACCCCAGTAGTAAGATAATCAGAACAGTGAACCAAAATTAAAAATTATGAGTTTGCGCTCTTACAAGTCAACTGAGTTGTGGAATTAGAGAGCCAGAAGGATTTGAAGTTTAGCAATAACCAAAAGGAAGCAGGCAAAGCTATAAGAATAGACAAAAAAGGTCACAACTTTCATTTTAATTCAAATTGACTTGGAAAATTCAGCGTGTGGTTTATAAATAAAAGCAAATCATTTATCTGACAATATTTTTTTCTAAGAGGGTAAATAATCTTTAAAATGTCCCCATATGGAAGGGAGTTGCGGGCTGAATGAGGGCTAGAGACTGAGCACAGCGGCCACTCAACACCTTTATTGCAAACCACAACAGCTAATTAGAGAGAGAGAACAGAAGGGAATGCCTTGCCACAGTGGCAGGGTGGGGTGGGGGGGAGATGGGATTGGGGAGGGTGGGAGGGACGCCGGGTTTACGGGTGGTGGAGAATGGGCACTGGTGAAGGGATGGGTTCCCGAACTTTGTATGAGGGAAGTATAAGCACAAAAGTGTATAAATCTGTAACTGTACCCTCACGGTGATTCTCTAATTAAAAATAAATAAATTATAAAAAAAAATAATAAAAAAAAATAAATAAATAAAATGTCCCCATATACATACATACAACAAAGTGGGGATGATAGCTAAGTGCCAATATAATTTTTTTTAAAAAATACTTGGGCCACAGAGATAGTACAACAGGTATGGCATTTGCCTTGCATGGGCCAACCCTAATTAAATCCCTGGCAGTGCAAGGGGTCCTCCAAAACCCACCAAGAGTGATCCCTAAGCACAAGCACAGAGACAGTAAAAAATGCTCTGATTTGGGTGGGGGGGGGAGGGAGGGGGGAAGGGAGAGGAAGAGAGGGACTCTGGAAGCATGGGGGGCTAATCCAGGGTGAGCAGTTTAGTCTTGGAGGCTCTCGCACATAAACCTGGGGACGACATATCCATCCTGCAGAATCTGGTATGTGTGCAGTGGACGTGGCTATCAAAGAGATCCAAGTAGAAGTCATGAATAACCTTTTCCATTGCCCTTCTGGAAGATGTGATAGATCCATCAGGACATCGAAGGGCAATCATCTTGGTCTTATAGAAGGCAAAGGACAGGTGGGCGTTGTGAATACTTTTCCCGGCTTCTGCCACATCGGCTAACACTGGTGCTCTTCTCTCTTTTAGGTCTTCCTTTACGTTTCCCTGCGCAGCTTTGCGAGCCCGGACGTTAGCTTGTGATTGCCTAAGGCTCGTACCAAACCATGGTGGCAAATGAACTCGAGAATTCCCAAAGACAGGTATCCGTGGCTTTCTCTCTCTCGGCGTTCCTCACACAATCATGGAGGTGCTGAACCAGTCGCTCGTATTCCTCCTTGATGTTGTCAACAACAATCTTCCCATATTGCTGCAGTAGTGCCAAAGAGCTCACAGTTGGTGGTCGCTCTGAGAGTTCTCGTCTTAAATTCTACAGCCCTTTCTCCGTGCTCCGTGAAGTAGAATTTCACATGAAGGAGACGGTGGTCTGATGCCACTTGGAATTTTGGGACAACAACAACATCAGTCAGGCAAAACTGTCAATTGAATATGATGTGGTCAATTTCATTGTGGAACTGTCCACCAGGAGACTAATATAAATGGTGGTTTATCTAATTTATGTTCTGCAAATATCAGTCAAGTTAGATTGGTTGATGCTCTTCTTTCTTGAGCCCCGCGTTTCTGCCCAAAACCAAAATAAATATTTAAAAAAGTGAAGAGCCCTGTGTGGAGAGGGGCTGGTAATACTCGACTTGTCAGTCCTGCGCCCAACGATTAAATGCATAGGACTGGTGATGCGATGAAGCTGGGGCCCAAGGCATCACACTGAGACAGGGCTTGAGCCCAGGGCCCTGTGCGTGCCAGGAATGCACCCTAGGCCTGTGGATGCTCTCCTGGTACTGTTGTACGAAATGAACAACACAGTTACATGGTTTCATTTTAAATTTTCAATATATCTACCTCTACCCATTCGGGGTATTTGTTGAATAAATTTGGTAATAGAAATGGTGGTTTATCTAATTTATGTTCTGCAAATATCAGTCAGGTGAGATTAGTTGATGCTCCTCTTTCATGACACATCTTTACTGATTGTCTCTCTTCCTACGCAGGTATAGAGGGATATTAAAATCACTGGCTATATATCTGAATTTATCTTAGTTGTTCAGATAGTTATAATGATTTTGGTTTGAGTATTTGAATCACTGCTTTTAGATTTGTAAACATTTAAAATTTATTATATTCTTTTGAGGAATTGATTCATTTGTAATTTTGAAATGACACTACTACTATGGTATTTGGTGTCTAAATCTAGCAAGCCACTGACAAGGGGAGTAGGATTGTTATAATTGATTTACACAAGTCAGTTGCATTGTTAAAATGAATGGCTGAAACAAAATAAGGATTTTTTTCAGAAGGAAGATGGAAAAGAATCTAGAATTTAAAGAAAAACTCAAAATATTCTATTTACAATATTCTCATTTAATGGTTTCTAAGACTCAGTTGAAAGGGAGATGATTTGACCTTATTACTTTGTTTTGAAACAGAATTGAAGCCTAAATCTAAATCTCAGCATTTGTATGTATGAATTCACGCTTGAGTATGTGTGTGTGTGTGAGATATACATGAGTGTTTTATGTGCATGATTGTGCATTATAAAATCTAATTTTAAACAGTTAAAACTCTGTTTTAACTCTAAGACTCAGAAGAGAATATTGTGGGGGAGAAGCCTGTGCTTTTTCTAAGGTTTCTTACATTCCAGAGGAAAAGCTGTGTATAACAATATATTATTCCATCATGCCATGTCAGACAGAAATTGACAACATATATTTACAAAAGTACGCAAAAAGTGTGTGACGCAAAAAGCAAGAAAAAAAAAAGGTAAATGCCCTACCAACTATATTCCTGTTCCAGCCCCTGAAATTGCTTCTAAATAGCAACTTTGAGCTTATTTTTTCAAATAAGGACATATACAATTTATCTATTTTGACCAAAAAAAAAAGGAACTGCAACAAAAAAGTCTGCTGATAACACAAAATTTACTATACTTTTCAACTATATCTGCACCACTAATAAGTTTTCTTAAGAATAAGCAGATGTTATCATTTATAAAATCAGAAAGAAAATATGAAAGCTCCAGAAATTCATAGCATTAAGCTAAAAGTCTAAGTCAAGTAAACAAAACTGCTTCATTATAAAATCTAATTGTTTAGAACTCATTCCTTCTGGCACATACCTCATTTCTTGGTTGGCTTTCCTAATAGGTACATTTAAATTGAGAAAATATATGGGAATTGTGTATGTAACTTTATTAAAAATTGTTTTCCAAAGTGGTTAAACTACCAGCAACCGAGAACAGTTTTCACTATTTGCTGATAATATTTTGCTCAAGGCTACAAAACAAAGATCAACAAGATACTTAAAATATCTACAGAAACTCTGAAGTGACATTATTAAACCTCGATATTTATTTATCAACTGTCCATTTAACGTACTTTCTTAGCCTAGACATTTCTCCATTTTTTTAGACATTTCTCCATTTTTCAGTGCTAGAGGTTATCTGATTGCAAGACTTAGAAACTTACAAAAAATACATTCAGAGAGTAGAAACAACTGGAACAAATATCACATCAGAGGAAAAGAGAAAACTTTTTTAATGTGCACACATGCACATATATGACACACATGGTAATTATACAAATGAACATGCCAGAGTATGTACACAAGACTAGGAAAATAATCTTGTGTTAAGTGTTAAGGACTTAGAATTTTCTTTTTTTGCTTTAGTAGTCCCCAGAGAACATGATGAGGTCAGGAGTTAAGAGGTTCACTAAACTGAACAACTGCAACTGCTTCTCTACCATCTATGTAAGCAGTTCACTGAACACGTGAGACAAAGTAAAGCCAAAGACTCTAGACGGAGAAAAGTCAGATAAAGCATTTATTGTGTATTTTTTGTGACACTGGAAGTTCCCACTACACCTGACGCAGCTCCTCACTTCCTCTCAAAACCAGAAACCACGTGCATCTCTGCAGTCTCTTGAACACAGAGAATCATTCACTCATCAACAATTCTCTGATTAAGTTGAAAGATCACTAGATAAAAGACATTTATGAAAAAATAGCCTTAAGAGTAGGTACCTGGACAGAAACAGAAATAGGAACAGAGATGCTAACAACGGTGGGGAATACAATTCAAATGCGCCTCCATCTCCATCCCCCAACACCTGGAACTAACAACAGTAGGAAAAAGCAACTTCACTGCTGCCTTTAGTTCATTGAAATTTTATCTACTGAAAACTAATACTGTAAGTTAAAATAAATTTTGTTTGGATTAATTTATATAGTAACTTTTCAGTATACTCTACCAAATTATACTGATTTCATGATTCTCTAATGTGGCTGACATTAAAGAATCATACAATTTCAATTCATACATAACTTAACATGGGGTAAAGAACTAGATATTAAAACAAATTCAAAAAACCTATGAAGAGGGGGGGAAATGTAATTTCAGACACTGGCAATGACAGTGTCATAAAACCTGGAGTTCCAGTCTTGATTAAAAGCCACAAAAGCTTGCTAATACAAATGGCACCCAAGCAACAAGTAGCACGGAATGAATGGAGTATTTTTGTACAAACTGAATCAGACATTTAAGAAACTGACACTGCAACTGGTCAATTCACACTACTTGACCACAACACTAAACATTATCCTCAAACACCAAACTAAATTATTACACTACCTATAAACAGAGCCTCAATGCTTAGTTATTTGTCATGTTTAAGTCAAAAGGAACCATATTACCTTATTATGGTTCTGAAAAAGTAAACAGGGACTGAAAAAAACTGCTCAATGTTTCTGTCAACCAGGGTGATGCTATTAATAAATATACCTTCCATGAACATATCCTTTTTTCACTAACACTTGTGTATGCTTAAAAAGAATGTAATAAAATCCAAGTCTTCATTACTTCCTTAATCCCACAATTTCTCACCATTTCCTGTAGTACTCTGCTTCCACTGTTGACTTCTATTTCCATCATAAATTACACAAATAAGAATTCAGAATCCAAACAAATTTTATAAACACAGTAAAAATGCCTACTTTAGTAATTAAAAGCAGTCTCCTTTAAATGCAATGATTCCTTTCCAGCACTTCCAAATATGCACAGATTACTCTTTACATGAATTTCATATTAGCAATTTTAACACCAAAAATAGTAAACATATATGTGGATATGGATTTCAAAACATCCATATATATGTACACACAAAAAAATAAAGTATGCACTCCTTTATTTATTTGGGCAGAATCTCTTGCCTGCACACCTGGCTGTCTTCCCCGGGGCTCCTCAGAGGTGATGGGCTCCAGCTTCCCTCCCCACCCAAGCAGAACTCCCGGCGGCCGAAGACCATCGGAACCTAGCTGCAGCCATGCTGGAGGCCCCTCTCCACATGTTCGGACAGGCCTCATGCATGAAAGTACTGGCAGAGAAACGCGGCAAATCGGCCACACGTTATCTTTTGCCTACTTCTCCCTGTGGGAGAAACTGGCAATCCTCTGAGTTTCCTGCCCACATGGGACAGCCTTGCAAGCTTCCCATGGTGTATTCATATGCAAAATCTAGTAACAAGCTGGATCTCATTCCCCTGACCCTGAAGAGCCCCCAGTGCAACACTGTTAGGAGGGCCTAGTCGAGATAGACTTCTAAGATCTCAGGGAAAGGACGAAATGAGATGTTACTGAGCCCGCCTGAGAAATCGGTGATTAACGGGATATCGTGATTGTGATGCACTTCTAAATCTATGTTCTAACTAAATTCTCAAAAATAAAATATGCCAAATATGTATTTGCCAGAAAGTTATATTATGAACTTTCATATAATCAATTTTAAGCATACTTTTTAAAGAAAGAGTGAAAAATCAACACTCAAAAGTAAAATATTTTAAACACCCAACAAAGATTAAATAAAATAAAGATTAAAGGGCATCAGGTGCCAGGAAGCCAGCTCAGATGGCAGGCATACATGCGGCCCTCCATGAGATGCCCTGGGCCATGCAGAGATGTACTGCTGGGTCAGAACACTAGGTGTCCCCTAGCAGACAGGCTGAGTGTGACAAAAACAGTCCCAGATCTCAAGGAACGCTGGGGAAGCGCCCCCAAGACTTGAAATATTTTAATGCTTTCACTGCCACTATATACACAGAAAGATGTAAAAAGTTATGTGTATAGAAACAATGATGTAGACATTTTTTAAAAAGTCACAAAAATCAAGTTTCACATGATAAAGGTGTGAACTATAATTGCTTTTCAAAGTGATCAATACTTTTATGTTAATTCACACCGATTTATATTGATGTGTTAAACTTTCTAAAGTACTTTAAATCAACAGATCGCTTCATATAAAGTTTTTCATTAAAATTGTAATAAAAATGGTAAAAATTAATAAAACTAAATGGTTGCATTTCATCTAGAACCAGTATTTCCACCTCTTTGCATTGTGATCTACAAGGCTTCAGATTTTCACGGCTGTTCCCAAGAGTATGAAAAATCTGTATCATGCTGGCTGTTATTCACCTCTTTCCTCTACCTCAAGAAAGTATCAAGATGCAATAAAGGGAAAGATTTATAAAGGAAAGTCGTAAGAAATAAATACTAGGAGGTTGACTTCATGGCTTGGAGGCTGGTCTCTCATTCTGGGCAACTCAGAGAAGGGAACACCAAGTAAAATGTGGTCGGAGGTCATGCGGGGGAGGGGCGACGCGTGCAGAATGTAGACTAGAGACTGAACACAATGGCCGCTCAACACCTTTATTGCAAACCACAACACCTAATCAGAGAGAGAACAAAATGGAATACCCTGCCATAGTGGCAGTGTGAGGTGGGGGGAGACGGAACTGGGGAGGGTGGGAGGGATGTTGGGTTTACTGGTGGTGGAGGATGGGCACTGAAGGGATGGGTTCTCAAACTTTGTATGGGGGAAACATGAGCACAAAAATGTATAAATCTGTAAATGTACCCTCACGGTGATTCACTAATTAAAAATAAAAATTAAAAAAAAAAGTCGTAAGAAATAATTCTAGGTGTCTCATCCATGTTTACGTGAGTGAAGTACCTCACTGTCATTTCAAAATTTCCTTTTGTCCCTGGGGTTCAATGCAAGCCAGAACTGTCATGGCGGAGCCAGCCCACCAATCTTTACCCATATCCTATCCAGTGGAAGTCCCAAAGGTCCTCCGCACAGAAAAGACAGTCTGAGTGCAGAAATGAGAAAACCAAAACCAGAGGTGTAAATAGATGAGTCTGGTAGGCAAAACAAGTTTTAATGAAAAGACTTCGAAGTAGATTAACAGCAGCTGAGGAAACTAACTCCAAGATGGGATGCAATGAAACTCTAGAAAACAACAGAAGATGGATAAAATCCTCAAAAAAATGAACAGAGCACAAGGAATTTAAGAGAAACTAATTAGAAAGACAGTAAGATCACTGAAGGAACTTACATACAACAGAAATCACAGGAGACTCCCAACAGATTAAGTAAGATCCTATAGGCCTGAAGAAAATAGAGCATATTATTTTGTATCACTGTATCATTGTCATCCCATTGTTCATCGATTTGCTTGAGTGGGCACCAGTAACATCTCCATCCGTCCCTGTCACGTGCTAGTGTAATGGCATATTGGAGGCTCTTTCAGGATGAAGGGAATGAGGACCATCGTTGTTACTGTTTTTGGCATATTGAGTACGCCACAGGTAGCTTGCCAGGCTCTCCTGTGAGGGCGGGATACTCTCGGTAGCTTGCCAGGCTCTCCAAGTGGGACGGAGCCTTTTGGGGCGGCCTCTAATCACCCTTACAGGTGTTCTCAGTTTACCGAATGTAAGCTTTTGATCAACTAGCATGTTGTAACGATCTGCACACTGAAAAACATACACCTGTCTGCATCCCTGAGCAGTACCTGGGACATCTGCGGCCTCAGGTTGATCTCCTTGAGGTTGATGGAGTGCGCCTGGAGGGTGTGTGCCAGGTCAAACACCTGTGCCAAGTCCCAGGTCACCCGGTGGTTGGCTGACAGCACCCCACAGTGGATGAGCCGTGGTTTCTCCATGCCCCACCAATACCATTCTGTCCGAATCTTGCAAAACAGCTGGCGATGCCCATCAGGAATCATGCATAGAGTTCCAGCAGGGATCACGCGTAGAGTTCCATGCCTGGAGTGCTGAGCCACATGTTGTCTAAGGCGAGATGGTGAGCCAGGTTCAGAACAGCACGAGGGGTTCGGGTGGTGTTGGCGCCATCTTGCCTCCAATCAAATATGGTATGGTAATTATGGAAAATGAGTAGGGAGTGTCTTATGATGTATCTTAAGGTTTAGCCATATGCTCACTCATGCTTGAGGCTCGGCCTGAGCGTGTGGAAAGCGGTCTGGAATGTGGCGGCAGTTGGGTTGTGGAGGTCAGCTGCTGGGGCTGGGTCCCTTGGGGAGGTGAGGACTCTCACCCGCCCCCTCTGGAGCGCCCCGAGTGAAAACAGCCTGGCATGGAGTCCGGTGGCATGGTTATGGGGGCCTCATTTATGTTCCCTTCCAGGAGGAGCAGCCATGAGTTCTGGATGGTGGCAGATGAGATTACCTGGTGCCGGCCCGAGGTGGCTTATGGATACGACTATAAAAGCTATTTTATACTATAAAAGAAATAATTTAAGAAAAAGTAAACTATTATATTTAAATTAAAAGGAGACATACATATCAGATGGCGTTTTAACTTCCCCAACAGTCTTCAGGAAGCTCTCACAGGTGATGGCAGTGGTGCTGTTCCTCTCTGCCTAGCAGCCTTTTCCACTTTTATCCTCTCCTGGAATCTTCTTTCAAAAAAAGCCATATCATCCTCTTTAGGTCTCCTTAAGGAATAAACCTGCTTTTTGTTTCTTGAGAACTAGAGGATGCTTGAAATGCTTTTAGAAATAGATGGTCCTTGGATGTAGCTGGAGAGTCTAAAAATTCAATCAAAGGGACACCAACTCTGCTGTGATTCAATCACATGTAGCCTTCTGCCAATAAGCTAAAGCTAGTTAATCCTCCCATTGATGCATAAGGAACACCCTGTCCCACTATATTGTTTCAGAAAAAGAAAAACTCAAAGAAATGTACAACTCACCAAAAATACTTTACCCAACTAGATTATCGTTCAGGTTTGAAAAATGATCCAAAGCTTTGTGGACAAGTAAGCGCTTAGAAACTTCATAGCAAAGTTTTGCTAGAGGCATTGAAGCAGCTTCTTTAAAAAACAAGATCTATTTCACACACATAACCACTACAAATTGATGGTACTTAGTTCCTTTATCTCACTCACTCATTATAATACAAATATAACTTTATTATACTCATAATACATTAATTATTATAGTACACTCATTCTAACATAAATATGACTAAAATTCTTAACTCTGTAAGTGTTTGCCATTGTAGAAGAAGTGGAAGAGGAGAAACAGGAGAAAAGGAAAGAACTGCAAAAGAAGGAAGAGGCTAATACAAAATCAAACTCACAAAGTGTTACAGGAGAACAGTAGGACAGAAAACAGACTACATTTAACAGGAATACAAAAGTGTACTCACCATCTATTACCAGGAAATGCAAATCAAAAGGAAATACAATACCAATTCATACCCGAAAAAATGCTATACCAGAGACCAAAAAAATGTATTTGGGGAAGATGTGGCAAAGTAGCTTTCATATACTGTGAGTGGGAACATGAACAGAACCAGTCTTAATGAAAAAGAGTATGAGGAATTCTCAAAACATTCAACATTAAAAATGAATGTTTCTAAAGGTTTACTTCATCCACCCTATGATCCACTCCTAAGCATCAATTCAAAGAACATAATAACAATAATTTTTAGAATATATACTTGCCTACGTACATACACTGTAGCCAAGATGTACAACAACTCAAGTACCCAAAGACAGGTGGGCCGAGACGTGCTCTGTATCTGAGGTCAGCTGTCTAGTTCTCCCCAACTGTCTGAAATGACTGCTTGGTTTCTTGTGTTAGTTTTGTGAATTTTTTAAGTATGTTAGACATTAATTTTTTTTAATATATTGAGTACAAATGTTTTCTACCCTTTGGTGGGAACTTTTTATTTTAGGGATTTTTTTTTCTATTGTGTAGTGCTTTTTAGTTTGATGAAATCCTATTTCTTTGTTTTGCTTTTGTTTCCCTTCACATTGGAGTCAGAACTGTCTGAAGTTTCTCATTTTTGTGAAGCAAATTTAGATGGCACTAGCTGACATTATGGAGAAGCTGAGGACACAGGAAGGAGGAAAAATAACTATTAATTTGATTTATTATCATCATTTAAGACAGGCAGAAAAACATCTAGCAGAGGTCTCCTGAAACCAGGATCAAGTAGAAGCGACAGAAATTATTCAAAAATTGAGATGTACATTAACATCACTAGTCTCTTTCCAGTTTACTGCCAACCCTAAGCAATAAATCCTTTTACTGGGGATCAGGAAATGGCTCAGTAGCTACAATCACTAATGGACCGACCTGCTCTGCAAGCACAACATCTTGAGTTTGATTGCAGGTGCTGTTTGCAGGGTCCAAGACTAGTCATGCAACCCCGCAACCCATGGCACCACAAGGAAGTTCAGGGTACAGAGGCGCACCAGACTCACCATGGAAACACCCATGCAAACACAACCAGAATATGTGCAAGTACCACAACTGATTAACATAACGCACTTCCTCCCCCAGCAAGTCGAGCTCTGACCATTGCAAAAGGTGCTGCCCTCCAGCAATCACCTTTCTAACTGTGAATGCACAGAAACTGCACGGCCACAAGAGAACACCAACCACTCCCTGCACATCAGCACACAGTCGAGGCACGGCCAGCAGCCGGCAGCCCGGGCTGCATTACTCCCTTTCACATACTTACAAAAGGGGAGGTGGGGGGTGCTGTAGGAAAGAGGGGACAGTCAGACAGGGGCTGGGGTTCTGGCTGGGCTCCCCTCACCACCATCTGGCCTGCCGGGAAGCCCTCCTGGAGAAGTTCAGCAGTCCCGCCCCAGTCGCCATGGCTGTGTCAAGGGCAGGCCAGGCAGCTGGGGTGCCACCCGTGGGGGCCACCCCACCCCAGTGCTGCCAGTTCTCTTTGGCCCTGGCAGGGTGTGGGCACCAGCATCCAGGTGTGTGAATCCACATGCTCATTGCTATCAGTGAATATCTGGCTTAGTGGGACAAGAACCCCTGGGAGTACCCTGGGCCCTCTGGTCCCTGCTTCGGAGACTCCCAAAGTAAATAACAATAAAATATCTTTTCGAAAGACATTCAACTCTTACCCAGTGTGTCTACCCTGCACAATCAGACCACACTACAACCCCATTCCACAGACCCCCAAGCACTACAGAAGCTCTGCCTGCAGCATGGATCTACAACACTCTTGAATACTTCTGTGTAATTCCACTGTAGACTGAATCTTACAATGGCTGACTCTAAAGTCAGCTACAACATGCACAGCTGACACAACTCCTGGCACAGAAATGTACAATAAATATGAGCTGAATAAACGAACAAAAGATGACTAGATGACTGAATATTCCAGAACATCTTGAAATTCTAATATATTTGCACACAATTCTCCCTCTATTGAGAATTCCCTTTGCCATGTTTATTAACTACTTAATAAATTTCTCAATTACCCTTTAAAAGCAACTATCATTAGAAAACTTTTCTTTATTCCACACCACTAAAATAGCACTTATGACATCCTATTGCAATGCATTTATAATTAAACATTATTGAACACTGAGTCTCTAAATCTAAAGGACATGAACCATGTTTTGTTGTGTTTTCACACCTAGACCCATGTATGGAACATGTGAGAAATCTAAATACTTGCTGACTAGAGGAATTAACACTATCTTATAAATTTAAGACAAATGAAAAACTTCTGTATATGAAACCATGTCCATTTCAGTGTACTTGTTATAAGCTACTTTGTTTGAACAAGTGATTTAGCCCTAGGAAACAGACAGAGCTTAAAGGGCAGAGGCCCAGGTTCAGTACCCAGCAACACGTGGTCCTCTGAGCATAGCCAGCAGTGATCCCCACCACACAGCCGGACGTGCCTGTAACTACAACACCGTAGCACTGCACTACTGTTCATTGACTTTGCTCGAGCAGGCACCAGTAATGTGTCCACTGTGAAACTTATTGTTACTGTGTATATCTCCCAAACAGACACACACCTCAAAATACAACTGTGACTGCATATCTTAGTTGAAATATGAATGTGAATTTTTACTTAAATATAATTTATAATTAATTTTTTAGTATATACTTCACTTAAAAACTATATATGTAGGTAAATATGTGCATATTGATACATACATCACTCTATCACTGTCATCCCGTTGTCAATCTACTCGAGAGGGCACCAGTAACGTCTCTGTTACACTCATCCCTGAGATTTTAGTAGCCTCTCCTTACTCGTCTTTCCTAACGATTGGAGGCTCTTTTAGGGTCATGGGAATGAGACCAATTGTTACTGTTTTTGGCATATCCAATATGCCACGGGTAGCTTGCCAACCTCTGCCGTGTGGGCGGGGTAGCTTGCCAGGCTCTCTGAGAGGTATGTATATATCTGTTACTGTATTCTGGATATGAATATGCCACAGGGAGCTTGCCAGGCTCTCCCAAGTAGCAGCAGTCTCGGTAGCTTGTCAGGTTCTCCAAAAGGGAGAACTAGGCTATCTGATGCCACAGTTCTCTAAACTAAGAAATTTCTGTGCCGGGAGAGGCCTCTGTGATTGGGAGTGTCATGAAACACAGGGGACAGGATAAAAAAGCAGATGATGGTTCCCACACTTAGAGCTTATCCAACTATCCAAAAATGGATCTGAGGTCCATTTATTTAGATGTAAAACACTGGGGACAAAAAAGGTTTAGACACTAAGTATATTTCTAAAACATTTAGGCATAAAAATCACATGAGGCATTCAAATAAGAAATATCAAGTAAGTAACTAGTAGCTGGAAGTAAGCTACTTCTGAGGTTGGTGCATTTTATTCCTTCACCTATGTTGTACCATGTGATTAGGGTTCTAAATGTCATATCTCCATTGGTAATGTCTGTCACTGACCAGTCTACAGGCAGCAGCAGCTGCAGAAGTAAAAGAGGAATTAGTTTAACAGAATTACTCAAGTCAATAAGAGCTTTCTTTTCTTAATTTTCTGCAATGCTAGGCATCATGTATGCATGCATTGAGCCACATCACTGGCCCAATGCAAATTTTAATACTATGTGGAATTATGAATGGCCAACTTTGTCTTTGTTTAACATCTCCAGTTTATTTATTTATTTGGTTTGTGGACACCTGACATTGTTCAGGAATTTCTTCTGGCTCTGCACTAAGAGATCACTCCTGATGATACTCAAAGGACCACACAAGATGGGGTGACAGAAATCAAAATCAAGTCAGCTTTGTGCAAGGCAAACATACATACATATGCCTTTCAATCCCTTTCAATCAGAATGTGGAAGTCAGTACTCTGACATCTATAAACTTGAGGCAGCAATAAAGAATGATAACAAGCAGGACAGTGGCGCAGTTACACTGTGTTCATCCAGACATGATAATACACAATTATGTGATGACATTTTAAGTCATGGCACTTAACTTGAACTGTCTTAATAGGATTAATTTAAGTTAATAATATCTACTAATATTTATTGCAAATACAGATAGCCATGCACATATAGTCACTGTACAGAAGTATATTGACAACATAAGAAAAATGTTTGCTTGGAAAGATGAAATAGTGTGATTACAATCAGTATCTGTGAAATGGGCATATTGGTGAAACAAGAACTTCAAATTTTAGTCTGCCTTTTTTGGCCATATGTATGTATCATTTTTCGTTGTTACATTAAACTCAAACCACCACGTGTATAAAACTTCCTTTGGGAGAAGTGGTTCTGGTGGTGATAAACCCCCAAAGTTCTGTCTGTCATGAAAGTCATCACACCTTCATTTCTGAAGAACACAATGCTAAGTGCTCGTAGTTGCCAGCTCCTTATCTTTCAGCATTCTGAATATATCATTCTACTTTCCTGGTTTGCACGTTTTCGACTATAAAATTTGCTAATAGCCTTTATATGAACCATTACTTTGTTTTTTAAACTGTCATTGTTCTTAACAGTGTAATGCACACTTTATTTTAATGACATTTCACACTGGCTTTCTTCATCTATTTTTTTAATTGTAATAGGTGAATTTGAGTCCATTTATTCCCAATTATGCCTGATTCCAATAGGAAAAGAAGATCTGAAATATGTTATGACTGGAAATAAGAAATAACTTCCTGTAGCAAGAAACTGTTCTTTCAAATATTACAAAT
This sequence comes from Sorex araneus, assembly GCF_027595985.1. NCBI lineage: Eukaryota > Metazoa > Chordata > Mammalia > Eulipotyphla > Soricidae > Sorex > Sorex araneus. Next base: position 95,761,279 of record NC_073302.1, on the reverse strand, counting down.
TAAATATTTATTATAGAATGTAAAGCAAAACTACTTTGACATTAATATTACAAGAATACCAATCAGATATTGCTCCATAGTTGAAAATCTGTCTTACGAGCTGGGGAAGAAAGCAGCTGGGATGGAGAAGGGATCATTCAGTCAATGATGGTTGGAGGGATAGTTTGGGATGGGAGATACGTGCTGAAAGTAGATAAAGGGCGAAACGTGATAGCCTCTCAGTATCTGTATTGCAAATCGTGATGCCCCAAAGTTGAGACAGTATGGGAAAAATTGTCTGCCACAGAGGCAGGGGGAGGGATGGGAAGGGAGGTGGGGTGGAGGGAAATATTGGAGACATTGATGGTGGAAAATGTGCACTGGAGATGGGGTGGCTATTCAATCATTCTATGACTGAAACTCAAACATGAAAGCTTTGCAACTATATCTCACAGTGAGTCAATTAAAAAAAAAAGAGGTTACCAATTCTACTGATAGTAGATTTTGGTGCCAAATAGTTCCCATTATTTATTCCCTTGCTATGCTAAAATTTTTATATCTACCCATCATAAATTTTCATGTTTACTAAAAATAAACAAGTCATTTTATCTTCCACTTATAGATTCAGATTTTTTATATTAAGTACCAATAAAAGTTTTGAAAAACTTCAAGGGAATTATAAAACTATAGTTAATTTATAAATACATCTTAGCTTAGGCACAACCAAAAGAGTATTATTTCTAAACCTTGATAGTTATATTTTTAAATTGCTTTTATTTTCTATTTAACAGTTTAATTATAATTTTCTAATATTAATGTTTTTTATATTACTGGTCCATTACCCAAACACCGCCACCCTCCAGGTTGCTCTCCGGACACTTGGGCCGAACCTCAAGCAAGAGTGAAGCCCCGGAAAGCCAGGTAAGCAGAACTTTGCGACCTTAGTTCTAGGTTCAACGAGACCTGGAAACAAGATCCTCTCTGTCTGCCTCCTCCAATCCCCAGCATCTGAGGGAGGGGTCCAACCCAGACGCCCCACCCTACCGAAGAAAAATACCTCACTGGCCGAACCCCACTACATCCACTACCCAGACACCGCCACCCTCCAGGTTGCTCTCTGGACCGAGCGACACACCATAAAACTCTTAATACCTATTATTCCCATACCAGATTTGATAGGGTTCAAATTTAGTGTGAACCATGGTAACACCTCTACAGGAAATCAGAGGCCGCCCAAAAAGCCTCCGTCCCTCTCGGAGAGCTCAGCAAGCTACCAAGAGTATTGAGCCCACACGGCAGAGCCTAGTAAGCTACCCGTCTCGTATTCGATATGCCAACAACAGTAACAACAATTGGCCTCATTCACCTATCACCGAAAGAGCCCCCAATATGGCAGTATTAAGAAAGATGAGCAAAGAGAGGCTGAAAAAATCTTGGGGACAAACTAGACTGCCAAAATGAGGAAAGACTAAGATGATTGTCTGTACTTTCAACGCACGATCACTAGCATCAGAAGCATCCATCAAGGACCTGATGGTGCAAGCGCAGAAGATCAAGTACGACATCATTGGTCTGACCGAAACGAGGAGACATCAATCACATCACGCCATTTTCGACACTGGAGAAGAACTGTTCCTCGGAACATGCGACAACAGAGGCGTTGGTGGCGTTGCTGTCCTTGTCCACACAAACGTGGCCATGGGCATCGATTCATTTGAAGGCCTAACAACCCGAATTGGACGATTACGCTTGAATAGATGTGGCTCACTGCCTGCAGTTTCTATCTTCGTCGTCTACGCACCAACTTCCAACTACGATGAAGAAGAAATTGAGAGGTTCTACATGGAACTGGAGACGTTCTATAAAGAAGACCACACCTTATACAAGATCATTGTTGGTGATTTTAATGCCAAGATAGGTCCGAGAAGGTCGCCCAAAGAACTCCACATTGGGACACATGGCCTAGAATGGAAGCATCAGGGTGAGAGACTATCTGAATTCATCATGTCGACCAAGACCATCCATGGTAACTCACAGTTCCAGAAGGCCGAATCTAAACGATGGACATGGGAGTCTCCTGGTAGACAGTTCCACAATGAAACTGACCACATTATATCCAATCGAAGGTTTTGCCTGACCGATGTCACTGTTGTCCCAAAATTCCAAATGGGATCGGACCACCGTCTCCTTTGTGCAAAATTCTACTTCACAAAGTGGGGAGAAAAGTCTGCAAAATTTAAGTCTAAGAAGACAACTCCCAGAATGACCACCAACTGGGAGCTCTTTGGCACTATTGCAGCAACGTGGGAAGATGCCGTCCTTGACAACATCAACGAGGAATACGATCGAATGGTTCAGCACCTCCATGTCTGTGCGAAGAATGCTGAGAGTGAGAAAGCCACAAACAGACGCCTGTCTTCAGAAACTCTCGAGCTCATTCATCAACGTGGTTTGGCGTGAGCCTCAGGCAACCACAAGCTAACGTCCGAGCTCACAAAGCTGTGCAGAGATGTGATAAAGGAAGAACTCAAATAGAGAAGAGCAGCAGTGTTGGCCAGTGCAGCAGAAGCCGGGAAAAGTATTTGCAATGCTCGCCTGTCCTCCGGCAACTACAAGACCAAGATGACTGCCCTCCGACGTCCTGATGGATCTATCACATCCTCCAGAAAGGCAATGGAGAAAATTATTCTCAACTTCTACTCAGATCTCTTTGATAGCCATGTCCACCTGCCCACATACCAAATTCCGCAGGATGGATATGTCTTTCCCAACGTTCTCTCTTCTGAAATCTGACACTGGTAAAGTGTCTTTACCAGCCATTTCGCTGGTAAAGACTCAAACAGCACCTGGTCCTGACAAGGTCAGACCCGAACACCTGAAGAATCTGCCGCCAGTACTCACCAATACACTGGCCCGACTCCTCACACTCTACTTGTCTGAATGCAAGGTTCCGTCCCAGTGAAAAACCAGTAGGACCGTTCTGTTGTACAAGAAGGGAGACATCCACGACATCGGCAACTATCGTCCAATCTGCCTGTTGTCTGTCATCTACAAGTTGTTCTCTGTCGTCTAAAAGTTGTTCACTCGTGTCATCCTGAATAGAATAAGCAGAACACTAGATGAAGGACAACCATTCGAGCGAGCCAGGTTCCGAAGAGGATTCAGCATGATAGACCATATCCACACAGTGACCAAACTCATTGAAGTTTTGCGAGAGTTCAAGATGCCGCTCTGTCTAACATTCATCGACTTAAAGAAGGCCTTCAATTCTGTTGAGACTGAGGTGGTCATCGAAGCCTTGGTCAAACAGGGCGTTCAAACTCAGTATATCAAAATCCTCTGCAAGCTGTATTGTGGATTCACCACCAGCATCTCACCGTTCTACAAGGAAGTGATCATTGATGTAAAGAGAGGGGTTCGCCAGGGTGATACCATTTCACCGAAACTCTTCAGTGCCGCCCTTGAGAACATCATGTGACAACTGGAATGGGAAGGAATGGGAGTGAAGATAGATGGTCGAAATTACACCACTTCCGCTTAGCTGATGACATCGTTCTCATAATGCCAAACATTAGCCAAGCGGCACAAATGCTGGCCGACTTAGACCACGAGTGTGGAAAGGTCGGATTGCAGCTGAATCTCAACTAGACAATGTTCATGAAAAATGAACTGGTCCCTGAAGCTCCATTTGCTCACAATGGAATCAACATCTCCGAATGCAGCAGCTATGTGTACCTGGGTCGAGAAATCTACATGAGGAACGACTTGGTGCCAGAACTGCGCAGGAGGAAGAGAGCAGCATGGAATGCCTTCAAGAGCGTCGAAGAGGTGGTTAAGAGAACGAAGAACCTCCAACTCCGGGCACATCTTTTTGATTCCACCGTTCTTCCTGCACTAACATATGCCTCAGAGACCTGGACCCTGTATCGTTCCTGCAACTCTAAATGAGAGTCTGGGTGCATAAAGTATTCTCGGTGAGGTGGTCTTTTCATTGAGTTTAATTATCTCCCACCATTGTCTTTGGGCCAAGAGAGTTTTGTTTGATAAACTACTGTAAATCTTAAGGATGTTTACTGTATATGATTTTCTTCTCTGATCTTGCTGCTTTCAGTATTCTAGATTTTCATCATGCTGATTAGACTGGTACCCTTTGGGCCTCCTGGACGTTGGTGTACGAGCTCTCCAGCTCCGGAAATTTCTTAGCAATGTCTTTAGACCATTGCTTCTTCATCAGGGTTGCCTTTCTGGCCACCTCTGGCACTCCAATGATTATGTTTCCTCATGTTCATCCCAAAGTTCTCTTATCAGCTCTTCACTTATTCTGAGGCTTTTTTTCCATCTTCTGCTGTTGTCTGGAGGTTTTCTGCACCTTGTCTTGGAGCTCACAGATTCTGTGCTCAGCAGCTGTTACTCTGCTGGGTTCAGTGAGTTTTTCATTTCATCTACCACGGTTTTCAGGTCTGTCATTTCTGCTTGTAGTTTTTTCAGTTTTGCTCTCATCTTGCGTTTTGCTGTCAATCCCACTGAGCTTGTTCCTCTGAGCTTATTAAACATCCTGAGCATTTTCATTCTGAATTTCTTTGCAGAAATTTTATAGGTGGATATTACTGATTGAGTCCTCAGGATTACAATTCACCTGCTACCCGTGGTGGGGTTCTATACTGCTCTGCCATGGTTCCTTCTGTAGTCTGGGGTGACTCTTTTCCACTTCCCTCTCTGCATCCTCCCCTCTGTCATGAAGATCTCTGGAGAAACTCGATTGAGGTGGGGAGATTATCTTATGGCCACATTAGCCTTGCAGTTCTGGGGGACCATGATGCTGCTTTCCAACCCTTGGGCAGAGCCAGTTTCTGAGTCAGCAGCTGTCCAGTGTTTGGGGAGCCACTCCCAGCCTCAGGGCACCATAGTGCTCTCATCTACCTTCTGGTGAAGCCAGTGTCTGTAGCCAGGCTCCCGGTGCTTAGGGGGCCTCTCCAGGTGGTTGGCAGGCCTCTGTGGGGCCCAGGGTGCACAAACTTGGGGACCTGATTATTATATTTTTATCTAGTCCTTAAAATCAAATACTGTAAACCCACCAATTTTATTTATTTTCAAGTTACATTGGCTCTGCCAGTTCCTCTGCGTTCTTCACATGTTTTAGAAACAATTTGTCAATTTCTAAAGGAAAAAAGAAAAGAACACATACCAAGTAGAATAGTAATTAAGGTTGAGAAATTCATAATCTGAGAATTGATCTTAATAGAAAATCCTTCAAGCTATGAGCACAGTATAATCTCCATGTCTTCATGCCTCAGAAATATGCTGTATTCTTCAGTACACAGATCTTGCAGTTTTTCATTATTTCACATTTTCTGATGTCAATGCTATTACTGTGATAAAGCATATGAAAATTTTAGCATTTTAACCTTCTGTTTTGGGCCATACCCAGCAGCTGTTTAGCTATTATTCCTCTGTGCTCAGGGGACCATACTAGGTGCAGCGGATCAAACGTGGGCTGGCCAAGTGCGAGGCATATGCCTAGACACTGTATTGCCTCTCTGGCCCCTGACTTTTTCTTTTTGGGCCATGCACAGTCATGCTTGGGGGTTACTCTGGATTCTGTACCCAGCAGAGTTCAGGGAACCATATGTGATGTGGGAAATCAAACTCAGGTCAGCCAAGTGCCCTACCAATTGTACTATCACTCCGGCCCTCTAGCCCCGAACTTGTAACCATTTTTAAGTGTATATTTCTGTAACATTAAGTCTATTCCCAGTGTTGTTCAACTACCATCACCAGTCATTCCCATCATCCCCGCTTAACCTGATATTTATTGAACACTACTGTATTAGGACTGGTTTTGTGGATTCAATTTTCACTTATGGGTTCCATTATACAAAGATAAAATTTGGCTTTATTTATTCGGCTGGTGCGATAGCACAGCGGTTGGGCTTTCACCTTTCATGCGGCCGACCCGTGTTTGATTCCTCCACCCCTCTCGGAGAGCCCGGCAAGCTACAAAGAGTATGGAGCCCGCATGGCAGAGCCTGGCAAACTACTGGTGAGTACAGAATATGCCAAAAACAGTAACAATAAGTCTCTCAATGAGAGACATTACTGGTGCCCGAACAAATCGATGAGCAACGGGATGACAGTGCTTTATTCCAGTATCAAAAATGTTTGTTTTTTTTTTATAAATTCTATAGAATTTCCTATGAGAGTGCTGACATCTACAAATAGTTTTACTTCTTCCTTACAACTAAAATCCTTTTTGTTTTCATGACTAATTACACCCTGGCTAGACATCCAGTGTAATGTGAAGTAAAAGCAGCAAGAAGCAACACCATGCTTTTTTTCTTGCACTCAATAGGAAATTATTCCATTCTTCACCACTAAATATAATGTTAACTATGAATTTTACAGAGGCAGCCACGGTCAATTTAGCAAGTCTCTTTTACATAAAGTTGAGGTTTCTCAACCTCAATACTACTAACATTTTGGAACAGATAATATTAAAAGCAGAACTATATAGAATAGAATGTTAAATAGCATGCCTGTTGTCCCTTGCCCAGGTCCCAATAGCACTCCCCAGTTGTAAGAATCAGAAATACCTCTAAAATGCCAATGTCCCATGAAGCAGAAAATCACGCCGACTGAAAACTACTGATCCGATTTTATGACACTGGTCATCAGAAAAGGATGCTAAATTTTAACAAGAGTTTACTCAATTGGGATCATGTTCTCTTTATGAAACTTTTTATTGAGGCATTGCCGCTTATAATATCAATCAAATGTTGTTTTACAGCTGCAGAAAATCTACACCACAGTTTCAGGATTTTACCTCCATTATCCTACAGTCTTTTTCTCTTCTCCTTCCCCCTGCCCCTCCTTCCACAGCCCCCTCAATCACAAATTCTACAGACCTTGTCTCAGGATTTGTTTGCATCAGCATTCCTAATCCCCTTCTGTTTCTTTTCAGTCCACAAAGAAGTCTGTATGAACAAAATCATCTTTCACTTTCTTCTGCCTCACTTCACTCAGCACAACCCACTATCTCCATCCAAACAGTAACAAATTAGATAATTTCATCTATTCTTATAAATAGTATTGCAATGTTATAATACCATAGTTTTTTTATCCAGTCATCTGTTCATGGTGACTTGTTCACTTCCACATTGTGGCTACTGTGAATAGTACTGCAATGAACACAGGAATGTAAAATGTCTTCTCAGAACATTTTTTGGTAGATGCCAAGGAGTGGAACTGTTGAATCACGTGAAAGTTCAATTATTAGTTTTTTGAGAAGTCTTCACATTGGTTTCCATGGAGGTTAGAAATATATCCAGCATTCTCAACAAAAATGAATTACAGTTCTTTTTTCCCCAACTCCCTAACAGTACTGATTGTTTCTTTCTACTCTTTTTGAAGTGTGCCAGTTTCACCCATGTGAGATGATACCCAAGTTCTGTTTTAATTTGCATTTCCCTGATGATAAGTGATGAAGAACAAGCTTTCATATGCCTTGTGGCCACCTTTTTTGAGGTGGTCAAAGAAGGTATGTCTTCTTTTAGAAAGTATCTATTCAGCTCTTCTCCGCATTTATTGATGGGGCTGCTTGTTTTTTTTTGTTTGTTTTGTCTTTATTTTTTATAAAGTTCTGAAAGTGCTTTTTATATCTTGAATAAAGCTTTTTGTGAGATGTGTGACAAGCAAATATTTTTCTCCCAGTCTGAAGGGCACCTTCTTATTGTAGTCATCGTTACCCTTTTATTGCTATGAAACGACCTGCTTTTTATGTCTGGCAGTATTTTTGGCTTCCAAATCTGTTTTGTCTAATGCTAAAATAATCACTCCAGCTTTATTCTGATCACAGTGACCATAATATGCCTCTTTTCTAATATTTTAGTTTTAACCTATTTATTTTGGTTTATATTCACTATAAGTATTCAATGTCTTATGTATTTTATATATTTGTGCTATATACTTATAGTTTTATGTAAATACATATTATATGTATATATTCTGTGGTAAAAATACATATATATGTATATATTCCAGGATACAGAGCTGGGCAGAAGTCACTAATTCAATACTAAGGAAGGCACTTTTCACAAGGGAACACTGGGATGGAAACTATATAAGACGATAACCAAGAAAATTCAGGGGAACAGATTTCCAAACAAAAAGAAGTAATAAGGCTTTAAAATAATAAGAAGCGTAAGTATTCAGCAGAATCAGTGTGAAAAACAATTGAGTACATGAACTCAGAAAGACACAACATGAGCTTTGTAAGCCACAATGGGCATGCATTTACATTTTACTTGGGGGTACACTGGGAAAGGAGCTTTTACTGAACTCTAAGCCTAAGATCCACAGGCTACACTTTTATTTCCAATCACTGACTACTATGTCAAACAAAGACTACATACAGGAAGAAGGTTAGCAAAACAGAATCCAGCTGGGTTTTTAAGAAACCTCAAGTGAGACAGAGTGAGCCACTCTTTACAGGCATATTAAAAATAAAATGAGGGGCTGGAGCAATAGCACAGCAGGTAGGGCATTTGTCTTGCACGCAGCCGACCCGGGTTCGATTCCCAGAATCCAATATGGTCCCCCGAGCACTGCCAGGAGTAATTCCTGAGTGCAGAGCCGGGGTAACCCCTGAGCATCACCGGGTGTGACCCAAAAAGAAAAAAAAAAAAGTAAAATGACAGACTCTGATGGTCTGACTATGAGTATGTAGAGGGAGAGTGGGGGGATGCTGAATCCCCCGAGAGAGTACAGGAGTTAATGCACATGCCTCCCAAGTGGCAAATCCTGGGCTCCATCCCAAGCATCCCGAGTCTATTATCCCTGGCACCTCAGGCACTCGGAGCACTACATCCTTAGACCAACTCAATCTGCTTGATGCTGGTAGTCATGGGGAAGGACCCTAAGGTCTCCCAAGCTAGACAAACCCCCACCAAAAACCCTGCAAAGTTCACCATGAGCAACTGGTCAGCTGACGGCATCTGCTACACAAGAAAACCTTAGGATGGCCTTCTGAGAAAGGTAACATACTATTCTTTTAACGTAACACTTGGTTAATTTTTTTCAAGTTTGTCCAATTTCTCCAACTAATTTACAATCAGGTTTCTTTTCACTTGCATCCTCCTATACCTTGCACAACACTGACATAAAATAAATACCTGCTGAATCTAATTAAGTTGGAATGACCTTTCAGAAACATATGCAAACCTTATATTAGAAAAATCAGATGCAGATGTTTTCATCAAAGACTGCTTGTTTAAAATTAAAAACATGCTAGAAATAAGACTACTGAATGTAAGTTTACAATCTCAAAAATACACGTATTATTGAATGTTGGGTAACAAAAAGGAAATTACAGAGAAGTTTTCAATAGGCCTTATAAGAATTTCTCAGTGTCATAAATTATAACTAAACAAACTATAAGTGAAATATCCCTTGCAGCATATGATAAATTTTGAAAGACAGAAATACTCCCTGTCACAAGTAACACAATAAAGGGAATCGTGCATTTCATCTTTCCTTTCTTAAAACCGTGCTGAGATGTTGAGTCCTAGCAGCTGCCATCCTTATGGGGAATTACTTCTAGCACATTAGCCTCAAGAAAGCATCTCTATCATTTATATTCATGTCGTGGGAAAAAGCCAAAAAGAATATTTAAAATTTTTTATACATTTATATAATAACTGCTTTTAAACAATTATTTATAAATCCTAAAAAATCTAAAAGTAATACTATGGTTTAAGCTATAAACTTTCTTCTCAAAACATGCTATCATGTAACAGGCAAATAATAGTATTTTCGATTGAATAGCAATTCCCTTAAGTTTGTAGGGTTTTTTTCTGAGGCTGGTTAACGATTAAAGTTATAAACAACTTGTCTAGTAACTGAGACACACCAGGGCTTATTTACATATATTAAACAATAACATTAAAATATAGTAATTTATATATATCAAGTAATAATTAATCTAGAGCAACCCAAGGAAAAATATTTTGTAATAAGAAACATATGACCAGAGTGTCTAGACTTTCCCCTCCCCTCTGTGCCTGCCCTTGCTGCTGCGGCTGCAGTGAGCGAGGCCACACTCCTGCGTGGCTGTGCTGACACGTGGCTGAGGCTGCAGCTCCCATACCTGCAACCACAAGCGCTTGCACTCTTTCTTCGTTCTTGTGCACTCTCCCCTCCCACTGCGGCTGGCAATGGCTCCTTCGACAGGAGAGGGGACATGGGGCGAGGACAGTCATGCATGACTGAGCCAGGCGGCAGCACCCAGCAGTGCCTGTCACGTGCTCAGGAGTACTGGCTGCGGCGTGCACGCAGACGTGTCAGAGGTCCTACTCTTGGCACACTGACAGCTGTTGCTCCTTCCCACATGCCTGGGCCTGGGCTGCACTCTGGGCTGTGACACACAGGGACACCTAGGTGCAGCGCTCCACCCTATCACCACAGACCAGCTGGCACCCAGGACACTGCGCCCCAGCTTGCAGGGAGTCTTCACGCAGGTGCCGGAGGAGCACGCTCACTGCAGTGTCGGGGGCTCCAAACCACAGAGCTTTAGGGATGCGTGAAGGCCACACTGGAAATCCAACACGTGGCAGCAGACAAGCAAAGCAGGCACACCTGCCACCAGGCCATGTCTGAGACAGGGATTCTATCCCCAGCACTCAGCACTGCCAGGAGTGATCCCTAAGCAGAGCCAGCAGGAAACCCTGAGCAACAATGGGAGTGCCCCCCAAATATATGTTATATATTTACTTGCGCTAATACTGACAAAACCATAACTATCTAAAGTTCCATTTACAATTAGGTAGTATAAACACTTATGTTTTGAGACAAATATTTTAAAATACAGGCACACTCCAATTCTGCAGTCATCCACATCCCAACTTGGAATATGTGACTCCTTTAATTTTTTCTTGTATTTTTTAAATAAAAGTACTCTACTTTTTAAAAAAATCAGACTAAATTAAAATCAGACAAGAGTTTCTGACTTCCACTGCTTTAAAGACCCTTTGTCCAATGCAATATATAAAGATCCCAGAAAATAAAATATAGAACCCTAGGTTCTATATTTTATTTATTTTCATAATCCTCATTTTACTTACAATGTCTGATATAGCAAAAACACAAAGTTTCCCATCCTTGTCATTCCTAATTGTTGTTTGGGACCCCAAATGGCACCCTTGGAAATGAAAGAACTGTGTCATGTGGTTCTTCTCGAAGACAGATGTCTCTTGCACCAAGTTCTCCCCTCTCATCAAAGTTCAAGTCTCACTCACACAACCAATCACCTCTGATTAGCTGAAAGCAAATTCCCTTCCCAAAAGCTCCGGTGAAAGTGGTTTAGTGATGAAGCATTTGCCTTTCAGGCAAGTTGGCCCAAGCCCCTTCACAATTTTCAAAAATTTTCTTTTAAAGAAATATTTTCTGATCAATCCATGTAGGGGTAACAAGCAATATAAAAATTATTGTGGGCCAGGATTGGAGCAAGAGCACAGCGAGGAAGGCGTTTGCCATGCATGTAGTCAACCTGGATTCGATTCCTCCATCCCTCTCGGAGAGCCTGGCAAGCTATCGAGAGTATCCCACCCGCACGGCAGAGCCTGGCAAACCACCCGTGGCATATTCGATATGCCAAAAGCAGTAACAACAAGTCTCACAATGGTGACGCTGCTGGTGCCCGCTCAAGCAAATCGATGAACAACAGGAGGGCAGTGACAGTGATTGTGGGCCTGCTTATGGGGGCGGGCTTGAGGTGTGGTTCGGAAAATGGAGACAATGGTGGAGAGAAGATGGTAGAAGGAGGGGTTGGTGCTGAAATACTGAATGCCTATAATAAATCATCATGAACAACTTTGTAGGTACAGTGTTTTTAAATAAAGTGGGGGGAAAAAAAGTTATGTCCCCTATATACCTCTTCAACAGTTTTCCATTTAGGGGCTGTAGATATAGTACTAAGGGTCAGGTCACATGCAAGGTATGTGAGTGGACCCAGGTCTGACTCATAGATGGCTTCGGAGCACTATCAGGTGAGCCTGCCCCCTCCCCCCAGCACCGCAGGGAGCTGGGCCTCAGCAACACTACAAGGACACGCACACTGACACGCAGGCCCGGCGCCACACTGCCAGGTCAGTGAAGCCAAACTATGAAATACCACTCAGTAATGAAAAGAAATCAACTAACAGTAAGTGCAACTACTTGCATGGATCTCCAGAGAACTGTGATTAAGGCTCCACCCCAGAGCACTCCTAGAAGCAATCCCCAAGCACCCCACTAGTAACCGTCTCTGAGCATCCTCAGGTGTGTTTCTCCCCAAAAGAGAAGTCATCATGAAGAGTGAGTTTTCAAGGGGTGCAGACAGTAACTCAATGACTTAGAACACCCGCTTTAGAAATAAGAGGCCACAAGTTCCATACCCCAAAGACCACCACAGGCACCAACAATGATCCTGGCAGCTGCTGTCATGATCCCTGACACCCATGAGTCACTTCCAGCAACCCCACAATCGGATGCATGAGCACCACAACTAGAGGCATGCTATCCCATGGCCACAACTGGAAAAGATGTGGAACAGTGCCTCCAGAAACCACAGCCCAGAGAACACATGCAGGAGTGCCAGAGTCAGACCCGACAAGCACCGAGTCCGAATGTGCAAACACTACAAGCAGATCTGAAAGAGCCATGTCAGGCAAATGGATATCCCAAGTCATTCCTACAACGGTGAAATAAAGGAAAGGAGGAACCAAACCAAAAATAAAAATTAGTTTCCAGTGAATAGAGTCAGAAGCACATTAAAACAGGTAATGAGATACGTTAGCTTCAAGACTAAGCTGAAAAGAAAACAAAATTCAACAGAATATATAGTAAGAAGCAACATGTAAAAAAGAAAAAAGGAAGAAAGAAAGGAAAGAAAGGAGGGAAGAAAGGAAGAAGGCAGGGAGGGAAGGATAAAGGAAGGGGAAAGTATTGTAGCACTGTCATCTTGCTGTTCATTGATTTGCTCCAGCGGGCACCAGTAATGTCTCCATTGTGAGACTTGTTACTGTTTTTGGCATATTGAATACGCCATGAGTAGCTTGCCAGGCTCTGCCATGCGGGCAGGATACTCTCAGTAGCTTGCCGGGCTCTCCGAGAGGGATGGAGGAATCGAACCCGGGTCGGCCCCGTGCAAGGCAAACGCTCTACCCACTGTGCTATTACTCCAGGAAGGGAAAAAGTAAAATAAATTCAGAAATATATTTTTTTTTGCTTTTTGGGTCACACCCGGCGATGAACAGGGGTCACTCCTGGCTCTGCACTCAGGAATCACCCCTGGCGGTGCTCAGGGGACCATATGGGATGCTGGGATTCGAACCCGGGTCGGCCGCGTGCAAGGCAAACGCCCTACCCGCTGTGCTATCGCTCCAGCCCCTAAATTCAGAAATTAAAGGCAAGAGTTTAATTGCAGAACTAGCCATTAATCATCATATGAGGAACAAACTGAGTCCAGATCAAGCTAAATAAAAATAAGTCTATCACAAACACAATATACCAAAAACAATTCTTCAAAAAAAAATCTTAAAAACAGTGGAGAAAAAAAAAAGAAAAATTACATAAAAAGTAAAAACAGACTTTTTTGTTCTTATCCAACAAAAATAAAGGATTAGTATCTTCAAAGTGCTATTCTGACATAAAATAATTGTAAAAGTATTCTACTGAATATAGGATTCCGTATCATTTAAACAATTATTCCTGGGAGAAAGAATTCTAGGAGCTGTGGAAAGAGAAAGCGGGGGGTTTCTGAAAACTGTGTTGGTTGTAGTGTCAGAGATCAACCCCAGGGTCTCACAAATACCAGGCCTAAACACTACCACTGAGGTACATCTCTAGCGCCTAATTTCTTATTATAATTTGCATAACATGGTTGCAATGTGTGTAAGTTCATTGTACTAAGTTATTAGCCACCACAGCCATCAGAATGACCCTCTACTACTGCCCTCTGTCACCTCCCTAAATGATTAGTAACACATTTTATCAAAGGCCTCCCACGCACAGGCCCTACCTAGGCCCTCATTATACAATGATAAATATAGCAAAAGACTTCTAACCCACTAGGTAAAGAGATGAGTTAACTCCAAAACTAATCTGAAGATATTTTCTCAAGAAAGAGAAAACAAATTCAGTCTCTACTTTTGTAGAAACTAAGGTTACTATCTCACTGTAATTAAACAAGTTTCTGTTTGATCAGATGCTCAGAGAGGTTTGTGTTCATGAAAAGTTATGACAACTTCTCTTTGACCCAACCAACAACATAATCACATGGAATTATTTGATGCTACTATTGCTATTCCAGCAGTACCCTGCAATACATCTTTCAGTCCTTTTCAACTTTATTTCTACTGTGACTTTCATTAGTGACCAAACTAAGAAAAAGGGCTCTCTTGCTTATCAGCACATAGCACAGTAACTAATACAAGGTACAAAAAACAATACTAAATGTTAAAAATGAATTGTTAAATATAATTCTAAACTATATTCCCTAGAGAATTTTAACAACTATCCTTAAGTTACTATAATTTCTTAGTTGAAGATTACAATGGTGCCCCATCCTTTATATTAAATAACTTTTAGAAGTTTTAGTATACGATCTTAAAATATGAACTTGGCAATGAATATTATAAAACCTTGATAATATCAGCTACCACAGAAAATCAAAGTCAAAATTAATTTCATTTCCATAATCTTAGAAAGATGGGGGTCTAATTTTATCCCAAATGGAGGGGAGAAAGCACAAGGGTTAAGGCACTGTGCTACACACATAGCTGACCAAGGTTCGATTCCTGACACTGTATTAAGGTGCGCCAGGCACTGCAAGGGATCCCTGAGCAGAGTCAAGAGTAAGCTCTGAGCACACTAGGTGTAGCCCCAAAACATAAATATATTCAGTACTGAGAGCCTGAACTAATGCTGTCCTAATGTCCAAGAATCTACAACATAAAAGCTCATTCCCAGATCAGTGTTCCCTGTAAGAAGTAGCAATAGAAAAAGAGTATGAATTAAATTTAAAACATACAGAAATAGAGACTAAAGCAATAGTACAATAGGTAGGGTTGCCTGGCACACAGTCAACCTAGATTCGTCCCAGTACCCCACACGGACCCCGAGTTATGCCAGGAGCCAGCTCTGAGCCCCGCTGGGTGTATCCCCCCAAAAGATAAAAAAGTATAGATAACAGACACATACTGTATCATAAACAAGTCTCAAGAAAAGAGAATCATAAAGAACAGAAGACAATGTATCATTTCTCTCCTGAAGTAAATAAAGTCAATTATATATGACAAGATTATAACATCTCTCAACTTTCTTTTAAACACTTAAGATTACCCCATTAAACAGAGGGAGAAAATTATTTCAAGTTTTGGTAGTTTTCATGATTTGGTTTTGGTCTGATTAGGGTGTTCAGTGCTGGAGTTTTTTTTTTTTTTTTTTTTTTTAACATATGGTGCCAGGATGAAGAAGACTGAATGCCAAGACAGAACTTAGGGCCATGCTCAAGCTAGAAGTGTATTCAACCATTAAGTTAACACATCTCCCCCTTGCCCCCACCAGCCCTTACAGAAACTTGATAATAATCTATTAAAAAGTCTGGGCCCAGAGACTGAGCTCAATAGTAGAATACTTGCCTTGCATGTGCAAGGCCCTGCAGTCAAACCTTGAAAGAAAAAGAAAATTACTTACCAAATTGGCCATATAAATTGTGAGCAGTCCTCTCCTGCAAATAATTGTAAAAACATACAGTAAGATGAAGTACTAATTTGACTCAATAATGTGATTTTAAAAAATCTGTCAAAATAACTGAGAAGGAAAAGATAATTTGTTTTTAAGCATACTAAATTAAAAATATATTCTATAATAAAAAGTTTGGTGGTCATTAATTAAAATTATTAATAATCTGGTCTTATGGGAGTGGGGCCCTTTGGGGCCATACCTGGCAAATGCTTGAGGTCACTGGGTGGTGGTGAGCAAGGGGCCGTGTGGTGCTGGGGGTAAACCCGCATGACTCCCACATGGTTAGTTCTTTCAGCTCGCTCCAGCCTCTCTCAGTATCTGTTAACTATGCTTAGAGACTAACATTCTAAATATAATGATTATATATCTGATCCTAAGACAATGCTGTATGTTGATTATAACTCTACAAAAAATACTATCCCAGGGCTGCAGTGATAGTCCAAAGTGGGTCACTTGCTGCAACCGGCCCACCCTGGCTCAGATCCTAGCACTGCGAGGGGTCACTCCTAAGTACAGAGGCGGAGGAGCCCCCGAGCACTGCTGGGGAGACCTCAAAATCAAGCAAAAGAAATACTACTCTTGCTGTAGCTTATTTATTAACGGGAGAAATAGCACAACTTGCACATCTTTACAAAAGAAAATTCTAAATTTAGTACAGAATCCTAAGTTATCTTGCCAAAATAGGCCTGAGCATTCTAACTAAACACAAATATATTCCTCCATAATTAGATAAACTTTGTGGAGACAGGTTTGGACCACATCGGCCATACTGAGGGCTTACTTCTAGCTCTGTGCTCAGGTATCACTGCTGGTGATGTTCAGATGATGATATGCAATGCTGGGGATTGAATAGGATCAGCCATACCCTTCACTTCTTTTTTAAGTGAACAAAATTTTGTGTACTTAGTATTATTATTCCTATAGAAAAACTAAATTTTGACATCTTAGTAGACTAAAAAGCATCCTCACGTGCTACTGAAATTTTAATCAAGTATTATCTTCTATGTCAACCCTGTTCTGAAAAAATAGTAATAATGCTTTTATCTAGAACCTAGATTCTTTGATTATTTTATTTTTATTCCGGGCACAGTGGTTTCCAGTTACTAGCAGGGTACCAGGCATGATTTACTCCAGCACCAACCACACCCTACGCCCAGGTCTGCTTGGCTACAGTCCTGTCCCAATGCCCCTGACCCACCCTCTCACCTCCCTGTGGAATTTTCTACTGACGCTCAATTCTCAGTCTCTATTCCCTTCAGGCATTCACTATTCCCCATGCTGCTTCTCCATATCCCACATAGGAAAGAAATCATTCTGTGTCTCTCCTTTTGACAAACTACTCAGCACGGTACTCTCCAGCTCCATCCACGGAGCAACAAATATCATGATCTCACCTTTTTTTTTTGAACAAGAGTAGTATTTCATATGTACACAGTTTCTTTATCCAGTCATCATAAGAACTTGGGTTGTTTCAGGATGATGCCGCTGTGAATAGTGCTCTAATGAACACAGAAGTGCATATATCTGTTCTAAATAAAGTTATCAGACAGCTGGGGTGAGTGATGTTCAGAAGTGGAACTGCTGGGTATTATGGAAGCTCAATTCTTAGTTTTTAAAGAAATATCCATATTGTTTTCTCAGAAGGCTGGTCCAGTGGACATTCCCACCAGCAGTGAGTGAGGGCCCTTCTTTCTCCACATCTATGCCAACACTAGTTGTTTTTGTTCTTTGTGCCAGTCTCACTAGGTTAGATGGTAGTTTATTCTGGCTTTGTTTTGAATTTCCCTGGTAAGTCACGCAGAGCATTTTTCATAAACGCTTTAGCCATCTGTATATCGTCTTTGAGCAGGTTTCTGTTCATCTCTGGCCCCTTTTTTTAAATGAAGTTGACTGTTTTCTGGTTTTCTGTGGGATTTTTGTAGTGTGCTACTATACTAACATAATGTATTTCTGGGATATCAACCCTTTATCTGATAAACGGTGGACAAATACTCTCTCCCGTCTGTAGGGTATCTATTTTGGCCATCATTTTCATTGTAGTGAAGAAGCATCTTAGTTTGATATAGTCCCATTTGTTTATCTTTGTTTCAGTTTTCTTGGCCAAAATTTCAAATCACCGAGTATGCCTCTGGCTTCAACATCATGAAGTGTTCTACCTACATTTTCCTAAGTGTAGTTTATGGATTCAGATTCTTATCGTCTATATCCTTAAGCTTCTGAAGAATACTATATATAATTCATTACTAAGTACAAAAGCACAGTGGAAACAGTGTAACTTCTAAAATAAAAAGTATTTTTGTGCTCAACAGATGGGGGAAAAAAGTGAAAGTTCTAAATATTGTAATGGTTTAAGTAATCCTAAATATTACTAAGTCATGCAATTTAATCATTTCAAAAATAATTTCAAGATTTTCATCTTTCAAGAGATTTTGAGTACAAAAATGCTTTCCTAGGTGTAAGAATGGATAAGATAAACTTACAGCCTAAAGCAAAGTTTTATTATATATAGTAGATTATGGAGCAAACTTTTTAGAGGACTACAAAGTGTGAAAATAATGACAATAAAACTTGAAGAAGCAAAAAAAAAATGTAGCTCATTTTTGTCGTACATACATATGTTTCCTAACTACTAAAATGTTTCTCAGCAACCTAACCCATAGTATGTGTAGAAAATGTGCTTTTTTTCTATTTTAATCTTTATGCATGTGCATCTGAGTGTCCAACAGTCTTAACTTATCTAAACTAATATGAAATATCAAAGAAAATTCCAAGCAGTTCTAGAAAACCAAATCCATCAAAACACCAATTTCTCTCTGAACCATAAACAAAGCACTTCCTAGCAAAAAGAGAGAGAAGAGTAGTTCTTAACAGCCCACCTACAGATGAGCTAGATGTCACCAATGTTCCCCCACTGCGTTACTATGATCACAGTTCTTTGTGACATAAATTTTTTAAGCAGCCCTGGAAACAACTTCAAAGCTTTCAGAGACCCCCACAGTGAGGCCATTAAGATTTAGGAAGCTGTCCTCTGGGTAGGTGTAGGAGGTAGCAGGAAAGCAGAGGAGAGGGAGACACTATTTAAAAAAAATAGATGGATGGATGGACAGACACTGCAATGGTAACGGACAATGCACATATAGGTTGAAGAAGAAAAAGGCAGTAAGAAAGTTAAAGAAATGACTTTATGAATGCAGACAGATCTTTAAACAGAGCCATTATATTTGTATATTATGTATGTGTGTATATGTGTCTGCATATTTGTAAACATTTTATTTGTCTTTTTATAATCTATTTTTCATTAAATCACTGAGAACTACGGAATTACGAAGTTAGTCATTAAATTTCAGGTACATTCATCATTAAATGCTCTTGATTAAAAACTGATTATCAAGCTAGTGAAAATAAAAAATAAATTTTTTTGGGGGGGGGTCACACCCGGCGATGCACAGGGGTTACTCCTGGCTCTTCACTCAGGAATTATCCCTGGCGGTGCTCAGGGGACCATATGGGATGCTGGGATTAGAACCCGGGTCAGCCGCGTGCAAGGCAAACGCCCTACCCGCTGTGCTAAGAAATAAATTTTTAAAAACTGATTATACATGAGTACAAAATGGCTAACCTCAGAATAAAGACTTGACTATCAAAATTTTAGAAATATAAGGTCTCACGCTATTTGCTAATAAGCTATTAATCTTCAATTTCATTACTTGAATTCTATTACTAATATTTATCTTCAAGAAGATCTACACATTTTAATTTACAAGAGATTTTGTTTTTCATTTTGGTTTGGTTTGAGGGCCACATCTAGCAGTGCTCAGGGACCCTCCTACTGTGCCCCATGTGGGTTCCAGGGACCAGGAGGCACAGGCATCCTACTGTGCCCCAGGTGGGTTCCCCGGGACCAGGAGGCGCAGGCCTCCTATTGTGCCCCAGGTGGGTTCCCCGGACCAGGAGGCGCAGGCTTCCTACTGAGTTCCCCGGGACTCAGGACCAGGAGGTGCAGCCTCCCTCCTGGAAGCTTGCACCCACCACACTGAGCCGACTCTCCAGCTCCTGAACTGACAAGTGACTTTTTTAATGCTGCTATTTCCCACCACCCAATCTTGGACCTCCTCTTCATTATCAGCCTTATACTTTACTTATCTCCTATCATTCCAATGATGACATACAAGAAGCAACTTGAAATTTCATTTCTGTAACATCAAAGCTCTTTGCCATTTTGCCCCTTCCCTTTCCCCCTGAGAACGTAGGAGTCTCTGGGGTTAGGAAAAGCTAGAACAGACCGGGTGTGCAAGGCTTGCAGTCAGGAGGCTGTGCTCTCTCCGCACAGCGGTCTGCTGTGTCCTGTAGGCTGTGAGGGGACAAAGAGGAACCGACGTGTGCTCTGGCCCTGGCAAGGCCCCAGGTGCCGGAGGAGTGCTGGCTGGGGCAGAGGCTCCTCGCTCTCCATGACCACGCTGGAAAACAAACTGCCTAGAGGCTTTCTGCCACTTTCTGTACATGGGAATTAAGTTCATTGTGTGTTCCTTGGACTACAAGTGATACAAGTGATACAAGTGTGTTCCTCAGCTGGGCTATTCTCCCTTATGAACATGTATCAGTTTCCAGGAAAACTATTAAGTATGTATAAGCTGATATATATATCTTCTTTATCCCTGCTGGGAGAAAAAACCCACACCCCTCCCCTTCCCCGCCCCCCCATCTTGGAAGCTGTTCACTGTTTCCCAGCAGGGCATCCCCTCCAACCAGAGTTGTGTCACTGTCAACAGAGCTCCCTTTCCTTTCTGTCATTACTGTGCCTTTACTGGGACAATGACAAGCATGCTTCTCCTGAATCTAGAGTCACATTTCAACTGGCCTATTCAATATCTCCATAACATATTAATTTTATGAGTTACAGCCATCACTGTATATTCACATTCCTTTAAGTAAAAGTAGACACTAGCATGCTTTATTTTGGGCATCAAATCTAATAATTTTTAAAACATACATAATTACAACCTTTGTGAATTACTTATAATCCACCTATTAAAGTCTCTTGACATTTAATAAAATATCAATGAACTTTTGTGGTAAGTACTGTGGGAAAGGCTGAGAAACCACTCAATGGGTTGGAGTGCGTGCTCAGAAGATGCAGGGCCCTGTGTCCAATCCCCAGGCATGGAGACTCCAACAGCAACCAGACACGACCCGGGCATCCCCTACCACCTCAGCACAGACAAACATACATACACACACAGGATTTTTTTTTAAGCGAAGGAGAAGGAGACTACTAAGAACACAATTCAAGATAAATACACACACACACACACACACACACACACACACACACACACACACAAGACTTGAAGGGCTAGAGTGACAGTACAGCAGGGAGAGCACTTGCCTTGTACAGGCTGACCTGGGCTCATCCCTGGCATCCCATATGGTTCCCCAACCCTGCCAGAAGAAATTCGTGAGTACAGAGCTAGGACCTACCCCTGAGCACCACATAGGGGTGGTCCCACATCCCCGCCAAAAAAAAAAAAATTACAAAAAAAGATACCCTATCAGAAAATTGTACAGTGATAAAACGAAAAGACTACACTTCATCGTTTTTAAATCTGTATATTTTCAGTAAATCATTAACTTAAAATGAAAAATGAAAAACTAAAATTCTACTTTAAATTAGATCCCAAATAAGGATTTGTAGCTGAAATATACATATGACTCTTAACAAAAGAATTAATGAGCTATTTCCAAGTATCGTTAAATGCATCACCAAAAAGTGAAACTCAATCAACACATATCACAAAGAGTTGAGCTACATAAAGTTCACATTGAAAAT
This sequence comes from Sorex araneus, assembly GCF_027595985.1. Lineage (NCBI taxonomy): Eukaryota > Metazoa > Chordata > Mammalia > Eulipotyphla > Soricidae > Sorex > Sorex araneus. The sequence goes on along the minus strand of NC_073302.1, from coordinate 95,739,696 downwards.
CAATCTCACCTGAATCCATAAGTACATGGAGGAAAATGTAGGCACAGCCCTCCATGATATTGAAGCTAAAAGCATCTTTAAGGATGAAACACCACTGACCTAGCAAGCGGAAACAAACATAAACAAATGGGACTACATTAAACTAAAAAGCTTCTGCACCTCAAAAGAAACAGTAACCAAAATAAAGAGAGAAGGGCTGGAGCAATAGCACAGCCAGTTTCGCCTTGCACACAGCCAACCCGGGTTCTATTCCCAGCATCCCGTATGGTCCCCTAAACACCACCAGGAGTAATTCCTAACTGCATGAGCCAGGAGTAACCCCTGTGCATTGCCAGGTGTGACCCAAAAAGAGAAAAAATACAGAGAGAGCCCACAGAATGAGAAAGAATATTTACCCGATACCCATCTGATAAGGGATTAATATCCAGGATATACAAGACACTAGTAGAACTGTACAAGAAAAAGCCTCCAACCCCATCAAAAAATGGAGAGAAGAAATGGACAGAAGCTTCCTCAAAAAAGAAATACAAATGGCCAAAAGGCACATAAAAAATGCTCTACATCACTAATCATCAGGGAGATGCAAATCAAAACAACAATGAGATTTCAAAAAATTTCCTTTTTGGAAAACAATATGGACAATCTTTCAAAAACGAGATATTGAGCTTCCATATGGCCGCACAATACAACTTCTGGGAATATATCCCGAGTGTGCAAAAAAGCACAGTAGAAATGACATCTGCACCTGTATATTCATTGCAGCACTGTTCACAATAGCCAGAATATGGAAACAACCCAAGTGCCTGAGAACAGATGACCAGTTAAAGAAATCTTTGTACATCTAAACAATGGAATACTATGCGCTGTCAGAAAAGATGAAGTCATGAAATTTGCTTTTAAGTTGATGGTCATGGAGAGTATCATGCTAAGTGAAATGAGTCAGAAAGAGGACACATATTCAATGACTGCACTCATTTGTGGAATATAAAACAACATAATATGAGACTGACACCCAAGGACAGAAGACACGAGGGCCAGGAATACTGCTCCATAGTTGGAAGCCTGTCTCATGAGCTGGGAGAGAAGGCAGCTGGAATAGACAAGGGATCACTAAGTCAATGATGGTTGGAGGAATCATTCAGGATGACAGATGAGTGCTGAAAGTCGATAAAAGACCAAATATGATATCCTCTCAGTATCTATATTGCAAACCATAATGCCAAAAAGTAGAGAGAGCATGGGGTAAATTGTCTGTCATAGAGGCAGGGGGGAGGGTTGGGATGGGGGGCGGGGACTGGGTACATTGGCAGTGGAAAATGTGCATTGGCTGACGGATGAGTGTTCGATCATTCTATGACTGAAACTCAAATATGAAAGTTTTGGAACTATATATCATGGTGATTCAATTAAAAAAAATCAATCATTCTTCAGAAGCCAAGAAATAATACTTATGAAGAAGGCAGACAAAAATATGTTTTTAAAACTACACAGGATTACAACTGGTCATAATGTATAATAGTTATAGATTTTTTTTTTTCTGTGACTACTGTGTCTCCAAGTGAAACACTAGTTCTATAGCTCACTTTGGAGCAATCAAACTGGGGGTGTGGTGCAGTAATACTGTATTTCAGAAATATTAACGGTATGTAAATCATACTTCCTAATTTTTTTAAAGCCTCCCAGTCTGTAGACATATGTAGATGCAACATAAAAAATCAAGAAGAAAAGCAGAAAGCAGAAAGTTTACCTCAAAAGGAAAAAAAGAACTGCTACAACAATCTTTCCAATAGTAGTACTAGTACGGCAACTGTAAAGCAGTACTATAATAATATATACATATATTATGTATATAATGCATATAATAATGTATATTATATATAAAATATAAATATAATATATAATAATGTGTATAATAATATACAATAGTATATTATAAATTAGGATGCCTTAATCACTGTATCGCTGTCATCTCATTGCTCATGGATTTGCTCGAGCGGGCACCAGTAACGTCTCCGTTGTAAGACATGTTACTGTTTTTGTTTTGGTTTGGTTTGTTGTTTTGTTTTTTATTAGTGAATCACTGTGAGGTACAGTTACAAACTTATGAACTTTCATGTTTGTATTTGGTTTACATCCCTTCACCAGTGCCCATTCTCTTCCACCAATGTTCCCAGTATCCCTCCCACCACCCCCGCCCCAACCCTCACCATACCACCGTGGATGTTGTAGTTTGCAATAGAGGTATTGAGTGGCCATCATGTTCGGTCTATAGTCTATTTTTGGTACTCGGCTTTCAACCCGAGTGGGTCCTCCCAACATTCTCTACTAGGTGTTCCCTTCTCTATCTCAGCTGCCTTTCCCCCAGCATGTGATGCCAGTTTCCAAGCTGTGGGGCAGACCTCTTGGTTCTTATCTCTACTACTCTTGGGTGTAAGTGTCCCATTCTGTTACTTTATATTCCACATATGAGTGCGATCATTCTGAGTCTCTTTCTTTCTGACTCATTTCACTCAGCATGATACTTTCCATGTTGATTCACTTTTATGCAAATTTCATGACTTCATCTTTTCTAACAGCTGCAGACTATTCCATCGTGTAGATGTACCAAAGTTTCTTTAACCAGTCATCTGTGATTGGGCACTCCGGTTTTTTCCACATTTTGGCTATTGTAAACAGTGCTGCACTGAACATACAAATGCAGATGTCATTTTGACTATACCTTTTTATCTCTCCGGGATATATTCCCAGGAGTGGTATTCCTGGGTCAAATGTGAGCTGAATTTCTAATTTTTTGAGAATTGTCCATATTGTTTTCCAAAAGAGCTAAACCAGTCAGCATTCCCACCAGCAGTGAAGAAGAGTCCCTTTCTCCACACATCCATGCCAACACCGGTTGCTTTTGTTTTTTGGGATGTGGGCCAGTCTCTATGGTGTGAGATGATATCTCATTGCTGTTTTGATCTGCATCTCTCTGGTAATTAGTGATGTAGAGCATTTTCTCATGTGCCTCTCAGCCATTCAGATTTCTTCTTTGGGAAAGCTTCTGTTCATTTCATCACCCGTTTTTTGATCGGGTTGGCAATTTTCTTCTTGTGAAGTTCAACCAGTGCCTTATATATCCTTGATATCAACCCCTTATCAGATGGGTATTGGGTAAATATCCTTTCCCACTCTGTAGACTGTTTTTGTATTTTGGTCAATGTATTTTTTTGAGGTGCAGAAGCTTCTTAGTTTGAGATAGTCCCATTTATTTATTTCTGTTTTCACTTGCTTGGCCAGTGGCATGTCATCTTTGAAGATACCATTGGCTTCAATGTCATGGAGGGTTTTGCCGACCTTGTCTTCAATGTATCTTAGAGATTCTGGTCTGATGTTGAGGTCTTTAATCCATTTTGATCCTACTTTTGTACATGGTGATAGGTGGAGATCTGAGCCCATTTTTTTGCATGTAGCTGTCCAGTTTTGCCAGCACCATTTGTTAAACATGCTTTCCTTTCTCCACTTCACATTTCTTGCTTCCTTATCAAAGATCAGATGATCATATATTTGGGGTGGTGTGTCAGAATATTCAACCTTGTTCCATTGGTCTGCGGCTCTGCCTTTGTTCCAGTACCATACTGTTTTAATGACTACCGCTTCATAGTAAAGTTTGAAGTTGGGGAGTCTGATTTTTCCCAAGAATTTTCTTTTTCCCAAGAACTGCTTTAGCTATTCATGGGGGCTTATTGTTCCATATGAATTTTAGGAGTGCTTGTTCCATTTCTTTGAAGAAGGTCAAGGGTATCCTTATAAAGATCAGATTGAATTTATACAATGCTTTGGGGAGAATTCCCATTTTGACAATATCAATTCTTCCAATCCATGAGCAGGGGATATCTTTCCATTTCCTCGTGTCCTCTTTTATTTCCTGAAGTAGCATTTTGTAGTTTTCTTTATATAAATCCTTTACCTCCTTAGTTAAGCTGATTCCGAGGTACTTCATCTCTTGAGGCACAATTGTTAATAGTATAGCTTTTATCATGTCGCTTTCTTCTCTCTAATTATTTGCATATAGGAAAGTCATGGACTTTTGGGTATTGATTTTATAGCCTGCAACTTTACTATACAAGTCTATTGTTTCTAGGAGTTTCTTGGTAAAGGTTTTAGGGTTCTCTAAGTAGAGTATCATATCATCTATGAATAGTGAGAGCTTTATTTCTTCCTTTCCTACCTGAATGCCCTTAATATCTTTTTCTTGCCTAATCGCTACTGCAAGTATTTCCAGTTTATATTGAACAGAAGTGGAGAGAGTGGGCATGCTTGTCTCATCCCTGTTCTTAGAGGGAAGGCTCTTAGTTTTTCCCCATTGAGGATGATGCTTGCCGTAAGCTTGTGATAAATGGCTTTGACTATATTGAGGAAAGTCCCTTCTATACCCATTTTGAAGAGAGTTTTCATCATAAACGGGTGCTGGATCTTGTCAAATGCTTTCTTTGCATCTACTGATATGATCATATGATTTTTATCTTTTCTTTTGTTGATATGATGGATTATGTTGATTGATTTCTGGATCTTAAACCATCCTTGCATCCCCAGGATGAATCCCACTTGGTCGTGGTGTATGATCTTTTTGATGAGTTGTTGAATTCTATTTGCTAATATTTTGTTGTGAATCTTCGCATCTGTGTTCATCAGGGATATTGGCCAGTAGTTTTCTTTTTTTGTGGTGTCTTTGTTTGCTTTTGATATTAGGGAGATATGAGCCTCATAGAAACTGGGAGAGTTTCTGTTTCTTCAATTTTCTGGAAAAACTTCAGAAGAACTGGCAATAGGTCCTCTTTAAATGTTTCGAAGAATTCGCTAGTGAATCTGTCTGGACCTGGGCTTTTGTTTTGGGGAAGACTTTCGATTACAGTTTCAATTTCCTTGACATTAATAGAACTATTCAGGTATTCCAGGTCTTCTTGTTTCAGCCTTGGGAGATTATAGGAATCCAGGAATTTATCCATTTCTTTAAGGTTCTCTTGGTTCGTGGAATACAGATTTTCAAAGTATTCTCTGATGATCTTTTGAATTTCTTTAGTTTCTGTTGTGATATCCCCCTTTTCATTTCTGATTCAGTTTATAAGGATTCTCTCTCTTTCTTTGTGAGTCTTGCTAGTGGTTTTTCAATCTTGTTTATTTTCTCGAAGAACCAGCTCTTGGTTTCATTGATCTTTCGGATTATCTTTTGGGTTTCCATGTCACTGATTTCTGCTCTACGTTTTATTATCTCTTTCCTTCTGCCTGGTTTGGGCTCCTGTTTTTGGTCCTTTTCTAAAGTCTTAAGCTGTGAAGTCAAGTTATTTATGAGGGCCCTTTCTTCCTTCCTGAGAAATGCTTGCAGAGCTATAAATTTTCCCCTTAGTAGGACTTTAGCTGCGTCCCACAGGTTCTTGTAACTCGTGTCTTCACTCTCATTTGTTTCAAGGTACCTTTTGATTTCTTCCTTAATTTCCTTCCTGACCCACTCATTGTTCAACATTGAGCTGTTTAATTTCCAGGTGTTTGATTTGGTTTTCTGCGTCTGTACATGATTAACTTCTATCTTTAGTGCATCGTGGTCTGAAAAGATAGCTGATACAATGTCTATCTTCCTGATTCTGTTGAGGTATGTTGTGTGGCCCAACATATGGTCTATTCTGGAAAATGTTCCATGTGCACTGGAAAAGAATGTGTATTCCCTTTTGGGGGGATATAAAGCCCTGTATAGATCTATTAGCCTTCTCTCTTCTATTTCTTCCTTCAGAGCCAGTATTTCCTTGGTGAGTTTTAATCTTCTTGACCTATCCAGAGGTGATAGGGTGGTGTTGGAGTCTCCAACTACTATTGTGTTACTCGCGATGTCCTTCTTATGGTCTGTTAGCAGTTGCTGTAGGTACTTAGCTGGTCCCTCATTGGGTGTGTACACGTTTAGGACTGTGATTTCTTCTACTGTACATATCCCTTGATTAATAAAAAATGGCCTTCCCTATTCCTTCTGATCTTTTTCAACCTGAAATCTATGTTGTCCGATACTAGTAAGGCCACCCCAGCTCTTTTGAGGGAGTTTTTTGCTTGCAGGATTGTTTTCCATCCTTTGACTTTGAGTCTGTGTTTCTTCTGGCTATTCAGATGTGTTTCTTGCAGGCAGCAGAATGTTGGGTTGAGTCTCTGAATCCATTTTGCCACTCTGTGTCTCTTAATTGGTGAATTTAGGCCATTGACATTGAGAGAGACTATTGTTATGGAATTTTGCACCATCTTTCTGTAAAGGTTAGTTGTGCTTGTAGGGGGTTTTCTTATCTTACAGTAGCTCCTTTAAGATTTGTTACTGTTTTTGGCATAGCGAATACACCACGGGTAGCTTACCAGGCTCTGCCATGCAGGCAAGATACTCTCAGTAGCTTGCCAAGCTCTCTGAGAGGGGTGGCGGAATCAACCTGGGTCGGCTGCATGAAAGGCAAACGCCCTACCTGCTGTGCTATCGCTCCAGCCCCGATGCCTTAATAAAATATATATTTTTTGAAAAGCTAAAAAAAAAAATGCCTTGTAAAACCAGGGATATAACTCAGTCACAGAGCACTTGCCTTGAATGTATATGGCATACGGAACTGGAATAGATTCTAAAGCCAAACAAACAAACCACTTTAAATCCTCAACACACACACACACACACACACACACACACTAACTACCAAGAACACAATTATACGTTGTTGTTACCGTAAACCAATACTGAGCAAGGAGACAGGGACAAGCCCAAGGACCCTCATTCAATCCCTAGCAAAACATGGCCTCCTCCCCCCGGCTCACCTCTGGGTAATCCCTAGCACAGCTGGCCAAGCTGACCAAGTATGGCCAGAAGAGATACCGGAACCTCTGAGCACTACTATGACCCAAAGTAAACAAATTAAATAATAATTATACAAACAAATTTCCTTCATATAAAAGTCTGATTTTTTTAAACTAAGTTTATAAAAATCAAACAGAATACAATGGAAAATAATTCACAGCACAACAACAAACACATGAAACAAATGTACATATACAGAAACTAGGACTACCCCTTAGCAGCAAGATTATAAATCAGTGGAAAAGGAACTGACTACTTGCTGTTCACCAGCATACAGCAAAAGATGCCATAGTAAAAGCAATCTAAAGAAACATCTCTACATTCTGTGAAGTTATAAGTATTAATAAAACCAGTAAGTAAAGATATTTACTAAAGTCTACAGAACAAACACTGAAAGAAATAAAACTCAAATTCAAAAAAGAATTATTCTTCCTGGATTCCTGGTAAGTTTTATCTCACAGTCCTACCACCCAGTAAAAAGTGGAAAAAACTAAAAACTCAACAACTTTTCTTAAATGTATACGAGATAACAATTCAAGTAGCTGCAGATAAGTACTGCAATGCCCGGAGCAGAAACTCACCACCTGAAAGCTTGCTGGTGTAAAAGGGAGCATGGGAAAACAGGACTGTCACTGGCGAGTACCAGAAGGCTCCATGCAGGCCACCAAGAAAGGGAAATGTTCTATGCTCACTCAGACATAGCTTTTAGGTTCTATGCCTTTTTTTGTTTAATGTAAAGCAAAATTATTTATATTAAACAAAACTTACTTAGAAAAAGACATGAACAGGGTGAAGGAAAGGAACACATATTTATGAGAGAAGACAAGCTTGAAAGAACAAATATGCAGAGACAGATACTGCCAAATGCAAACAAATCTCCCTGCAGCACTGAAGCTGCCTTACTTAACACAGATCACAATCTCCAGTCACTGCCCATCAACACTGTGATAATGTATCGATTGCCTCTTTAAAAAAAAAAAAAGTCTGGGGCTGGAGCAATAGCACACAATGTAGGGCATTTGCCTTACACGTGGTCAAGCCAGGTTGGATTCCCAGCATCCCATATGGTCCCCCGAGCACCACCAGGAGTAATTCCTGAGTGCATGAGCCAGGAGTAACCCCTGTGCATCGCCGGGTATGACCCAAAAAGCAAAAAATTAAATAAATAAATAAAATCCAATGACAAAATGCCCCAAATCCTGAGAAAACAACAAACTCCTTCGTGCCAATAACGTATCTAAATGTCAATGAACAGAACTCTCTAATCAATTGGTAACTAGTTTCTATCAAATCCAACTTCCTAGTGCCTACAAGGAATACAAATGAACTCTCACAAGTAATACAAACTCAGAACAAAAGGTTAGAAAACTAAAAAAAACAAAGCAGTCGTACTTGACCATACAGGCCAACAATACACTACAAATACCAAAGCAGCCGTACTTTATCAGACCAAATAGTGCTCGAACTAGAGGAAGTATAAACTTAAGAGATCAACAGATCAACAGGGCTGGAGCACTAGTACAGCAGGGAAGGCTCTTGCCTTGCATGTGGCCAACCTAGGTTTGATCTCCAACACTCAATCAATAATCAATATCAATAAAATCAGTAATTGTATTGGTTCAAGATTCAACATCAGATATTATGGAACTTTTAAACAGATATGAACTTGGTGGCGCAGGGAAAAAAAAAATGTGTGTTTTGAACTTGAAACAGCGGGACGCTTGGGCAGTCTCGGGCAGGCTCAAGCTCCGCTGAGATTCGACCCGGGTGACCATGCCTTTGCACAGCCGCTTTGCTGCTGAACGACCAGGATCCAGAGCCAGCTATATTACTTGGGGTCCCAGCGAGTGCTTGCAGCCATGTCTCCAGACTGTGAACTAAGCTTTTGCCCCACACTGCTCCAGGAAGGGAAATGATGCAATTTCCAACTTAAATTTCCCTGGACTTAATTACTAAAATACAAAAATCCTAAACCGCAGTAGTGGCCGCGCGACTTTATATCTTTATTCTCATCAGTGGAAAACTAATTATCAAATGTGTCCTTGTCAATAGGGCTGTATTCTTGGGGGATAAACTCCAACAAGAATAGTGATTTCTGTGTTGAAACTCCAACAACAATAGTGAGTTTTGTGTTGAAATATGGAATATAACAAGGTAAAGAGAAAAGGAAGTGAAATTTATGATAAATTTTATGCAGGGGGGTAGGGGGGTGGGAGGTATACTGTTTTTTTTTTCTTCTTTTTTTGGTGTGGAATATGGGCACTGGTGAAAGGACAGGTGTCTGAGCATTGTATAACTGAGACATAAGCCTGAGAACTTTGTAACTTTCCACATGGTGATTCAATTAAAAAAATTTTTAAAAAAAGATTCAACATCAATTATAATAATAATCCTCAACAAAACAGGAACAGAGGCCTGAATCTTAAGATAGCCATTTAAAATAAACCCACAGCCAACCTCAGACTCAGGCAAAGCGCTGACAGGGATTGAGCATAGGCAAGGATGTCCACATGCCCCATTTTATTCAATAAATACAGTTTGGGAAGTCCTTGCCACAGCAATTAGGCAATAAAAAAAATCAGCTATTCGAACTGAAAAAAAAAAGTTTAACTATTACTATTTGCAAATCATATGATAATATACATAGAAAACCTTCAAGACTTCACTAAAAAACTCTTAGCATGGCAGTGGACCATAAAATCAATACACAAAAATCTGATGCACTTCTTTAAACCAATAGTGAATTAGTGGAAGAGAAATCAAAAACCCAGGTCCATTTAAATTACTACACAAACATCAAGTACTCAATAACCAACATAACAAAGGTGGTAAAAGACTTGTGTGCCAAAATCTATGTCACTATTAAAGGAAACAGAAAAGGATACCAGAAAATATAAATATTCCACATTCATGTATCAGAATAATTAACATTGTCAAAATGATACTCCACCTGAGACTTTATACAGATTCACTGCAATTCCCTTCAAAATTCCAATGACATTTTTCAAGGACTTAGAAATAGTCTTTGAAGAAATAGTCAAAACAAGGTGTGGGGGTGGCCGGTTAGAGGGGTGTGAGAGTATATAGGTTAAGATGCTTCCTTCACACATGCCCAACCCAGCTCAATTCCTAGCACTGCATGCGGTTCTCCAAACACTGCCAGAAGTGACCTCTGAGCACTGAGCCAGGAGTAATCCCTGAGCATCACTGAGTGTGGGCCCGAGGTCCCACTCTCCCTCCCCCTCCCTCTCCCTCTCTCTACCCCTCTCACATTTCTCTAAATAAATTTCTTAAATAAAATTATCTTTTAAAAAATAAGATGAGGGGTTGGACAGATAGTACAGTGGGTAGGGCGCTTTTCTTGTACATGGCCAACCTGGGTTTGATTCCCAGCATCCCATATGGTCCCAAGAGCACCACCAGGTGAAATTCTGGAGTGCAAAGCCAGGAGTTAATCCTGAGCATCGCTGGCTGTGACTCAAAAAAAGCAGAAAAACAAAATAAATTAATTAAAATTAGAAATAAATGATCAATAATCAGAGCTTAAATTTAGAAGCATATTAATAGACAAACACATGAGGCAAACAGACCACCGAGAACAAGTCTCATCCATGAGACTGAATCTGCTGAAAAATTCAAGTATGTGAGTTTTATGACTGAAACCTCCAGGCTCTCTGAGTCGGAAATGGGCTCCTCCTCCCGTGTGCCTGTGCTTCCGGAAGCATGGCAGTCACGCCCAAAAACTGCCTCTGGTGCCATATAAGCCCATTAACAGCCATGATCCAGACTCACAAATATATCTCCAAAGAGAAAGAGAGCAACATGCCGGAGATGCCTCCACACCCCAGAGTCACCATCCAGTTAGAAATTTAACTCTAGCTAAATCACCCTATTTCAAATCTTAGAATTCCTGGAGCATGCGGCCAGTCGTGTCATACTCTACACCACTGATGCACCAGGAGTAGCACACCACATTTGATAGGGTATAAATGTAGAAGGCAACCTATTTTATTTTTTTTTAAATTTTATTAAATCACCGTGAGATAGTTTATAGTTACAAGCTTTCGTGTTTGGTTTACAATCACACAATGATCAAACATCCATCCCTCTACCAGTTCACATTTCCCACAACCAATTTTTCCAATATACCCCCCCTTTTCCACCCTCCCCCGTCTCCATGTCAGACAATATTCCCCATACTCTCTACTTTTGGGCATTATGGTTTGCAATACAGATACTGAGAGTTTATCATGTTTGGTCCATTGTCTACTTTCTGCACACATCTTCCATCCCGACCGATTCCTCCAGCCATCATTTTCTTAGTGATCCCTTCTCTATTCCATCTGCCTTTTCCCCTCTGCTCATGAAGCAGTCTTCCAGCTATGGGGAAATCCCCCTGGCCCTTGTATCTACCGTCCTTGGGTGTCAGCCTGATGTGATGCTACCCTACACTCCACAAATGAGTGCAGTCCCTCTATGTCTGTTCCTCTCTTTCTGACTCATTTCACTTAGCATGATACTCTCCATGTTTATACATTTACAAGGAAATTTCATAACTTCATCTCTCCCAACAGCTGCATAGTATTCCATTGTTTAGGTGTACCAAAATTTCTTTTTTTAAAAAAATTTTTATTTTATTTTATTTTATTTTTTAATTTATTTATTTTTAATTAGTGAACCACCGTGAGGGTACAGTTACAGATTTATACACTTTTGTGCTTATGCTTCCCTCATACAAAGTTCGGGAACCCATCCCTTCAGCAGTGCCCATTCTCCACCACCAGTAAACCCAGCATCCCTCCCACCCTCCCCAATCCCATCTCCCCCCACCCCACCCTGCCACTGTGGCAGGGCATTCCCTTCTGTTCTCTTTCTCTAATTAGCTGTTGAGGTTTGCAATAAAGGTGTTGAGTGGCCACTGTGCTCAGTCTCTAGCCCTCATTCAGCCCACAACTCCCTTCCCCCACATGGCCTTCGACTACATTATAGTTGGTGATCCCTTCTCTGAGTTGGAAGGCAACCTATTTTAAATTAAAAAAGGAACTCAGTGACAAATGTTAAGAAAAATAATATCAAATAAAATGGCAAAACTAAAATTAGCCAAATTAATTGTATGAATAAATGTAGAGGGCATAATTCACATATTAAAAGCTACTGACTATATAAAAAAAAAAAAAACAACTTTAAGCTGCACATGAGAGATACACAAAACTTCAGGATGGAAATGACAAACCAGCACACGGTGGAAGGGAGTATGTAACAATAATACTGTATTTATGTAGAAAAAGAGTTGTATTCTAGATAATACATGCTATGTAGGAGTAAAGAGATATGATGTCTACAATGTATTTTCCTAGGTTTCAGATAAACACATACAAAACCAAAACACACACACACACACACACACACACACACACACACACATATATATACACATACAATCACATACTAAAGTAAAAATAGTCAAACATTAACAACTATTGATTCTAGGTGATAGCTGCCCAAGCATTCCTTTTTAACATTTTCTGTTAAAAATAGGCAAATTTTTTTTTCTTTTTGGATCACACCCGGCGATGCACAGAGGTCACTCCTGGCTCTGCACTCAGGAATTGCCCCTGGCAGTGCTCAGGGGACCATATGGGATGCTGGGAATTGAACCCAGGTCGACCGCGTGCAAGGCAAACGCCCTACCCACTGTGCTATTGCTCCAGCCTGCAAAATATTTTTAACAGAAAAAATAGGCAAAATATTTTTAACAGAAAATGTTGAATAAAACTGCTATCCTGCTATTCAGATGCTAAAATCAAAGACAGCATGGTAACTTTAACAGCAGATGGTCTAAAATCATCTTTCAAATTTAACATAGAATAACACTTTGAAATCATTTTTCAGAAACCAATAGTAAAATGTCTTAAAAATTACCAGAAATGAATTCATACCTGAGTAACTCTCTCAGCTAAAATAGCTAGTGATAATAATAATAATAATATTTAACACAATATTATGTGTCAGTTGTTGCTTTAAGTATTTTTACTTGTCTAACCCTTTTTTATTTTCTTATTTGAACATCTCCCCTGGCCAAAGCACTGGACAGACCATGTGGTGGGTCAGTCGGTACCAGTACCCCCGCACCGGGGATGGGGGGGAAGCACCTCCCACTTGCCCAGGCACATCTGAGCCACTGACACTATCTGCGTAGCCCTCTCTACAGGGACCCCCGACAGACGGGTTGTAAGGAAAGAGACTCGCATCGCAGCTCTCAGGCAGGAGCCCAGTCACTGAGCCACCTCTGGGTCCTTCTGCTAGAACCCACAAAAAGTGGAGGGTACTGATCTGATCAGCCCAGCACACGAGGGCAGCAGGGTGGGAATGCGCTGTCCTGTGCTCCGGGGCAAGCACTCAGTCACGGAGTCAGCTCTGCTGGACTTTGCAGTTCACTTAGTCCTCCTACAACCTCAGTAGATGCATCACCATCTTCTGATAGTAGGTAGGAAAGAGCCAAACCACTCACACCTTGAAGCGGCAGGGCAGTCTCCCGCGCCAAACAGCTCAGGTCAGAAGGCACACCTGGAACTGTTCTGTAATTCAGGTGGTAACGTCAACGTTTCTAACAATACTGATGACTGACCGTGTTGGGGCTAGGCCACCCACCAATCCTTTGAGTTTAGAAATCATAATAAATCCAAATACTAAACAAAAACATGAATTCATTTTTAATTATTCCATTTACCATTTTACTTTAATAAACAATATAAAACCTCCCGCCTAAGGGGGCAGCTTCAGAGGTGGGCTGGAAACTACCCATATATATCTGAAAGCTACGTACCAAGCACTGTGCTGCACTATACTCTAGAAAGTGCTATATCAAGGAAGCTCACTGCCAGACAAATAATTTTTTGGGGGGGTTATAAAAAAAAGGGTTATACTTTACTTATAATATTCTTAAGTTTGGGTGGTTCTTGCATTTTTTTTGGGGGGGAGTTGTTTTTGTTGTTTGTATGTTGTTGTTGTGGTTGGTTTTTTGTTGCTGCTGTTGTTGCTGTTTCGCTGTTTTCAAGGGCCATATCCAGTAGTTCTAGGGGTCATTCCTGTTCTGAGTTCAGTGATCACCCCTAAAAGGGCTCGGGGGCTATATAGGGTGCTAGGGATTGAACCCAGGATGAGATGTGCAAGGTAAGCACCCTACTCACTGGACTAGAGCCCCAGCCTCAATAATTTCTTTTTCTTGTCTTGTCTTTATTTTCAAGATAACTGCAGGGTACAAAGTGGGACAGACAAGAAGACCAAACCAACAAAAGAACAGGGAGGCCGGAGAAAACCTCATTCACTTCTCACCCTTCAGGACTTCACTGCAGACTCCCTCCAATTTCTTAATTTCTGACTAAGCCAATTCTCAAGTTTGTCTTTTGTAGCCTTTTCCTCACTGTGTGAGTCACACACAGAGTCACTCCCCCAATCCGAGAGCCCCACTCCAAGAGCACCTACGTGGAGAGCACTCGGCTCCTCGGCTCCACGACAGCACCAGCATGGGACAAGAGGGAAGCAGGAGAGAAGCATCGCCTGGGGCCCAGTGCAATAGGAGCAAAGAGCAGCAGCCAGTCAGGGACCTGAGCCCTGCACTCGGCGCCCTTCGCTGCGCCCCGCAGAGGCAATAAGGAGGAACAGCCCTCCACCTTCTTGGTCCATGAGGCGGACACTTCTCCAAAGAAAGCCTTCGAAAGTCACCAGTCTGAGTCACTAGCCCTCCAGCCCACTAACTCAAGAAAGCTGGAATCTGAGTTGTTTGTGTTGTTTTCTGCCATACCTTGGTGCCCTTTCCTGGCACTGGACGGGCAGAGAAGAGCAAGTCACCTAAAAAAGAGCCCCAGAAACTACAGAAATTCGGAAGGTGAGATCTGGCAGGGAGCGCCATGCCCCTCTACCTCTCAGATACTGGTGTCTTCTGTCATAAACATTTTAGTAAACCAAAATATGGCCTGTCTTGATTCTCCGGGATCAAACTGGAATCAATTTCAGTGACAAAAACCATTATTTATGAAACAATCCAAAAAAGTATGCAAAAGCTCCATCTATTTACCTGATAAACAATACAGACTGAGAAATAATATTTTTACATGCAACATTTTCAGATGATAAATAATAAACAATGATAAAACTTTTAATGAGAAAATGCCTTTAAAATAAGCACTCAGGGACCAGAGTAACAGTACAGTGGGTAAGCATCCGTACTGCACCCAGCCAACCCGGGTTTGATCCCGACATCCCCCAGGTCCCTGAGCCCACCAGGAGCATTTCCTGAGTGCAGAGCCAGGAGTAACCTCTGAACTCCACTGGGTGTGACCCCAAAATAACAGCAGTAACAATGATCATAAAAACAACTGATTTGGGCCAATGGGATAGTCCCGAGTTTGATCCTCAGTACACAAGAGAGCTCAAGCACAGCTGGGGCAGCCCTGAAGGGCCCCCAGACACCACTGTGGCCCCACAGGACCCCAGCATGGGACCATCTGGCAAACACTCCTGAGAGTGGCCACTGGAGCCCCTGGACACTGCCTGAGAGGTCCTCAAATAAAATAACTGATTTAACAGTTCATTCAGTGACCCTAAAATAAATTACAGAACTAAATAAGAGAAAAAACAATTTTAACTGTTATCCATGATAGTGTTACCAGCATTGTAAAAAAGATCTTTAATTAGAATTTAAATGTTATGTTTTCATAAGGTAAATCAGAGAACTCTAACTTTTAGTATATGTAGATTAACCAGTGAGTATTACTGCTGTGATGCTGACCTACATTTTTATAGATGTAATAAATAGTATTTCTATAAAATTTGAATTTCTATAATATGAGAGTATAAATTATACGTAGAAATACTCATCCCAAGACCAAAAAAATGATAAGCAGAAAAAATTATAGTTTAAGTAGAAAACATTTCCATTAAATAAATAGAAATGTAAAATTTTACCTGCTTTTTCTTTCAATTAGAATTGCCACATAAGATGCAGGCAAAGCAGCACCAAAGCCAGGACTCCATGAATAGAATTTTCCGAGTATCTTCCTGAAATTCAAATTTGGAATGATGAAATTTCCAGAAGTGCCCTTTCTCAGCCTGCCCCCTATATAAATATCCCACAGTATCTCAAATCCAACATGCCTAAGAGCATCCAAACTTATTACCTCCCTCCCTAATCTCCAAGAACTTTCTCATCTCTCTTTTCCTAGATAAACAACATTAAAACTACCTTTTACTTAAGTATAATACTTTGAGACATTCTTGCCTCTCCTCCACCCTCACCCCACAAATTAAATCATCCCCTTAAATTTTTCTGTATGTAACTTATCTCTCAAATCCTTCATGAATCCACTACCCCTTAGTTAAAAATCTCAGACTGCTGTAAGAACTACAGAAAACATTTATAGCAACAAGGATTCAGAAATTGTCAGCTGCTGTCACAACTCTTGTCACATAGCATTAATTCATGCACATTTAAAAAAAAACCATACAACACAAAAACATAACAAATATTCAAGTGTTTTTTATTTTTTGCTTCTACAACCCTTGAAAATTTTTCTTATAAAACTTAGTATCATTTATTATACGTTAGAATATATCCCTTGAAAGAATAATGCACAGATTTCAGGCAAAATGACAAGTTCCTGGGTCGTTTTGGTTTTTTTTAAATAGAAATATTAGAAAGACAACATGTCTAAGAACAGAAGCAGCAACACATAAAAATTAGAAATTATCTGAACAAAATTGGTCAACTGAAAAATGGTACACTATAGGAAAAAAATACACATACTGATAACGGCATATGAAATTATCTTTTGAACTGAACATTAGATTTTTTTAAGTTACAAAAGATACTGTACATTTATAAAATGGGTAAGCCTGAAATAGATCATCAGAAACAACTTGAAATGTCTAAAGGTGGTTCTCTCTCCAGTATAAAGCGCACCAAGGACTTACAGTCAGCAAATGAGCATTCTACCTTATCATAAATAATTTCTATTTCCACAACTTAACCAAACAGGTTCATAGAAAATATGCTGCACAGTAATGCGTTACTTTAATTTTTAAAATCAAATGACCTTACTTTATTTTTTAGAATTTTAACACAAACTAGTAACTTTCTAAAAGCTGTAGCACTGTCATCCCGTTGTTCATCAATTTGCTTGAGCGGGCACCCGTAATGTCTCCATTGTGAGACTTGTTGTTACTGTTTTTGGCATATCAAATATGCCACGGGTAGCTTGCCAAGCTCAGTTGTGCAGGCAGGATACTCTCGGTAGCTTGCCAGGCTCTCCCAGAGGGACGGAGGAATCGAACCCGGGTCGGCTGCGTGCAAGGCAAACGCCCTACCCACTGTGCTATTGCTCCAGTCCCTAAAAACTGTATTACACAGATATTCAAGATACTGGTTATGGTTTCCATAACAACATAAATCTTATTATTTAATAATAATCTTATGCTAATATTTTAATAATATTATCCATGAATGATCTCATGGATAGTAAATATTAATGATCCGAAAGAAAAGATCTCCAAAAGTTATCTGTAAACTACTTTTTGCAATTAAAATACACCTTCATGACTAGTTTGGGCAACACTAACTGGACAATGCTAATTTAAGAATAAAATGAAGGAGGCTGGAGTGATAGCACAGCAGGTAGGGCGTTTGCCTCACACGCAGCAGACCCAGGTTTGATTCCCAGCATCCCATATGGTTTCCCCAAGCACTGCCAGTAATTTCTGAGTGTATGAGCCAGGAGTAACCCCTGTGCATCTCTCGGTATGACCCAAAAAGAAAAAAAAAAGAATAAAATGAAATTAGCCTTTCAACTTGACAGACTTTTTTTAAAATACTAGTTTAGGTTTTTATTGATTTTTAATAATTTTATTACTTGGGAGAAGGAGCTTGGGGCCACATCCAGGAATGCAATGCTAAGAGGCTGCTGGCTATTCATGGGGATCTGTAACACTGTAGCACTGTCCTCCCACTGTGAGACTTGTGACTGTTTCTGAATACTCCAGGGAGAGCTTGCCAGGCTCTGCCATGCAGACAGGATACTCTGGGTAGCTTGCCAGGTTCTCTGAGAGGGGTGGAGGAATCGAACCCTGTAGGCCAGGCCGAGTGCAAGGCAAATGCCCTCCCCACTGTGCTCAGGGGATCACTCCTGGAAAAACTCAGTGGATCATTGGTGGTGGAGAATGGGCACTGGTGGAGGGATGTCTATTTGATCACTGTGTGACTAGAATGCAAGTACGCAAGTTTATAACTCTGTAATTGTACCTCACAATGATTCACTAATAAAAAAAAAAAAAAACCCTCAGTGGACCATACATAGTACCAGAAATTGAACCTGGGTTAGTCACATGCAAGGAAAGTGTTCTAGCCATTCCAGCACCCTAGTCTGGGTTTTTCAGTGTAGCAACAGATAAAAATTAAATATCTAATAAATACGTTAAACATATCAAGGCCATTAGACAGACTGAACTCTAACTGCAGATACACTGTAAGCAGTGTGTATCTTATATACACAGATAACGTATATAAGACTGAATAAGGGGACAGCACAGGGGTAAGGCGCCTGTCTTGCTTACAGCTGAGCCAGGTTGATCTTGAGCATAATATATATTGCCCTGAGCCCATGGCTTCATCAGTAGCTTGTATCAGGAGTGAATATAATGTTGCCTTATCTAGACACAAGCATTTTATGTAGATCATTTACTGTTGCTTTGATCCCTGAGTTATGAAACTGAAAAGAAATTCTTAACAAGCTGGTAAATACAGCAGGGCTTAGAAAATTTGCTATAAAATTGCTATAGATTTGCTATATAATCATTCTTTGGAGTTAGGTCAAAAGGCTGACAACTCTGGTTAACAAGTTTTCTCTGAAATAAAATTCGAGAAGAAAACATTACCTGCAGGACATTTATATAAACATCTATTTGTTTCCGTTTCAACAATTATTTGTATTACCCTCCAATGGATTGTGAGTACCAACCTTAAAATGCAAAAGAAAGCCATATACAAGGCCCCATTTGCAGTCAGAAATGAAGCAGATTGCAGGATCTCAGGTACTAGTTTGTGTAAATAATAGTCTAATTTTCGTTTCCGAAGAATTGCTGCAATCTGGAAAGATAAAAGCTTTTTTTGTTTAATGCAATCAATTTTTTCCATTAAAGTTCATATTTAAATGGATGCTACTGAGTAATCATACATATTTAAAAATTAAATATTTTGTTATTTTACTGGCCTCTCTATAAACACACAATTTCTAGGAGAAGATATTTCCAGGTATTGAATATATAATGAGCAAATTAAACATCATAAGTTACAACATAGGTCGGATGATAACTGTCAATTTTGTAGTTCCTGAAAGAACATAAAGTGCAATTTAAATTAAAATTGTCAAAACAGCCATACTCTATGATTGCTAGAAAGGGTCAGCGATAAAACCAAAGAAATGCATTCAGTTATTCTTTATTTCTTTTTTATGTCACTGTCATTCCATTGCTCATCGATTTGCTCGAGCGATAACCAGTAACATCTTTATATGAGACTTGTTGTTACTATTTAATTGCTTTCACTCAATCAATTATTCAAAGATGACTAACAGTGTGACAAAATTATGTTAGGACTATAAAAATTAAAATGTAAAATATAAAATTAATAATTTTTGTCCCCCTAGAGATCACAGAAAATGGATCTTAAAATACAATTTTAAGAATATAGTAAGTACCACATACTAGCAGAACACAGAAACAGGAATAAGTGACCAGAAAAAGAGGCTACAAAAGTTCATCACAGAAACAGAATATCTACCTAGGCGTCTTAATGACAAATATTTAGACTGAAAACATTTGTTTGGAGTTTTTTTGTTTATAAATGTTGTATATGAAAGAAAATCCATTAAATTAAATTTTTTAAATATCTGAGATAACAATAATAAAAGCTAAAAATTAAAACCTGGGCAGGGAGATGACTCAGGGGCTGAAGTGCAGGCTCTATGCTTGAGCCCAGGGTTCAAGCCCCAACACTAGATGCTCTCCTAAGCACCAGTAGGAGCAGCCCTGGTACCAAACTGTTTATAACACAAGTATTGCTCAAATTGCCCCAAAAAAACTCATAAAATCGAAATATGAAGGTAAATATTTATTGAGCATAGTATTGCTATAAGAAATTAAAGTAGTATGATACAAAATGATCAATATGAATAAAGATATTGAAGAATGGTATGTTAGCAAAGCACACAAATGTGAAATTTTAGGGAAGACATAGGTCTGCTATAGAGGTAGGCAAGAAGGTTCACTGAGAAGGGGATATGAGCAAGATTTTGGGTTAAGTGCCCAAGACTGCGCTAGAGGAGTCTAAAACCTCTGGTTTAGACAAAAGGAATATTACTCCACTATAAAAAGAAACAAATTAGTGATATGTGAAACAAATGCCAATATATTGGGCTGGGTATAATTTTATTTTCATTTGTGCTCTTTCTAAGGAGTGGGACTACTCAAAGGATATACATCAAGAGAGGTAAAGAATAGTTTAACACTCCAGTTAAAGCAAGACGCTCATTCCGAGATTTTTCAAAATCAAACATGTTTGCCTATTGACTTAAAGTGGAAGCAGCAATAAGAGTAGTATCTCCTAATCATTCTTGTACCAAAATCATTAAGAATAAAACAAATTCATAACTTGGATGAAGAGTGAAAAGGGGAGGGAAAGCAGGAGAAAAGAGTTCTCTAAACACCCTGGCCAGAAAACCAATTCCAAAAGACCAAATATTTATGATTCCACATAACAACATTCACGAATGACTAAATTATAGGAATAAGTAAATGGCTTCCAGGAATTAAAGAAGACATGCGTTAGTAACACGGCAGTGAGTGGCTGAGAGCCAGCCCAACGGGCGAAGGCATGCTTTCAAGGAGCCTACATTCTTCCCTGCCACCTCACAGCCTGCCCCCTGCAAGCAGCACCTGCAGTGACCCAGGAGCACACAGCCAAGAGCACTTAAGTACTACCAAGTGTAGACCAAAAACAAAAGGTAATATGAGGAATTTTTCTAGTGATAAAACATGTTCTGTATCTGACTGTATCACTGCCAATATTAATTATGGACTTTACTCTCACTTTGCAAAATAATACCACTGTAGGGAAGTGGATAAAGAATATATTAATTACTACATAAGAATCTAAAACTATCTCCAAATTAAAAGTTCAATAAAAATAAGAAAAGGCAGTTCCCTAGTGACTGAAAGACATCTAAACTCCACTCAGCATCACTAGTCCTGAGATGAACACACTCAAGGAACACGACCATGCCCAGCCAAACCATTGAAGTCAAACATCCTTTTAAGTGCAGCAGGCTGTGAAGGAATGAACTCTCTCACACCCTGCTCTGGGAACGTGAAGCTCTGAGTACGGCGGGAAGTTCAGCATCTCGTGAAGCTGAGTGTATACCTGCTGGATAACACTGGTTTGACCTTGCTTCTTCCACAGGGAGCTTCAGCTTAGTGAGTTACTCCCACAACTGTACTCCTGAACACTAATAATTCTGTGTTGCTTTTCTCTTTTTTTGATGTCCCTTGCATGGTTTATTTTGCAATGTCCTTTTTTGTATAGACACAGGAAGAAGTTGATGCTATGCTTTTGTAACATGGGAGTTAACTGACTGCAAATAAACTTACTCCTGGGCATCTGTCATATTTACATGACTTAAGCCTCAGTTGCCCTTACTTCTTAACACCCCTGCAAGTCAACAGAGGGACAGAGAGAGAGTATAGTGGATAAAGGGGTTGCTATGCACATGAGTGACATCAGCTCAATCCGCAGGATCACACCCGGTCCCCCTAGCATGGCCAAGAATAGCCTCTGAGCACAGAGCCAAAGTAAGCCCTGAGCACTGCCGGAGGGCCAAAACCAAAAACATTGAATTTAATTTAAAATGAAAATCCAGGGGCTGGAGTGATAGCACAGCAGGTAGGGCTTTTGCCTTGCACATCGCTGACCCAGGTTCGATTCCCAGCATCTCATATAGTCCCCTGAGCATCGCCAGGGTTAGTTCCTGAGTGCAGAGCCAGGACTGACCCCTGTGCATCGCTGGGTGTGACCCAAAAAGCAAAAAAATTAATTAATTAATTAAATTAAATTAAAATCCAACAGAGGGGCCAGGAGATGGTTCAAAGAGCTGGAACACAGGATTGATGCCCTGGGGCCCCGGGTTTGATCCTGTATGGCACGGTCCCCTCGGTACCTGGAGCAGCCTCCAAGCACCGTCACCCCTGACAAAACCACCACAGCAGACAGCCTGCAGGCCTAGGTGTATTCCCTCCCCTGCATCTATGGTTCCCTCTGTTTTCCCAGGGGCTGGCGCCATGCCTCCACCATGGAGATGAAGGCCTAGTGCAGGGACTGAAGTCCCTGGTCATGAGAAGAAGAAAGATAATTGGCCCTAAAGGGACTGACCACATGATCTCAGCCTTATTAAGGCGAAACTTTACTTTAGCCATCATTCAACCACTAAATCTTTTACAAAACTCTTTCCAGAGTGTCTAATTAGTTTATTTGAAAATTATAAGGGGAATAAGGAATTTGTATCACATTAAGTCTTTCTTAGAGAAATCAGCAGTAATTAATGATTTCTTTAAAGACGGAACATTCTGGGCCAGCACTTTGCTGTTGGAGAAGCTACCCGTGTACAATAGTTGTCCACTAGCAACATCCCTGATCTGCTGTACAAATGCAGCCCCACAAGGAGACAAACTCCAGGTGTAACCCAGGATCTTCTAGTGGACAAAATTACCCTTAGATCACAGCTTAAAATAAGAGCACAGGGGTGGAAAACACAGTCCAGGGCTGAAAGCACTTGCCGTGTGCGCAGCTGACCCTAGCTTGCACCTCCAGGATTCACACCTAAACACAGAGCTAGGAAGAGCCCCTGAGCATCACAGGGTGTGGCTCAACCCCCTCTCCCCCAAAAACAGACTCCAGAACAAGACACACAGCCTGAGCTGTAAGTATGAGAGCCATATTCCAAAGGTTAATATTGGTATTCAGGGCAATGTTGGGACATCCTTAAGATCACATACTTAACATTTCACCTTGCTCACTAAGAGGTCTTACACAAAAACATGTTTTATTCTGCTATCTCCTGCATCTTTTGCGGAGATAGCAGAAGATAGGAGAGGGCAAACCCAGCAGCGCTCAAGACTTACTCTTGACTCTGCTCAGGAGCCAACCATCTGAGCAGAGCTCAGATGACAATATGGGGTGCCAAGGATCAAACCCCGGTTGGCCACATGCAAAGACCTGCTCTACAATGTCTGTGGACCCATTTCTTGCATACTTTACTATAAATAAAACAACTTCTGATATAAAATACTTTGATAAAGAGAAACTCCAATGATACATTTCTTATGCAAAGACTTTATTCAAATGGGAAAAAAAGGAGGTATGCATGGGGCTGGAGTGAGAGCAAAGCAGGTAGGGCATTTGCCTTGCACGTGGCCAACCCGGATTCGATTCCCAGCATCCCATATAATCCCCCAAGCACTGCCAGGGGTAATTCCTGAGTGCATGAGCCAGGAGCCAGAAGTAACCCCTTTGCATCGCCAGGTATGACCCCCCAAAAAAGAAAAAAAAAAAAAAAAAAGGTATGCATTTCCAGTCTCTCCAAAATGAACACTGGATATACTAAATAAAATCCTTAAGACAAAACTCTGACAACTAAGAGTTCAAGTCATTTAGGGCAATTTGTACACATAAGAATTGACAGTTACAGGAAAATATGCTAACTCAGGAACCAAAGATGCTTGGGTGGGGGAAGGGCTGAACAGAGCAAGGGTTCTTTCTGACAGTCCTTCCAGAAATCTTCTGAGAGGGAGATTCCTCACCCCATGGTCCCTGTTTTCCCAATCACACAATACATAATCCAAATTAACTCTAGTAACATGTTTGTCTTTGGAAAGGCAAGGACTCCACCTAGTTGAAGTCAAAGTCACAATCAAATTGAAAGAAATTAAATTATTTTTTGCTTCTTTGTTTGGAGGCCATACCTGAGGATCTCAGGACTTATTTCTGGCACAGTGCTCAGGAGCCATTCGTGGAGGGGCTCAGGGACCATAATATGTGGTGCCGAGGGCTGATCCCAAGTCAGGCGTGTGTGAGACAAGCACTCTACACACTGTACTCTATCTCCTGCCCCTAGAAATCAAGTTCTTGACGAAGGCACTGGGTTTAAGGAACTGTCAGGGACTCTCCTCCAACTAAGTCTTAACTTCTTTTTCTCAATGTCCTCATACAAAAATTTGGGTCGTGCCATAACTGTCAGCCGACGAGATGTTCATTTACTATGTGTTCATCCATCTACTATCACTTCTGAGGGAAGCCTTCCCAAGCCCAGCACACTCGAATGGGTTGGAACCACACACTTCCTAACAGCACTTCGCATTGCTGATATAGCCCTGTGTCTATTTCTGTAATATTATCTTCTCCCTAATTCTAATGTCCACGTACATCTTATTCCCCATACCCCTACATAGATGACAGATACACTGTAGAAATTAGTGATCTGAAGGGGCGGGATAAAAAGGAGAAAGAAAATGAAGATTCAGCATAAACGCTGTTACAGTCATACTCCATCAATTCCAATGAAACTAGGTGTACACTCCCAAATTCCACCCAAATCTCATTAATTCCCTGTCTGCTGGGATGGAGTTCCTTAAAAATAAGTGTAAAGGAGAGTAGTCCCATAGATCAGGAATAATCAGAAACTAGCCTTCCACTACTAAGAGATCCAGAATCTTTCACAGCAACTCCCAAATAAGATTAATCATAAGCCATACATCAGTGATTTATTAGAATCAAGAAACAAAGCATGAATTTAGCTCCCTCACTCTCCAAGAGGATCTAATAAAATGTATTATTAAATGAAGAGATATATCTTCACCCATGGAGGTCCACCCCTTTTGTTTCTAGGAAAATTTTCTAATGATCATAAAAAAAGCTATAAGTGCTAACATGAAAAAAACTATAAAAGATTTGGGCCTACTTGGCTTTTTTTTCTATAACCAAATATTCTTTCTACCAAGAATCTGACCCAGGATCAAGAAAAGTAATTCATCATAACGATTTAAATGCTATATTATCATATCTATTGCTTTTTCTGAC
Source organism: Sorex araneus (assembly GCF_027595985.1). NCBI lineage: Eukaryota > Metazoa > Chordata > Mammalia > Eulipotyphla > Soricidae > Sorex > Sorex araneus. The sequence goes on along the minus strand of NC_073302.1, from coordinate 95,714,665 downwards.
AAGTCTACAAGACTGCAGGGGCGAATGATAGTATTCCAGGCTTGGCCAGTGAGGGCCAGAGGCCAGCTCTACAGTGACAGTGACCAGAAGAGGGTCAGTACAGTAGTAATGACAGTCTTCAACTTTAATCTCCAACTGATAATGGAACAAGCATACTTTTCATAAAAGACATCAAAGAATAGTAAGTCACATGTACAAATTCAAAATCTAAAAAAGTCATGTGAGCAGAGTTAGAGTCATCATGTAAATACTCATAAAAAAGAAATGACCAAATGTTACAATTCCAAAAGGATGGTAACAAATCCTGGAAATACCACTGAATATTTATTGAATGGAAATAAATCCCTTACCTCTACAACCTAAACAAGGCCTCAGACTTAAATCCAAAGTAATTCCAAATGTTTATAAATCCTTACCCTCTAAAAGTCAGATAACCCAGAGACCATTAGCAGTATGCATTCCTTAATGACAACAGTTTTACTTTATAACTACAAATATAAACAAATAGTAACAAAACCTTCAAAAAAATCTCAGTGTATAATGCCCAAAAGCAGAGAGAAAGTCTGGGGAATACTGTCTGCCATAGAGGTAGGGGGAGGGTAGGAAAGGGGGGGTATACTTGGGATATTGGTGGTGGGGAATGTGCACTGATGGAGGGATGGGTGTTTGATCATTGTGTGATTGTAACCCAAACATGAAAGCTCGTAACTATCTCACAGTGATTCAACTAAAAAAAAAAAAAAAAACCTCAGTGTGGGGAGCCAGGTTTTAGTGACAGATCACCACATGCCACACAAGAATTGGCATCAAGTCTGAAATCTGGTATAGCCTTGGCCCCCAAACACCATCAAGCACATGACTCCTCCCCCCTCTCCCCCCCACACAAAACCACTGACTGACTATAAAACCTGTTGAACTACCATTTTCTTAGCTCAGTTTTCACTACTTATTAGAAGCAATTTACATGCATCATTTAATCACAAGTACTTCTTTCTGGTGTTAAAATTCACCATTTCTACAATACCACAGATGCAGAAAGTGAGGCTTGGAATGCAGCTGTGGACAATGAGAGTTCTGAAATAGGCAATTTGATGCCACACTTGAAAGTTCTAGCCTCAGGGGCTGGAGCGACAGTACAGAGGGTAGAGCAGCTGCCTTGCAGGCAGAGGACCAACCAGGATTAGATCCTGACATTCCATACAGTCCCCCAACCACTGCCAGGAGTAATTCCTGAGTACAGAACCAAGTGTGCACCACTGAACAACCCTGAGCATCACCACGTGTGACCAAAAACTAAAAATAAGGACACACAAACAAAAATCAAAGTTCTGACCTCAGTAGCCATACCAAAATATAGAAATCCCTTTTGTTTGTTTAACATTCAGGTTCACTCATGCGTGAGGCTTGGTTCATCATGCGTGAGGCTCGCATGACACATCACCATAAAGGGAAATATTTATCTGTGTGTGTGTGTGTGTGTGTGTGTGTGTGTGTGTGTGTGTGTGTGTGTGCCTGCCTCTTGGAGAGCCCAGCAAGCTACCAAGACTATCCCACCCACACAGAAGAGGCTGGCAAGCTCCCCATGGTGTATTCGATATGCCAAATACAGTAATAATAACAGGTCTCATTCCCCTGACCCTGAAAGAGCCTCCAATTGTGGGGAAAAATTAGTAAGGACAGGCTGCTAAAATCTCAGGGCTAGGACGAATGGAGACGTTACAGGCGCCCACTCAAGCAAATCCATGAACAAGGGGACGACAATGATACAGTGATAGTGAATATTCAGGTTGCTGGGAGAGGGAGGAAGGAGGTGCTAGGCCACCCCCATAGTGCAAGGGCCAATTCTGGCTCAGTGCTCAAGGCAACCTGGCTCTGTATTCAAGAACCACAACTAGGGGTACTGGATGGAGCCAAGGCCGTGGCAACAGCCATGTACTAGCACCGTAACCTTTGTACTAAATCTCTGGCCCATGAAATATAAGTAGAGTTAAGCTCTGGAAGGTTTATGAAACAAATTTATGCAAGAGCATTAAAAAGAAAAAAATGTATATCACTGATTTCGCCAGTTTTTTTTTTTCAGTATAATCTTAGGCATCTAACTTGATAATGTCCGTAAGTTGGTTTTTAATTCCTAAAAATTCCAACACTTGGTTCAGAAAATACATATGGTCAACTGACCATAATACAAAATTTTGCTGAATTGATTATATGGTTCAAAAGAATTAAATATTTCCATTTTCCAGAGAGAAACATCTAAAAGGTCTTTTCCAAAAAAAAAAAAAAAGGAGCAGGATTTTTTTATTCTGCCCCAAGAGTAAAGTAAATGCTCAAAGAATAGGATTTCAACTAAGAATACCCTACCCTGTTAAATCATCAATTAGAACTGGCAGAATAAAAGTTTATATACAGATAAATAAAAATTAAACCAAGTGATTATCACTAAGCCTGTCATTCAATGAATATTTAGAAAAAAACTGTAAAATTAAAAGAAACACAAAGTAAAAGAAGCAACACACACAGTATAAGGGGATACAGGGAGAAAAGCAAACAGAACTTTTAGAATGAGTTCAACATCAACCACCCAATAGGTCCAGTTATAAAACCTTATACATAAGCCTCATGACAGCACTGAAACAAAAATCCATAGAGAAAACACACTAGAAAAATGAAATTCAAACATAACACAAAAGAAAACGTTGAAAACATGAGAGAGGTCAGATAACCCCAAAGACTGATGGGCAGGCACTGTGTACACAGGCCAGGGTCACTTGACCACCACCGCACAGTCCCCAGGCAACACCAGGAATAACCCCTGAGCACTGACGTGGTTGGAGCCTCTAAACACCACCAGGTGTGACCCAAAACCCAAAAGAATAAAACAAAATAAGGCATCAGACAAAAACAAAACAAAACAAAACAAAAAACATACAAAAATGTCCAAATTAACAAATGGTCATGTTTTCATTATTATCCTAAATGTTAATGATTTGAATTCATCAGTTAAAGGACACTGGGATAGACAGACTCTCAGACAAATGTAATAGAATGGAGAGTCCAGAAATAAAGTCTCAGATGTACAGGCAGATCATTTACAAAAAAGGGGCTAGTTATAAATGAAAAAAAGGTCTCTTCAACAAATGGTGCAGGGAAAACTGGTTAGTCACACACCACAAAATGAAATTAGACCCCTATTGCAAACCATATAGAAAGGTTAATGCACAACAGATTAGCGTAAGACCTGCATCCATAAAACATATTGAGGAAACAAAGGCAAAAAACTCCATGATGTTGATATCAGAGTAGTCCTCAATGAGAGATGCCACTGGCAAAGAAAACAAAAGCATAAACAAACAAATGGGCCAGCAACAAACTAAAAACTCCACACTGTGAGAGGAACACTAAAATCAAGCTGTCCTATTGAGCAGTGGAAAATATTCACACAACACACATAACACTTACAAAGGACAAATACTCACAAAGCTCAATAATAAGAATACAAATAATCCCACCCCCAAAATGGGGAGGGCCAGGAAGATAGTACAGGGCTTAAAGCACTTCCCTTGCATCTGACCAACCCAGTTCAATTCCTGGCACCACATAAGGAGTGATCCCTGAGTACAGAACCAGAAGTAAGCCCTGAACACAAAAAGAGAAAGATCATTAAAACATGGGGAGAGAAGCTGAACAGACTCTTCCTCAAAGAAGACAAACAGATGGCCAACAGGCATATGAAAAAGTGTGACTCGTCAATTATTATCTGAAAAATGCAAAGAAAAAGAACGATGAGATATCACCTCACACCAGTAATAGAGGTCCAAATCAGAATGCAGGGAAGTAACAGGTGCTGGTGGGGATGTACAAAAAGGAATTATAATTCACTGTTGGTGGTAATATGGAAAACAGAACAGAAACTTTATAGGAAGCAGAATGGAGATTTCCAAAAAAATTGGAAATAAAACTTACATCAGACCCAGGGAGTTTACCTGGATACCTATTCTAAGAAAACAGAAACATCAATTCACAAGAACATATGCACACCTATTTCAATGCACAATACCCAAGTGGCGGTGCTCAGAGCTTACTCCTAGCTCTGTGCTCAGAGATCACTCCTGGCAGTGCTCAGGGACCCATATGGGATGCCAGAGATCGAACCCAGGTAGGGTGCATGCAAGGTAACCGCCCTACCCACTGTACTATTCCTCTAGCCCACGATACCCAAGATCTGAAAATCACCCAGGCACCCAACAAAAGAGAGCAAAATGAAAGAATTGCGATACAGATACACAACAGAATGCTACTGAACTCCAGTATAAGAAAAGACAAAATAGGAACTGAAGAGATAGTACAGTGGGTAGGGTGCTTACCTTGCATGCATCCAAGACAAGTTCAATCCCCAGCACCCCATATAGTTCCTCAAGCACCACCAGGAGTAATTCCTGAGGGCAGAGCCAGGAGTAACTCCTGAGCATTACTGGGTATAGTCCAAAACCAAAAAAATAATAGTTTTATTTAAAAGGAAAAACAAAATGTTGCTGTTTGATGGAATTTGGATGGAACTGGAGGAAGTCATGCAAAGTGGAGTAAAGAAGAAAAAGATCACTCATATGTGGAGTACAGAAAAATAAAGAATAGAGAAAAGGCTCACTGGAGCAAGCCCTGAGAAAGCACCAACAGAACCAATAACATCTTGGGGTGAGGATACAGACCTTGGGATAATGGTGGGGGGGACACTGGCACTCACTAGTGTGGTGTAACAGTGTTATAAACATAGAACAGGTTTATTAGTTCCACTATAATCAATAGGTTTGTTTAATACAACTTTATGCCTTCTGCAGAAATCTCATCTTCACTCCAGAGAAAAATATAGCAAATCTGGAGTCGGAGTGATAGGCCAGCGGGGAAGGCATTTGCCTTTCACCTGGTCGACCCAGGTTCAATTCCCAGCATGCCATATGGTCCCCCGAACACTGTCAGGAATATCCAGAGTGCAGAGCCAGGAGTAACCCCTGAGCAACAATAAGGTGTGACCTGAAAAGCCAAAAAGCAAAAAGCAAATATATATACATATATATATGTATATATAGCAAATTTAAGCAAAAAGGCTGAAAGGCAATCTTATAAATGGTAACCTGAAAATTACAAGTACAGAAAACGAGATTTCCTAATTTTAAAAGTTAAAAATAGAAAAAGACATTGAAGAATGATCAAAGGTTATCACAACAAAAAGATACAATATAAGAATACTTATGTACCAAATGATGGCCAACAAAAAGCACAGACTAATTATTAACATAAACAGGGTCAAGAGCAGGATGTGTGCAAAAGGCTGAGTTTGAGACTCTAGCCCCGCACTGCATGGTCTCAGCACTGCCAGGAGCGGCCACAAGCAGAGTCTGCAGAAGAAGCCCCCACCCCACCCCGCAAGAGGATTTTAACATCTCAGATTCAACCATGAAAAGATCAACAAAGGCATTCTGACAAAACACGAAGGAACAGACTGCATCTGGGAAGCATACGAAGCCAACGACATACCTCCTACAACTCCCATGAGTTTATCACTGGAGGATGCACAAGTACTTCAAGAACATGCATTTTTGTTTTGTCCTGATTTTACTGAGATTCCATGGTTTACAGTACTATTAGTGATGGTTTCTTATAGACAGAACTCTCCCTTCTGCAGGTGGGTGCCCAGAGTAAAGAGTGTCTATGAACAGGCGAGAGGCAGCTCAAGTTACTGCTGAACCAAAGAACTTCAGGAAGGCTAAGCACAACGCAAAGTCAAAGCAGCAGAGGGACACCCGAGCATTCCGTTCTCCGAGGGTCCAGTACGATTCCCCACTAAGCACAGAAAAGCCCACAGAGGTGCAGACTGAACAGCAGCAACTTTAGCCGACATGGTATGGCAGTGGGCTGGAGCAATAGCAAAGCGGGTAGGGCCTTTCACTCGGACAACCCGTGTTCGATTCCGCCCCTCTCGGAGAGCCCGGCAAGCTACCAAAAGTATCGCGCCCACACGGCAGAGCCTGGCAAGCTCCCTGTGGCATACTGGATATGCCAAAAACAGTAACAATAAGTCTCACAGTGAGAGACATTACTGGTGCCCATTCGAGCAAATCGATGAGCAACGGGATGACAGTGACAGTGACAGGTATGGCAGTGAAGAAAGTTCCCCGCCTGCCCTACGCCCAGTGTTAAGCCTAGCAGCCCAGGTCCCAGGCAGCTCTGCCCGCAGAGGAGTCTCACTGCAGCCAAGGCAAAGAAAACGGTGGGGTCTGAGACCACAGAAGTGTCTGGGACACCAAGCTGCGCCTACCAGGGAGGAAGGGCTCACCTCTCCACCCAAGGCGAGAGGCGGGACTGAAGTCTCCAGGATCTTAGGAGACGTGACAGGGGCAAAGGCCCTCGTCAGAACTAAAAGCTAGTGTGGGATGGAAGAGATAAATCGTCAAGTGTACAAAGATGGAAGAGACCAAAGAAATATCAGTGAATCCAAGAACTGATTCCTAGAAAAACTAAAACTGATAAACCTGTAGCTGGGCTGAGAGATGAGAGAATACTCTACCAAACAGAATCAGAAATGAAATGGGAAAAATTACATAGATATCACAGAAATATAAAAGACCAAAAAAGACCACTGAGTAACTAACTACCTGCCAGTAAGTCTGATAATGTAGAGAAATGAGTAAGTTCTTAGAAAAAATATAGCCTTCCAGGACTGAACCAGAACAGAAAATCTAAACAGACTGATAATAAGTATGGAAACTGAAAGAAAAATCAAAACTCTCAAAAAAAAAAAAATCAAGTTCAGGATCAACTGGCTTTACTAGTAAATTCTACCATACTTCCACAGAACCTAAGCCTTTTCTTCTCAAACTCTTAAAAAACTGTATCACTGTATCACTGTCATCCCATTGTTCATCAATTTGCTTGAGGGGCGCCAGTAATGTCTCCATTCATCCCTGTCCCTACAAAAACAACAACAAAAAAAACCTGAAAGGAAAACTTCTGAACACAATTTATGAGACCAAGCAAAACTAGGGGGGGGGGGAAGCACAGAAGATTAATAAATAAATAAAGGAAAAAGAGTACCAGAAAGATAGTTCAGTGGGTAAGGCCTTGCAAGTGGTTGACCTAGGTTCAATCGCCAGCACTGCTAGCTAGAAGTCAGCCATGAGCACGGAGTCAGGACTAAGCCCTGAGCACTGCCAGGTATAGCCCAAAACCATAAAGGAAAGAAAAACAAAAGCATCTACTTTGAACTCACATAAGGGTAAATGCTAGTACGCTATTGTGAGAGTCCTAAGGAAGTCGCTTCCCTGGGCCAGAGGGAGAGCACCTCCAGGAACGCCTGCCTATCATGTGGCTGGCCCACTTCTGGTTCCCAGGACCCAGTATGTGTGCCCATCAACAAAACAAAAGTCACCCAAGAACATAGTAACTGCATTGTTAATAAAGGTTTTAGGGGACAAGAGCAAATAGTACAGTGGGTAGGGCGCTTGCCTTGCTAGTCAACCTGGGTTAGATCTTTGGTAACTCGTATGTATGGTGCCCCAAGCGCCAGACCGGATCCCTGAGCACAGCTAGGTGCAGCCCAAAAACAAAAAACAAACAAAAATTTTTTTTAAAAAGAAAGGTTAGGAAAAAAAGGAAGGAACAAAGAAGAAGGAAGGAAGGAAGGAAGGAAGGAAGGAAGGAAGGAAGGAAGGAAGGAAGGAAGGAAGGAAGGAAGGAATTAAGGTGACCGAGGTAAGTGAAGAACGTTTTTCTTCCTAGAGATGGCAACTAAAAACTTGAGCAGCATAGAATCCACTCTACTACAATGGCAGCATGAATTCTGAATTTGCCACAAATATCAAGCCCAGTGTGCTTTCATTAACATCAGTGGCAATTTAGGTTTAATCAGTTTAATCACTGTTTCCGATCATTGTATGTGTGGGAAAAAGGGCATTAGTTATTGAATGTGTGCCAATAACTAACATGTAAAAAAGAAAATAAAGCTTTCTGAAATAAATACATTGTATGCATAAATTGTTAGCATAGATTACCAAACATGCAGGACTTTTGGGCTGTCTGGGAATCATGCCCAGCTTGATGTTCTGGGGTGACTCTCAGCAGTGTTCAGGGAATCAAACCTGGGGCTCCCAAACGTGCTCCAGACCTTCCTTTCAGACCAGTCCTTTCTGTTTTCAGAAAGCAATTCTAGGGCAGGGGCGGGAGTACAGAAGGTAAGGTGCTCTCACTGCAAGCAGCTAACCCCAGATCAACCCCAGCATCGTAAGGTCACTGCCAAGGTGACTCCTGAGCACAGAGCCAGGAACAGCCCCTGAGCACTGACAGGTCTGGTGCTCCCCCAAGTCAGGGCCAGAGAAAGACGTACAGGGTGTAAGACACTTGCCTTACCCGCAGCCAACGCCAGTCTGACCCCCAAATGGTATCTAAAGCACCACTGGCAGTGGCCCTCAAACCCCCCAAGATATAAAATAAAAACAAAAACCATTGAAAGAGAACTGATATTTTTCACACATTGTAAAAAAGAAAACAGATTTGCTATTAAAATCCTGTAACCACTGGGCCAGAACTGGAGTGCGGCAGGTGGGACCCGTCCCTTGCATGCAGCAGGCCCGACGGTCCCCTGAGTGATCCAGAGTGACCCCTAAGCAGTCAGGAGCCAGTCCGAGCACACTGCTGCGTGCGGTCCAAAGACCAAAAGCAAGTAAATCAAATACTGCAACTGCATTTCAAACTGGTTTAGGAAACAGAAGAGGGGGCAGGAGCAGCAGTGCAGCAGGACAGGGACGTGCTTGCCTTGTAGCAGCCAAGCCAGGGTCACCACACACGAGTCCCAAGCCACACATGGAGTGACCCTTGAGCCCCAAGTCAGGATGAAGGCCCGGTGTGCTCATGCATGAAAACAAAAGAGAAAAGAAAAAAAGAAATAGAAAATGAATAGTGACAAGAAAAACTGTTGATATCTAACAGTAAAGAAGTATGGAAAAAATGTATAGAATATGAAATTAACTATAAAAGGAACAAAATGAACAAGATTAACTATAAGATGAACAATGAAAAGTACAACACGCATGGTTGTACTAAATGCAATATTTCAAATGAAAAGAGATATAAAAGACCCATTTTATGAGCTAAAAATATCAATCTTGATTCAAAATTTCCCCTTTTCCATGAATAAGGACAAGAGCATCAGCCAAACTTAAAATCCAAGAAACATAAGCAATCCTCACAATGCACCCACAGTTCCCGCCTCTAGTTCTACTCGTTCTCCCTGTGGCTGACCTCTTCCCTGATCTCAGTCCTCCCTAATCTCTGGTCTTGTCTCTTCAACTGCCCACAGCACACCCACAGGCCTGCTCACTCCTAAACCACTCAGGCACTCATTCGTTCATTCCTGTACACTCACTCACTGAAACTCTGTGCTAGTTTTAAACACAAACCAGATTTCAAACAGCAGAGGTTGAAATCAACTACTATTTCAACAACAAACAGCTACTATGCAATAACTAGAAGATGCTACTCCTACACAGTATTATCCCACTTAAATCCTCATGAGAGTGAAAGATAGACATGTGTATATATATGCACACACACACATATATATATGAGGGGAAGGAGAGAGAGCAAGAGAGAAAGCGCCTGCCATAGAGGGGTGGAAGGGCAACTAGGGACATTGGTGGTAGGAAATGCACACTGGTGAAAGGACAGGTGTTGGAACATTGTATGACTGAAACCCAATCGTGAACAACTTTTAACTGTGTATCTCACTGTGATTCAATAAATAAATAAACAAATCCTTACAACAATCAAAAAAAAAACAAAAACAGATACACATCCTCTGCAGTACCAAAAAAAGTTAAGGAGCAAAAAAGTGAGACATTTTTCCTAAAACCACATTGCTAATAAACTCCAGAGTCCTAGCCCATTTGAACTGCTTAATGAACATACTGCTAAACAATTTTTCAACTCCAATGAATCAACTCCTAAAGAATTTTTCTAATTTATGGGGCTGGAGAGATAGCACAGTGGGTAGGGCGTTTGCCTTGCACGCGGCCGACCCGGGTTCGATTCCCAGCATCCCATATGGTCACCCAAGCACCGCCAGGAGTAATTCCTGAGTGCATGAGCCAGGAGTAACCCCTGTGCATCGCTGAGTGTGACCCGAAAAGCAAAAAAAAAAAAAAAAAAAAAGAATTTTTCTAATTCAGTCTACCCAGTGCAACTAGATTAATCATCTAAAAACAGCATTTCATACTTTAAAACATCCTTTAGCCTTTGGTTAAAAATGTTTCTCAGGATCTGAGAAATAGCTATGCATTTGCCTTGCATGCAATGGGGCTGCAGTTTAAATGAATGGCCTGAATCCCATCATATGCATACGGCACTGCCCAACACACATAGCACCAGGTGTTACACCGAACACAGAGGCAGGAATGGTCCCTAAACACCACTGAATGTGCCCGCAACCCACCTGAAAAAAAATAACATTCTCAATCACTCATTTATCCATTAATATCTGAAGAATATGGAAAAACTTAGAAGCTAATGAAAACTCATGAGTGGTAAAACGTGAAGCACTTCCTTGCTAGGTCTAAATCTTGGAAATCATTTAATCTCACTAATCTTTAGTTTCTTATTACTTTTCTACTACGAAATGTAAGTAAACTTCTCTTAGAAAACAAGTTCAATTTCCGCTTCAGTTTACACTGCTCCCTGGCCTGAGAGATTATAGTTGCCTTGCACCAGTCCACTCCTGTTCAATCCTTTACAGTCCCCTGAGCACCACCGGGAGTGACTCCTTATTGCAGAGCCAGGAGGAAGCCGCTGGGCATCCCAGATGCGATCCCTCCAACCTCCGCAAAATTTACACTGTTCTTTCTCCACACAGAATGGATATTCTGAGTCAGTGCTAGTGCAGGAGGTGAGGTGCCTCAATTCTGGACACCACTTGTGACCGCCAAGCACCACACCTGAGAACAGAAGCGGGCTCAGCCCTGAGGGAGGGAGGGAGGGAGGGAGGGAGGGAGGGAGGGAGGGAGGGAAGGAAGGAAGGAAGGAAGGAAGGAAGGAAGGAAGGAAGGAAGGAAGGAAGGAAGGAAGGAAGGAAGGAAGGAAGGAAGGAAGGAAGGAAGGAAATGCATGGGATGAAAACTAGTCAACACGCTGTTAAAATATAAATAAATTAAAACAGCCTAAGAATGTGGAAAAATAAAATCAAAAGCAAGAAAATCTAAGGCAAAATCCTCTGCTCCAAAAAGTTTATTATCAGCCCCGACCTCTTTACAGTTCAAACTGCACACTCGGTTCACCTGGTCCATTTGGAGTGCAGCATCTGGGGCCTGAACCCCGACTGTAGCGTCACCTAAGGGGCTCCTGGGGCCTGAACCCCATTGTACTGTCACCCAGGACGCTCCTGTGGGCCAGAACCCTGACTGTAGCATCACCCACAAGCTCCTGGAGACCTGAACCCCACTGTAGCGTCACCCAGGGGGCTCCTGGGCCTGAAGCAGACAGTAGCATGATCCAGGGCACGCCTGGGGCCTGAACCCCGACTGTAGCATTACCCAGGGGGGCTCCTGAGGGCCTAAATTCCAACTGTAGCGTCACCTATGGGGCTCCTGAGGCCTGAACCCTGACTGTAACGTCACCCATGGGGCTCCTGGGGCTTGAACCCGAGAGCAGTGTCACCTAGGGCGCTCCTGAGGCCTAAACCCCAACTGTAGGGTCACCCAGGGCTCTCCTGAGGCCTGAACCTCGACTGCAGCATCACTCAGAGCGGTCCTGGGACCTGGACCCCGACTGTAGCGTCACCCAGGACGGTCCTGGGACCTGGACCCCGACTGTAGCGTCACCCAGGGCGGTCCTGGGACCTGGACCCCGACTGTAGCGTCACCCAGGGCGGTCCTGGGACCTGGACCCCGACTGTAGCGTCACCCAGGGCGGTCCTGGGACCTGGACCCCGACTGTAGCGTCACCCAGGGCGGTCCTGGGACCTGGACCCCGACTGTAGCGTCACCCAGGGCGGTCCTGGGACCTGGACCCCGACTGTAGCGTCACCCAGGGCGGTCCTGGGGCCTGGACCCCGACTGTAGCGTCACCTATGGGGGTCCTGGGGCCTGGACCCACACTGTAACGTCACCGGCGGGGCTCCCGGGGCCTGGACCCTGATCTTAGCGTCACCCGGGGGGCGCCCGGGGCCTGGACCCGACGGAGCGTCCCCGGGGCTCGGGCTGCGCCGCACGTCCGTGGCAGCAGCGCCCCCGAGGCGCCCGCAGTGTTCCCCGGACAAGGGCACGGTCTGCCCGGCGGGCGGGACGAGAGTGGCCGCAGCTGCCCGCGCGGGGCCGGGACACTGCTGCGGCCGGCCCGTCCCCGCGCGCCCCTGCCCACGTCGCGCCGCCCGGCCCGCGCGGCCTCACCAGGTACAGGGGGGCGTAGATCTTCAGCGACTCCTCCAGGGCGCCCGCGGTGATCTGCAGGAAGGACAGCCCGCAGGACGGGTGCCAGGTGTGGCCCACCTCGTAGCAGTTGTGCGGGATGGACTTGCTGAGGGCCGCCATGACGCGCCGCGCAGGGCCGCGGGCGGGGGAACGGGGGCAAAGGTCACGGAGCGGGCGGCTCGGCGGGGCGCCTCGGATGATGCGCGCCGGCGTATGGCGGCGAGGGGCGGGGCGCTCCGGGGGCGGGGCGCGCCGGGAGGGCGGGGCGGGGCGGGCGAGGGGCGGGGCGCGGCGAGGGGCGGGGCGCGCGCGCGCCTGGCGGCCTCGGAACCTGGACGCGTGTCCTGGGGCCGCGCCGCCAGTGCAGAGTCGCCCATCCGCGCTGGCCCCGGATGAGGGCCTGTGTCCCCAGCCCTCCCCTGCCCCCCGCCGGGCCCCCGCGGTGGAGCGGAGCAAGCAGAGGTCTCTGCCGGGAGCCGGCGCCGGGCAGTTCGGGCGGCGCGCCCTTCCCCGATGGCCCCGAGGACCGGCCGCCCCTGCAGCCGCCTCGGCACGGGCAGCTCAGCCGGCTCGGGACGCGGGGGGCGCGCTCGGGTGGGCTCCGCAGGCACGCGGCGAGGGGATGGCCAGTACCGAGGGCCGGGGGGCGGGGGCAGAGGGGGAGGGCGGGGCGCGAGCGCAAGGCCCGGTGTGAGGCAGTGTGCGCGAGGTCAGCAGTAAGCCTCGGGCCTGCAATAAATTAGGGACAGTCCCCCTGGCTGGGGAGCCGGCCGGGCGTCCACATGACCTGGCTCCGGCTGGCCTGACCTCCCCTAAACCCAAGGTCAGCTTGCTTCAGTCACAAGGATGATTCGATGTTGCTGTGGTCACCAATTAGAAGACATAGTTGAAGATGCTTTTTTTACATTTTTTTTCTTTGTTTTTCGGCCCCAACCAGGTGTTCAGGGGTCACTCCTGAGTCAGATAACACCGCAAAACTGTTAGTTTCTTCTACACCAACAATTTTGCTAAGCCCTCGGAATTCTGTTACCTAGTTTCTAAAAGCAGGAGATTGTTCTGTTTCTGTTGATGTGTTCTGCAGCTATTTACCAACCACATACCATTTTCCAGGCAGCATTCTAGGTTCTGACCATATAAACATGAACAAGAAAATCGTCTACCTTCATCGTTGCTAATGCACTGGGGACAGAGCTCTGGCTGCCACCACCTGTGGCTTCCAAAGTTACAGTGGATAATGAAGACACTGAGCATTTAATCTGCTCACGAAGAGATTAAAGAAAGAAAACATGTTTAAGAACCTTGTTCTGGTGTTTGTTTGAGGGCCACACCCAGTGATGCTCAGGGGTTACTCCTGGCTCTCACTCAGGAATTACACCTGGAAGTACTCGGGGACCATATGGGATCTTGGGCTCAAACCTGGCCGATCCACTTACAAGACAAACACCTTACCGGCTGTACAGAAGGCCCTGACACTTTTTTTTTTTCTTTCTTTTTGGGTCACACCAGGCGATGCACAGGGGGTCACTCCTGGCTCATGCACTCAGGAATCACCCCTGGCGGTGCTCAGGGGACCATATGGGATGCTGGGATTCGAACCCGGGTCGGCCGCGTGCAAGGCAAACGCCCTACCTGCTGTGCTATCGCTCCAGCCCCGGGGCCTGCCACTTTAAACTGGCAGATCCCCAGCACTGCCAGGAGTGACCCCTGAACACCTGGTTGGGGCCCAAAGCATGTTAGCTATCTCTTCTAATTGGTGACAACAGCAAAATCGAATCATCCTTGTGACTGAAGCAAGCTGACTCTGGGGCTTAGGGGAGGTCTGCAGCCACCAGTGTGTTCCCGCCATGCTTTCTGTGCTGTCACGGATGAACTGAGAGACCAAGGGGAATGCCTGTGTACTGTGTGTATTCTGGGCTCAGAAGAGTGCACCCCAGAAAAGCAAGCCGGTGCATGTCAACTCTAAAGATCCAGGCAACAGAAATGCACAGGGCTGGAGAAACAGAACAGGAGGTAAGGTCCTTGCTGTGCACACTGCTGCTGCAGCCTGGACCCTGGCTCAGATGCCTAGGTCTGCAAGCCCCCTGAGCACTGCTAGAGTTCACTTCTAAGCAGGGTCAGGAACAGCCACTAGATGTGCCCCAAAACAGACAACAACTATTAAAAAAATAATTATAATAATAACACCAGAGAGTGTAGTACTTAGCAGGTACTTAGAAAGAGTGTAGTACTTAGCACTTCCTTTGAACACAGCTGACCCAAGGTCCATCCCAACTCCCTATATGGGATTCATGAGCACCAAGCCAGGAGTACTGCCAAGTGTGGAGAAAGAAAGGCAAGAAAGGAAGGGAGGGCAGGAAAAGAAATTTACAGCAATTAGAAGGTGGCAAGTAATCAGTTTAGGGATACTAAAGATCACTGGAACTTGGGAAGCAGTTTAGTAGTAGACTCTTAAAAGGAACACCCTAGTAACAGTAAAGTGCTTCCGTAGCTCCAGTTCCTACCACCCCTTTCCAATGGGCCTGTTCAAAACAGTGAATAAAAACAATACAGATCATTTAAGCAACCTATCAGTGATTGAATAGGTTTTAGTACCAATTCCAATGTTTATTCCAAGAGGTGGGGGGAGAGGAGGAGTTCTCCCACACCAATAAGCAATTTTCAGTCACCTGTGTGTATATATGGAGGGACAGGAAGCAGGAATAACCAAGATCTTAGAAACTAACTCAAATCTGAGAGCAGGAGATAGCATCGGATTTCACAGGTAAATGGCTCAGTCTCCAAAGACTGCCTTCCACTTCAAAGGCCAACCTCAGGCCCAGATTGTGACCTCTGTTCTGATGAATTAGCAAAACCCAAAGGTTCCAAAACCACCCCCAACTCAGGAGACCAATCAGAACAGCACACAGAACTCAGTAAACGCAGAGATCAATCCCTTTACTTCTAGCTCATTGATTTATGACATATGAAGCAACATATTGAAGAAACACAAGAAATAAGGTCCCTCCCCCCACCAAAAAAAAAACCACATTGCATTTTAGGCATGCAAAATGCAACTTTGTGAATCATGGCTCCTTAATAATTTTTTTTTTAATTAAAAAGAATGTTTCCTGCTTCCCCAACCAGGAAGCGCTCTAACGGCTCTTTTTACTATTTTTTTTTCTTTCCAACTCTGACCTTTCTCTATGTCCCAAAAAATTGAAGCAGGACTGCTAATTCTGACCCGTTGTCCCTGGCAAACAACCCCACCAATTGATACTTTTTACTTTGATTAACATAAACTCAATCACGGTATAAATGGATATGTTATAAATAAAAGACATTCGGTTCACTTGTATGCTCTTAAGCAATTTTAGAAACTTAGAACAAGAGACTAACATTTTTTTATCTGTTTACAACTGTAAATTTCAGAAACACAATTTCACACCTTGACAGTATATTCCTAGGCCACAGCATGTCTATGACTCAAGATCTAGTCACTGGCCACCGCTCTCCAGCACACGCTGTCTCTACGACTCCCACCCTCTTCTAACAACCACTGTTTTGTTAAAGAGATCAAATATTGTGACAAAATATTCTCCTGGTGCTCTTATCACTTGGGAAATGTTAAGGACATTACCATTAAAGTATTTAATACTGTTGCGTTGATGTAGAAGCACCGACCTGTCTTACCATCATATTTTAGCTAGAACAACTAGTTTTATGCTGCAGCAAACACAACAATGAATATGATTAGTGCTAAACATAAAGATAAAAATGTGAAGAGTTCAGAGAGCTTTGAGAGTCTTCTCCACTGGGGAGATGGTAAACTTTGTTCGGTCTTATTTATAGTTACACTTGACAGCAGCTTTCTGAGGCCCCAGCATTCAGACACCTCCCCTGCTTTGGCAAGTCTGCTCTACTGACATGGCAGGATAGATAATATGGAAAATGACATCACTGGACCCATATTAAAATAGGGCTAGAAAAAGCCAGCGGCTGCATAAAAAGCCTCTTTACTGTGGTCTTGGAACCCTGGCCTAGGTCAGACCACAACTTTTTGAAAAGTCAATAAGAAAGTGAATATTCTGTTTGAAATGAATGAGAGAGAGAGAGAGAGAGTGAGAGAGAGCGAGAGAGAGAGAGAGAGAGAGGAAGGGAGAGAGAGGGAACTTTTGCCTACTTTTGCCATGTGATCCCCCACACATGACAATGTTTTATTTTTTACTCTGCCACCTGACTATTTTTACCCTGTGCTACCTTCATTAGAGCATTACCTCACCTTTATCTTGTCCTTTTTCATTCCTTCTCTAAGAACCCCCTGATCTCCTTCCCTGGATAAATTTTGTGCTTCTGATCTGAGCCCTTGCTCTCTAAGCTATAATTCTCAACTACTCTGAAGTAATTTTTTTTCCTTACCAGAAACTATGTTGTTCTCTTATTAGAGGCTGACAGTTATAATATTTTAAAAGTACTTTATTTTGATGTGAATTTAGCTCTTGACACCCCACAGGAATACCAATTAAGCTTCGTTAATGACATCATTGGATTCTCCTAGTACTTCGGCACCCATTTCTGTTGCTTGTATATCTTATGTAAAATAGTAGAACTAGACTGGAGTTATTGTGAGTCCATGCTTTGTGTGCAGGAAGTCTGGGTTCAATCCCCAGTGCCACATGGTTCTCCCAAGCCGTGAGCCAGAAGAAGCCCCTAAGCCCCACCGACCTTAGCCCAAAAAACAGTAATAGGGGTAATTCATGCTGTTTTGTTTTTCATTGATTGCAATCTCTGAAGTATGGATAGGAGTTTTATAAAAATATTAACCAAAAAAGCAATGGTTTTATTACCACCCAGAAATAGTTAAATTATAGCAAAAGTGGTTTTGGCATGTTAGGAAAGAGGGAAAAATGTCTTTTTTATGAAACGTATTCTACAGGGTAAAACTAAATGAAATAATATAAGTGCAACTACTACATATACCCATTAAGAGGGCCCAGGAGATTGTACAGTGGTTAAGGCATTGTCATCGTATGGGGCTAACACTGATATGATCCCCAGCACCACAGAATGTCCCCTGAGCCTCATCAGGAAGGAGACCTGAGGCAGAGCTAGGAATAACTCTGAGCACTACTGAGTATGACCCCAAAACAAACAACAACAACAAAGTAAGTGAAGTGCAATATGGTCGCCAACCCCTGCCAGAGTGACCCATGAGCACAGAGCTGAGAGTGATCCCTGAGCAGTGCTGGCTCTGGCCCAGGTACTGGCCCCACCCCCCAATACATGAAAAAAAAATACAAACTAGGAAAACAAATAAAAGAGGGAAAAAAGTTGACTTCCTGGAAGATATATGTAAGCTCCTTGTTACAGCTCATCAAAACTTAGTCCTACGATTACACTTTGCTCCAAAAGCCTGAGAAATTTCTTTTCTGTTGCTTGTAGAAATGCCCAAGCTAATATTTTCAGTTTTATGCATATGAAATGACAGACAACATTTCTCAAAGTTCTCTACTTTTGGGATCCAAATACCCAATCCATCTATCGTCACTCAGATTAACATAACCTCTTTTCCTGAAGAGGGACAATTCAAAGTCCAGGGCCTTCCAAATCAGAACCAAATATAGCTCTCACTTTCAGGGATCTCCACTTCCTTCGCCACCCACCACTTATTGGGAACAAGATAGTAACAGGTTTGGTTTTTTGTTTTTTAAATGTTCAGTTTGGGGCCTGGAGAGAGGGTTCACAGGGACCGAGCACAGGCCTCAGGGGCCAAAGTCCAGAGCTCTTGCCCACATGTCCCTCAACAGTGCTCCACAACCAAGTTAGAGTTGCCCTGAGCACCAAGTGGTATAACCCCAAAACCAATAAATTAATTAATCAACCTATTTTAAAAATGAGGACCAGGGGCTGGAGCAATAGCACAGCGGGTAGGGCGTTTACCTTGCACGCGGCCGACCCGGGTTCGATTCCCAGCATCCCATATGGTCCCCTGAGCACCACCAGGGGTGATTCCTGAGTGCAGAGCCAGGAGTAACCCCTGTGCATCGCCAGGTGTGACCCCCCCAAAAAAAATGAGGACCAAAAATCCAGAGCGTAAACTTGTCACCAGAAACGACAGAAAGAACAGTGCAGCCTTAACCTACTAATGTCAACAGTTCATTTGTGAAAATTACATGATCCACAGCAGAGGTTAAATGGAGGTTCTCATTTGACCCAGCAATACCACTCCTGGGAATATATCCTGGAGAGGCAAAAAAGTATAGTAGAAATGACATCTGCATTTCATTGCAGCACTGTTTACAATAGCCACAATCTGGAAAAAACTAGAATGCCCAAAAAGAGATGACTGGTTAAAGAAACTCTGTTACATCTACACAGTGGAATACTATGTAGCTGTCAGAAAACATGAAGTCATGAAATTTGCATATAAGTGGATTGACATGGAAAGTATCATGTTGAGTGAAATGAGTCAGAAAAAAAGAGACAGACATAGAAAGATTGCACTCATATGTGGAATATAAAGTAGCTGAGAGGTACAAGCTTGCAATGATGTAATTTTTGGCAGATATTTCTCTGGACTTAGTTACTAAATTACTAAAATACAGAAATCCAAAACTGTGTGGCTGCTAGTGCGGCTGCTTGACCTCATACCTCTTCATTCTCAGCAATGGAAAACAAATTATCAAATGCTTCCTTTTCAGCAGGTCCAACTTTAGGGGGGAGAAACTCCAAACAATAATAGTGAGTTTTTGTTGAAATATTGAATGTAATCAAAGTAAAGTGAAAGTAAAGTGAAATTTATCAGTTATCAGTTTATCAATTTATCAATTTATCAGTTACACAGACAGGGTGGCTAACTGGGGAGGTGGGGGGGTGGGGGGAGGTATACTGTGATTCTTGGTGGTGGAATATGTGCACTGGTGAAGGGATGGGTGTTTGAGCATTGTATAACTGAGACTTAAACCTGAAAGCTTTGTAACTTTCCACATGGTGATTTAATAAAAGAATAAATTAAAAATAAATCAATAAATAATAAACATATATGCCATTTAAAAAATAATAATAATAAAAAATAAATGGGTGTTCTCTTGGGGGAGAATCTCTCTAGCAGGCCCCAGGCTGCCCTGGCCATGCTGCATTTGAAGGCGGGAGGCTGCACACTATTTTTTAGGTATGAATTTGAACTTGGGTTTATGCATGTAAAGCTTGCACTCTGGGCTGTGTCCCTGCCCGGAAGCTATTTTTAAATGAGAAAGGGAGATTAAAAGAAAAAGAAAAAGAAATTCATGAAGCCAAATATTTTAACATATATTTAGAATAAAGCAAAATGTCAAATCTAAGTAACAAACTATAATGTTAGGATGTAAAAGAATAATGTTTAATCACCAATTTATATAGTTGCTTATAGTTCCTTTTAATGAAGTTTGAATACATTGTGATAAATATTAGGCTTAACATGTGGTGCAGCAAATATACATCAATAACTAAGTAAAATTTCAATTTAAAATTAAAAGCAGGCCATTTTCTATAACTACAAAATGCATAACTGGAGGTTAAAGAAATATGAGAAAAGAGACACACAAACGAATCTGGGGACCAAGCAGCTCACTGCAGAGATGCCTCCGGACCTTGCAATAGGCCCCTTTGCCAGGCTACTGCAGGTGGGGGCAGGTGCCGTCCCTCCCCTGCCCCCTAGGAATCCCAGCAGCTGCCATCTTCCAGAACTCAATGAAAAGCCTAGGTATGTAGGAGAGGTAGAGGCAAACGCCAGGCCTCACAGGATAGGGGAGGAGCTGGTCCCTCTCCTCCCCCTGCCCCTGGGACCCTGAGATTACGCCCACAAACTGCTCCCAGTTACTTAAGGTTACTTAAGCTCCTTAATAGCCATGATTCATAGATACACAAAAGAACCAAACAGCTCACTGCAGAAATCTCTCCAGACCCTAATTATTAAAATTTTAGAATTCCAGGAGCACACAGCCACTCTTGCGGCCACATGACATCATATACTGTCCATAACAAGCAATGCAAAACAAATTGTCTACCACTGCCTTTTCAGGAGGTTTGAGTGGTGGTGGGAAAATTCCAAATAATAATAGTGGAACTGGTGTTGAAATATTTAATGCAACCAAAGTAGAGAGAGAGTGATGTGGAAATTGTCTGCACACAGGCAGGGAAAGGGTTAGAAGCGGGGGATACTAGGGATTTTGGTGGTGGAAAATGTGCACTGGTGAAGGGATGGGCATTTGATCATTGTATGACCAAAACTCAAACATGAAAGCTTTGTAACTGTATCTCACGGTGATTCAATTAAAAAAAAGAAGAAATTTTAGAAGGGAAGAAAGTTATTGTTGTCACTGGTATCAAAAGCAACGATACTTATGAGTTACTGTCAGAGCAAAAATGAGCAAATTTAGATAGGAAGGAACGGAATTCCATCTTTTATGGTGCTTCTGGGACTCTAGAATAGGCTTTCATAAATTCTCAAGGAGGACCTGTGCTTTTGGTGGGGAAACTATAAAGTGGAGCAATTTATGTAAAACCATAATTTATATTTGTAAATTTCTTTTATGCATTTATTTAAAATATACTGGGCTATCATAAACTATAGTTCTCATGCTGCTATTTAGTTTAAGGGTGATGTACATGTTTTATATGCTTTCATTTCTTTTGACTGCCTGTTACTACTATTTTGACTCGGACTTCATTGTTGCTCTTTTCCACTAAAAAATAAAAAATATCTGAGGGCTAGTCAACAAGGTAAAGCCAAGAATTTCTTTAAATATGTAAAGTGAATGAAGAAAATTTATCTGGGTAGTTTGTGATGGATTCAAAGGCTTTTGAAAGATAGGTCAAGCTGAAAATGTTCCTCTTTCTAGATTCTTTGTTTGAAGATGTCAGTGAAAGGGAAAGTTTAGAGTTGTTACTATCTCATGCAGAGGATTTAGCCACAATAAGTTGTTCAAATTTGTATGAGTCATTGTAAAAATGCATGTAAGTGTAAGCATAAATGAATAACAGAAGTACTTCTTTATTCCATCAACATTAAGACTCAAGTTCCCTTTGTTGATATTAAAGAAGTTTTTCAAAATAGCTCTATAGCACTCCATCAATTTTGCTTGTAACAACTTCACAGTTTTTTAATGCAATTTTATGTAAAATATTCCATTTTGAGATGCAATTTTACCATGTTGTAAAAGAAAAATATAATCTATTTACAACTTTGCACCCTTTGTCCTTACTCCCCAAAACCTGGAACTCTGTAGAATTAAGAAATCTCAAACAGAATGGCCTAAGACTTGTAATTTAAGTGTAACAACCTCACTTTTGAATAAATCACCTTGTGACATTCTTTGTTTGTTCACTCACTTATTTACTTAGACATAATGATAAACAAACTTTTAAATAGCAGAATTGCAGGCACTTAATGTTGGACATTTCCAAAGCCTGAACCAGGGTATAATTCCTCCACCAATGACTTCTCCCTCTCTACACCCTGTCTCCTTAGCAAACTAATTTATTTTTTAATTTACTTATTAAGGTTTGTGTCACATGCTTGCAATACTGGTGCCTTATGGTTTTGATTTATGTAGGATAACAATGGTTTGTCCTTTCTCCCTCGCCACAGGGAGTTTAGGATTATTAAGTTGCACTTATCACAGTGCTTTCGAGGCACTCCTATTCCTCTGTGTTTATCTTTAACCTCTCCTCTGTACTCTGCTTCCCCTATCAGTTAATTACCTACATCCCCAAATCAGACTCTGACTTGTAAGGTCAGACCCTCCTAAGGAGTCTGTATTTGTAAGTGAAATATTGCTTTTTTCTTTTCCTCATTTCCTTTGCATAGCTTTCTTTAGAACAATATCCTTCTTGTATAGACACAGGAAGACAGTTAATGCTATGCTTTTGTAACTTGTAATTGACTCCAAATAATATTTACTCCTGGACATCTGTGATATTTATTTGACTTACACCTCAGTTGCCCTTAGTTCCTAGCACCCCCAAAGCAGGGTTTTGACAAAGGGACTAGAAGGGCCCAGGACTAGTTGTAAGCTACCCTGGCATCAAAGTGGGACAGACCAAGCACCAAAATAGTATAAGTTAAGAGCACTGTCGTGGGCAAATTCTGTCATGATCCAAAGAGAAACACCTGGATAAGGACCCTGCTGGGGCTACGAAGGGCTATTCTGGCCTGAGGACTGCAGTCTGGGATCAGTAGCGGGATGTCCCCAGGAGAGCCTCCCTATAAGCTTATTGTATCTCTTTCTGTGTCCATACAAAATGGCTAAGATTATTAAGAAGTAGAGTTAAGATGAATGATTAGTGATTTATGGACTAAGAAAAGGAGAAGCATATCCTTAGATGAAATTCCACCCTTGAGCAGATCTCTTAGCAGGAGGAGACCTCTGTCTTAGAAGTTTCCCTGGAAGGGCTTTACATATATTGATTGTGCTCTCTGACCCCTGTGTAGTTGCTACCCTCAACCTTTGGCCTTGGGCTCGAGAACTAAGCCTGCGAGACAGACCGGAGAGACGAGCATGGGAAACAGGAGGAATACGGGAGTGGTTGAGGCTGGAAGGAGACAGATTGGAATATCTACGACTCACCCCCAACCAGGCTGGCGGCCCTGTTCCTTCCTTCATGTTTCTGTTGGCGGCAACTTCAGGCCGGGTGGGGAAGCGGTTTGTGGTCACCGAACACATGTGGCGGGAGAGAACCCATGACTTACATTTATTTTTTTGAATACACAGATGTACATAGTTACCTCATCTTTTAAATCACTGAAGTATCTGTAACCCTTGATCAATGACCTTATCATCAATCTCTCTCAACCCCTCAATCCACCTCCTTTTTTCTTGGCATTTTCATTCCTAAATGAAAAGGGGCAAAAGTGTGCTATTATTTGATATCTTTCCTTCCCTTGTCTTGTCACCCTGTCTACCACAGATAAGTGAGAACATCCAGTTTTTGTCCTTCTCCCTCACTTTGCTCCATTTCCACCCAAGAGGCATGGAACTACATGAGTTCATTTTTTTCTCATGGCTACATAGTATTCTATTGTGTGTATGTCACTGTGTCACTGTCATCACTGTCATCCCGTTGCTCATCGATTTGCTCGAGCGGGCACCAGTAACGTCTCCGCAGTGAGACTTGTTGTTACTGTTTTTGGCATATTGAATATGCCACGGGTAGCTTGTCAGGCTCTGCTGTGCAGGCGAGATACTCTCTGTAGTTTGCCAGGCTCTCAAAGAGGGACAGAGAAATCGAACCCGGGTCAGCTGCATGCAACGCAAACACCCTACCCACTGTGCTATTGCTCCAGCCCATTGTATGTTTATACCACAATTTTTTTATCCATTTATCTCTCTGTTTTTTTTTTTTTAGGAACACACCCAGCGGTATGCAGGGCTTATTCCTGTCACTGTGCTCAGGGATCACTCCTGCTGAGGCTCAGAAGTGAAACCCGGGTCGGTCATGTGCTATCATTCTAGAACATATTTGTCTATGTTGGAGATTTGAGTTGTTTCCATAACCTGGTTATTGTACTAAGTACTACAGTGAACATAGGGCTGCATATATCTTTATGAATTAATGTTTTTGTGTTTTGAAGTTATCTGCCAAGAAGTGGAATCATTGCATCACATGGGATTTCTATTCTTAATTGAAAAGTTGCCTCAACTAAGCTCTTGTTTAGCTCCTGTGTTCTTAGGAGCTAAACTACACTACATTCTCACCACCAGTGAATGAAAGTTCTTTCCTCATCCCTGCCAGCACTGGTTGTTTTCCATGATACATGCCATTTTCACGGTGTGAGATGATTTCACTGTCTTTTTGATTTGGATTTCCCTGGAGGCTAAGTGATGATGAATACCTTTTCCATATATTTAATAACCATTGTATATCCTCTTAGTGGAAGTGTGTTCATCTATTCTTGTCATTTCTTTGTGGGATTATTGGATTCTTTGTTGCTTATCTTTCTCTGTGCTTTTTATATCCTGGATTAACCCTATATCTGAGTATTATGTGCAAATATAGTCTCCCATTTGATAGGGTGTATTTAGGGGTTGGAGGCTATTTGGGGCCATGCCCAGCAATGCTCAGGGCTTTTTCACTTGAGGTTCTGTGCTCAGGGATTACACCTGGCAGTGTTCAGGAGACCATATGCAGGATTCCAGGAATTAGAACGTGTCAGACGCATGCAAGGAGAGTGTCCTCATGGGAGTTCAAGAAAAATGGGTGTGCAGTACGCCTGCGTTCAGTGGCTGAGGACTACCTTTCTAGCCTAGTTGATGATGATGAATAGGAAGGATGGGGGAATGGGAAACAGAGGAACAGGGCCCCAGGCTGGTTGATAGTCAGTGACTGTTTATTTAATTCTCATCCTCATCCTTACAGCTTCATTCTCCTGCAGCATAGTTGTTTCTTACTTCTCCTTCTTCTCTCTCTTATAGCTTCATTCTCTCCGCTTCTCTCTTACAGTGTAGTTATTTCTCCCTTTACAGCATAGTTACTTTCTTCCCCTTTCAGAGTAGTTATCTCTCCCACAGCGTGTTATTTCTTCCCCACCCTCCTTACAACCTGGTTATATAGAAATCATGAAAAGTGGGGGGTACGCATAGGTGGGATTGAACATTATCTTAACAACAAACAGAAATAAAGCCCCTCCTTCAGGGGAAGTTCTAGGAGATTAACTCAAAGACAAAATCTCATCTGAGGGTTCAGCACTCTAGATTACTAGGAGATCCACTCAAGGGTGGGATCCCATCCAGGATGTATTGCTTTCTCCTTTCCTCAGCTAGTCATCCATTTACACAATTATAGTAAATTTACTTCTTATAATATTTTTAGTCATTTTGTAAGAGATATTAAGCTTAAAGTTTGGCTCTTCCTGGGGACATCTCTCTATATATTCCAGACCACAGTCCTCAGGCCAGATTAATTTTTCCTAACCCCAGCAAGGTCCTTATTCAGTTACTTCTTTTTGGATCATGATAAAGTTTGTTTCATGACTGTGCTCTTATGGTGCTTAGCTTGAACCCTTTCGATGCCATGGTAGTTTACAGCTTGCCCTGGATCCATCCTTGGCCCTTGCTGAGACCTTCTTTTTGGGGGTGTTAGAAAGTAAGGGCTTAAGTCAAGTAAATATGATGAATACCCAGGAGTCAGTATTATTCAGTCAATTAACTCCCATGTTACAAAAGCATAGGATCAACGGTCTTACTGTGTCTATACAAAATGGACATTGCTAAGTCATGCAAAGGATATAAAGGAAAGAGAAAAGCAATATAGGATTATTAGTGCCTGGTGGAATTGGATGTGCCTCTGGAGCACTGTTTTGGAGTAACTCAATAAACCTAAGCTCCCTGTGGAAGGAGCAAGGGACAAACCAATGTGATGCAACACCCTCACCCCTAGATTACTCATCCAACCTCCTTACATATCTTTATAGTTTAAAGTCAGGGAATAACTTACCACTCAGCTTTCTTCTTTTCAGAATGGCTGTTCAGAAGTTGCATGGTTCCACACAAATTTTTTAGTGTTGGTTCTAAATCCTTGAATAATATCATGGGAAATCTGATGTGGGTTTATTGAAATTCTCTACAATTTTGGTAGAATGGTCATTTTTACAATATTAATTCTCCCAATCTTTGGACATAGAACAATTTTTTATTTTCTGTGCCCTGTTCTATTTCTTTTGTAGGTGACTTACAGTTTTTAAAGTATAAATTTTTCCATTTTTTGTTAGTTGATTATTCCTAGATACTTGATGTTTTCTAAGTAATGAAAGAGATAGTCTCTTTGTTCTCTTCCTCTTCTAGCTTATAATTTACATGCAGAAATAAAACATATTTTTGTGTGTTGATTTGGTAGCCTATTGCCTTGCTGCGTTTGTTTATTGTTTGTAAGACTTTTTCACTGTCACTGTCACTGTCATCCTGTTGCTCATCGATTTGCTGGAGAGGGCACCAGTAACATCTCCATTGTGAGACTTGTTGTTACTGTTTTTGGCATAAGAATTTTTAAATGAAATAATTATATTCTCATGTCATCTTTATTTCATTTTATTTAAATTTATTTATTTTTTATTAAATCACTGTGAGATAGTATTGCAAAGTTGTTCATGATAGGATTTTAGTCATACAATGTTCCATCACCCATCCCTCCATCAGTGTACTTTTTCCAATACCAATGTACCCAGTTTCCCTCCTAGTACCCCCACACCCTCCCCCAACCTGCCTCCAGGCACCTGTCTTCTCTCTCTCTCTCTCCCTCTCTCTGTCCTCTCTTCTTCTCTCTCTCTCCCTCTCCATCTCATTTAGGGTATGATGGTTTGCAATACAGATATTGCAAGAGCACATTTTAACAAGATGAATGAATAAATAAATGAAGGACACAGGGAGGGAAGTGGAAAAACAAAACCCTGTTCTTCAAAAAGAAAGTAGATTTAAGAACATTTTAAATCAGCTCCCTGATCTTTTGCTCAGCTTCAGAGATTCTGAATATCCAGATAGATTCTAATATTCTACATTATATTATATATTTATATTCTATATTCTAATATTCAGATAGAATATAATAGATCTGCTATTCAGAGATCCTATTGAGTTTTTTAAATCACCTACCATGTTCTTCATTTCTGACTGTAGTAATTCTTTCATTTTGACTCTCGTACTTTCTTGTGCTTTTCTGACTATCTGTGCAATCATTTCTTTGAATTATGAAACATTTCCATCATAGTGTCACTAAAGATACTTTATTGTTGTTATGTCTTTGGTGATATTGTTTTCACTTATCAATATTAGTGGACTTATATGTGTTTTCCCCCATTGGTTTTCTGGTGTTGCTGTTCTGGGGGTACATATTGGTATCTAGCCCCCTGGAAGAGGGTGGGATGGTGGAGCAGCAAGTAGAAAGTCAAGCAGGAGCTGGGATGTGGACCCTTCATTTGGTGCAGGTGGCGTGTGACGTCTACTGGGGCCTGCCCTATGGGGAAGGGCTCTGGCTCCCACACTGGACTAGGCACAGTGATATTAGCCAGAGGCAAGCCTCACCTGGGAAGGTGGAGCTGCAAACAGAAGGTACAATATTTTGAGGGAAAAGTAACTGACTGCTGCACATTTGTTTTTTCACCTTAGACTAGGGTTTCTAGAGATGGTCTTTTATAATAAAAAAAAATATACTAGTGGGACAATACTAGCCTGATTGCAAGTTTCTTGTCCTTTTAAACTATTTGTGAGCAAAATTACTCATGAGCTTTATAATTGTGTAATGTCTGAAAGTAACTATAGTTTAATGATATAAAATTTTTGTGACTTATTTGAGTTCACTGGAAATAGCTAAATCTTGTTTTAATACCTATTTTAGGCTTCAATTCTAATAATGATAATTATTTTGATAGAAAATAAAAAGGTAAGTATTAACCCTATTATATTCTGCCCATTGTTTATTTCAATTATATCAATTTACCCCAAGAACAGGGCCTGCTCCTTCCATTATCTGAGATCAAGCATGGTTTCATAACAAAACTGTTGTTTACCACTGTGAAACTCAATGATTTATTCAATAATTTGGTCACATCCTCAGAGTTTTCATTGATGCTTATATGATGAAGTTTCATTAAGTTTTCCTTGATGAAACTCTTGCTTTCCTAACTTTCCACAAATCCTTTAAAACCTACAAGGGGGACTGGAGAGATAGTAGTCCAGTGAGTAGGGTTTTGTCTTGCACATGCCTGACCCAGGTTCCGTCTCTGGCACTCCATATGGTATCCTGACCATTGCCAGGAGTGAGTCCTTAGCCAAGAGCTAGGAGTAGGCTTTGGGCAATTTCTTCATCCATTTATCTGTCTTTATTTTGTTTTGTTGGGACACCCAGGGGTGCTCATAGCTTACTCCTGGCTCTGCACTCAGAGCAGAACTCTGCACTCAGGGTTCACTGCCATCTGAAAGTTGGAAAATGTATATTAATTTTTCAAACAGGAAAATATGGTATTAAAATTTTCCTTCCTATTAATTTTTTCTTTTATTACAATAATATGCCCTTCCAAGATCAGTTTACAAGTGAGAAAACTGAGGGTGGTATAGGCTAATCAGTGATTCTAAATCCTGTAACTAGTTATTAGTAGGGCTGGGACTTAAGACTTATGACATCTTCTCTAGTGGCTCTTCTGTAGATCTCTTTACTTGTTCTTCCAGCTTACAGTTTTCTAAGAGACTGTTCTTTCCTTTCTGGAAGCAAAAGGTGCTGTTATAGTAGTCTAAAAACCTCAGCATTCTCTGTTGCACACATTACAATTTGTGATATGTCCTTTTTCTCTCTTTGTTTCTGTCTCTCTCACTTCATTTTTTTCTAAATAAAACTGTCACTGTCATTGTCATCCCATTGTCATTGTTATCCCATTGCTCATCAACTTGCTCGAGCGGGCACCAATAATGTCTCCATTGCAAGAGACTGTTTTTGGCATATTGAATACGCCACGGGTAGCTTGCCAGGCTTTGCCATGTGGGTGGGATACTCTCAGTAGCTTGCCGGGCTCTCTGAGAGGGACAGAAGAATCGAACCTGGGTTGGCCTCATGCAAGACAAACGCCCTACCCACTGTGCTTTGCTTTATTATTTGCCTAATTGGTCCACTCCCATCCCCGCTTCTGCCCAAGAACATTCTAAGCCCGGTCCCTATGATTTTCTATTTGGTAGAGAAGGTATTTTTAATATAATTTATTTTTAGAGTAGTTTTTATTTTTCAAAGGGAAGATGATAGACTTCCCACATACATCATACACTGTTTTCCATCTTAGTATCATTTTACATGGGGACAACTGTATTTATTACAAATAATAAGCCAATTATTTGTAATAAATACAATTTATTACATTGTATACAATGTAATACAATTTATTACATTGTATTGGAGGGGATGGGCTCCAGCTTCCCTCCCCACCCCGAGCAGAGCTCCCGGCAGCCAAAGACCACGGGAATCTAGCTGCAGCCATGCTGGAGGCTCCTCTCTACACGTTTGGACAGGCCTCATGCATGAAGGTACCAGCAGAGGAACCCAGGTGTGTGTAATCCCATCAACGGTCAACATCCAGAGACTTAAAAGCAAGCTCTCAGAAGCGCATGGCCGCTTTATCTTTAGCAGTGATATCTTTAGCCTACTTCTCCCTCTAGGAGAAACTGGCAATCTTCTGAGTTTCCTGCCCCCATGGGACAGCCTTGCAAGCTCCCCATGGTGTATTCATATGCAAAATCCAGTAACAAGCTGGATCTCATTCCCCTGACTCTGAAGAGCCCCCAGGGCAACATTGTTAGGAGAGCCAAGTCGAAATAGACTTCTAAGATCTCAGGGAAAGGACGAAATAAGATGTTACTGAGCCCGCCCGAGAAATCGGTGATTAACGGGATATTGTGATTGTGTGTGATAATAAGCCAATACTGATACATTGTTAACTGAAGTCAATAGTATATTAAAATTTACTCAGTTGTTATTTACTGCCAGTTTGCTGTTCCAGGATCTCATTCAGGTCACCTCATTATGTTTAGTCATTGTGCTTCTTTGTGTTCTTCTTGGCTATGACAATTTTTCACTTTCCTTTTTTTATAATGACTTTGACCATTTTGAAGAGACTAATTAGCTGTATGTAGGATGTCCCACTATTTGGGACACTATAAGGTTTTGTCTGATAAACTAGTATTTTCCAGTCTTTTGGTGCAGAGAAAATGACAGAGGTAAGGAATATTTTCTTCACATTACATAAGAGAACATACTATTAAAATATATCATTGCTTTTGTGGAATAGTCCCTACTTTTGAAAAATGATTCTGTTCACTCAGTAGGCCAACAACTGCTTTAGGACATTTGGTGTGTTTAGGACATGTGGAATATGCTGATGAGTTGAGTGGTGAGCATTTAAATACAAAGTCAAATGAATATAACACTGAACTAGACCCATGTAGAACTTCACCAAATAACTATTGGCTGCCTCTGCCTTTCCTTCAGAGACCTAGTCACCTTTCGAGTTCTAACTCAAATACACTTTCTCTGTGAAGAGTTTTAGGTTAAGTTTATCGCTTTTTGTGCTTCTCCAGCACATGCCTCACACTCCTGTCATCAATTTGCTTTAATATATTTAGATTTCTCACCACTCTGTTCACCTCTATCTACCAACCAAGCTATAAGGAGCTCAGGGTAGGCTGGCCTCTTAATCTTGATGGTTCAGCACTTGATAAATATTTGAACGAAAAGAACTGAAGATGAGAAGAAAAAGGGAAATTCTCTCTGATTCACTTATGTATACTGCACATCTACTTGGTATTATTAAAATCAAAAAATTGCATTCTACATTAAATATTTTAAAGTTTATGATTAATTTCAAAAATCCATTTTTATCAGTGGTCTCATAACCATGCCACGAGACTCCATGCCAGAGGCTGTTTTCACTCATGGCGCCCCAGAGGGGAGTGGTGAGGGCCCTCCCAGCCCCAAGGTGCCTACCCCGGCAGCCAACCTTCACAACCCAACCACTGCCACACTCCAGGCTGCTTTCCACATGCTCAAGTCGACTCATGCATGAGTGAAGTCCCACAGAACCCAGGTAATGCAGAACTCTGTGACTTTGGACTCTGGGCTCAATGGGACCCAGGAGCAGAGATCGTCTGCCTGCTCCCCCTAGTCTACTGTGGCCCCGGGGTCACGCCCACCCACTGCTGGTGCCAGATAATCTCCTCATCGGCCACCATCCAGAACTCAAGGCTGCTTCTCCTTGAAGGGAGCATAAAATGAGGCCCCCATAACCATCCCACGGGACTCTGCTCCAGGCTGTTTTCACTCGGGTCATCCCAGAAGGGGGGGTGGGCAAGAGCCCTCCCCACCCCCAAGCCATGGAAGCCGACCTACTAACCCAACCATAGCAATATTCCAGGCCGCTTTCCACATGCTCGGGCCAAGCCTCACACATAAGTGAACATATTCCTAAACCTTAAGACATATCATAAGACACTCCCTACTCATTTTCCATAATTACCATACCATATTTGATTGGAGGCAAGATGGCGCCGATGCCGCCCAAACCCCTCGCGTTCTCCTGAATCCAACTCACCATCTTGCCTTAGACAAAGCATTGCTCAGCACGCCAGGCATGGAACTCTATGCATGATCCCTGCTGGAATTCTACACATGATTCCTGATAGACATCGCCAGCTGTTTTGCAAAACTGGAACAGAATGGTGTCGGTGGGGCACACCATTCTGAGAAACCGCGGTGGTGGCCACAGCATTGCCACCTGCCCTAGCCAGGCTGAGTTGCAGCGCCGTTGGACATAGAGCTGTGAATGGCAGTGCATGCAGTGGCTCATCCACTGTGGGGTGCTTGCTGTCAGCCAACCACTGGGTGACCCGGGACTCAGTGCAGGTGTTCAACCTGGCACAGACCCTCCTCGATAGGGTCCTGCTCTGCCAGCTGCTCAACAACCTCCGGGCACACTCCATCAACCTCAAGGAGATTAACCTGAGGCTGTAGATGTCCCAGGTGCTGCCCAGAGACACAGGCAGGTGCGTGTTTGTCAGTGTGCAAATCGTCACAACATGCCAGTCGACCAAAAGCTTACATTTGGTAGACTGGGAACACCTGTAAAGGCCCCCAAAATCCTTGTCCATCTCGGAGAGCCTGGCAACCTACTGAAAGTATCCTGCCTACACGGCAGAGCCTGGCAAACTACCGTGGCATATTCAATATGCCAAAAACAGCAACAACAACGGTCCTCATTCCCCTGATCTGAAAGAGCCCCCAATATGCCATTGGGCTACACTAACATGTGGCAGGGACAAATGGAGAAATTTATGGTGCCTGCTCGAGCAAATCGATGAACAAAGGGATGACAGTGATACAGTGATCAGTTGACTTTGTGGCAAATATAAAGAGAAATAAATGTGGGCACTTGCCAGCTGTTGTTAATTATAAATCTTAGCCTATCCAGAAACATTGAGAAAATCTGCCTTTTAAATCAACTTATCTGAGTTGACAATCTCTACAACCTAAACTCACAAAAATCCACACCTTCAATTTCATTTAATTTTGCATGACCTATGACTACATAAATTAAGTCCCCAAAGAATATCAATTTAAAATTTTGACTAACTCTAATTCTTTAACCTTCATACAATCTTTTTGAATGATTGTTGACAGGTATCTAATGTTGAATAAAAAGAAAGCAAAATTAGTTCCATATTTATGAGGCAAAGAAAGGGCTAGTTTCCCATTTCTTCTTATCTTTGGGCTAATCTGCCCCTTTAGGTTTGAGGCCCTTAAAAAAGCAGAATCCTCAGGGTTACACAGGTACATAATGCATGTTACAAGAACCCTGACAAAAATGAATCAGAGATTTTTGAAGATGGGGATGAGAAGATTGATTTGAACACTATAATTTCAGCTCTTCAAGTGGTCTCTTAAGAGTTTAATCTTGAGGGGCTGGAGTGATAGCACAGTGGGTAGGGCGTTTGCCTTGCACTCAGCCAACCCGGGTTTGAATCCCAGCATCCCATATGGTCCCCTGAGCACCGCCAAGGGTAATTCCTGAGTGCATAAGCCAG
Organism: Sorex araneus; assembly: GCF_027595985.1. Classification (NCBI taxonomy): domain Eukaryota; kingdom Metazoa; phylum Chordata; class Mammalia; order Eulipotyphla; family Soricidae; genus Sorex; species Sorex araneus. The sequence goes on along the minus strand of NC_073302.1, from coordinate 95,681,652 downwards.
GAGTGACCCCTGTGCATCGCCGGGTGTGACCCAAAAAGAAAAAAAAAAGAGTTTAATCTTGAGGCAGATTCCTCCTTAGTTTGGGGGAAACGATCTAAGTGGATATGATTTGAAACAATAACATTTACCCAGATTCTTTTTTGGAATGGAAGATAGCAGAGACCCCAGAAAGTCACACTCCTCTGCCCAATAATAAAATTGGCCTTAACCTGGGTAGAGTGGCAACATGCGCTTTATGGGGCCTTTAGAGAAACATTTATGTTTAAGCACAAACATAGACTCCTGCAGCCTTGGTTTATTTTAGCAGAGATGCTCCTACTTCCTGTTTAAGTAGCTTCTCACAGGAGACTGGGAGTGAGGGCTTTAGAGCCCCAAAGAAACTTGGAGTGGGAAAAGAACGGTAATGGGAATGGGCCAGACTTGGTACAGAAAGGTTATTTCTCACCTGTGGAAATACGCCAGCATGGACCTTGGGAATGGAATCCATGAAATAGTTGGCCTTTGCGTAATGATCTCATAATCAACGGAACAGACATGCAAACTCTTGCCCCTCCAGTCTCAGCTCTGGGATTTCCTCACAGGAAGGAGGCAGGAAATGAGAATGGGGAGGGGTCCACAGTCTGGGGAAACTAGGAGGACATTCTAATAGGGTAAGCTTGCTGGAGGCCACCGGAATGGAGAGGAAAAGCAGCTCCTGCATCTGCCTGGGAACCGAGGGAAGGGCCTTCTGCCACCGTGGGCCCCTCTGGCTGGGGACCCACTCGAGTAGCCACTTCCTCCTGACCATAATCATGCCCCAAATGTTGCTGTGTTGCAGCCCAGTCCCTGCAATGAAGGTCTGTGTCTGCCTTTGGGAACAGTTAGTACAGCAAAGAAAAGCCTTACTCAGGCGAGCAGTGCTCGGTGGCTTGAGCGACTGTGGGGGTTGAAAGAACAGAGCTGCGGGCCTGGTTTTGTGGACATGGTTAGGAGCGGGTGCTGCAGAGACCTGCCTATGGAGAAGCCTCGTAAACGGCGCAACTTCCTGTCAGCAGATGAGATGAAAGCCGGCGGCACCGTAACTGGGACACTATAAGGCAAAATGACATCACTTTTAATCATAGTCTGGTTAGACGTCTAGGACTGTGCGTCTGGATGGACTATAAAATACAGTCTTTATAGTTTAGTAACTTTCTTAGCATAGGGTTGCGGAATACAAAAGTGGGCATAAAAGGGTTTCTAATGATTTTGTGGGACTCATCTTACTTACATTCTGCTTATCATGCATTAGTGATCATGATCTAAATTCTAGTAGGTGCCACATTAGAAGTCAAAACAGAACCACCAAAATGTGTCTGGTTAAACTGTTCCTTAACACTCAAGCTGGAATTATGATCATTTATTGAAGTCTACTGTTTATTTGTTTGGGGTCCTGCACCTAGCTGTGCTCAGAGATTACTCTTGATGGTGCTTAGGGTACTTAACCCCACATGTGCTGGAGCCCCAGTTGGGGTTAGCAATATGCAAGGAAATGCCTTAAGCCCTGCACTATCTTTCTAGTCCCAATATTCCTCTTTAAAGAAATATGACTTTGTCTGCTCACAAAATTGTCAGAAATCTGCTATCAATTTCTTTTTATTAAATAAATTTATTGAATCACTGTGGAGAGGGGCCTTGAGCATGGCTGTAGCTAGGTTCTGGTGGTCTTCAGCCACCGGGAGCTCTGCTTGGGGCGGGGAGGGAAGCTGGAGCCCATCCCCTCCGAGGGGCCCAGGGGGAAGACAGCCAGTTGTGCGGGCAAGAGACTCTCTGCATTGTGCGCTTCTGGGAGCTTGCTTTTTAAGTCTCTGGATGTTGGCCGTTGATGGGATTACACAAATCTGGGTTCCTCTGCTGGTAACTTCATGCGTGAGGCTTGTCTGAACGTTTGGAGAGGGGCCTTGAGCATGGCTGTGGCTAAGTTCCCGTGGTCTTCCGCCGCTGGGAGCTCTGCTTGGGGTGGGGAGGGAAGCTGGAGCCCATCCCGTCCGAGGGGCCCTGGGGAAGACAGCCAGGCGTGTGGGCAAGAGACTCTCGGACAAGCCTCATGCATGAAGGTACAGGCAGAGGAACCCAGGTATGTGTAATCCCATCAACAGCCAACATCCAGAGACTTAAAAGCAAGTTTCTGGAAGTGCGCGGCTGCTTCATCTTATAACCTACTTTTCCTTCTGGGAAAAACTCGCAAACTACTGAGAGCTTCCTGCCCACATGGGACAGCCTCATATGCTTCCTATGGTGTATCTATATGCCAAAGCCAGTAACCAGCTGAATCTCATTCCCCTGACCCTGAAAGAGAATGCGGCATCGTTGGGAGGGCTGAGAAGAGAGAGGCATCTAAAATCTCAGGGATAGGACGAATATAGAGGTTACTGAGACCACTCGAGCAACTCGATGATCAATGGGATTTCGTGATTGTGATCGTGATTGAATCACCATGAGAACAATTACAGAGCTTTCGGGTTTAAGTCTTGGTCATACAATGATGGAACACCCATCCCTTCACCAGTGCACATTTTCCACCACCAAAAACCTCAGTATGTCCCCCATCCCACACCCTCCCTTCGCCTGTGTGGCAGATGATTTTTACATTACTCTCCCTCTACTTTGATTACATTCAATATTTCGACACCAGTCCCACCATTATTATTTGGAATTTTCCCTCAACATTCAGACCTGCCAAAAAGGCAACATTGTACAATAAGTTTTCTATTGCTGATTTTGAATAGCATATGATGTCATGCAGCCGCAATAGCAGCCATGAGATCTTGGAATTCTGAAAGTTTAATAATTAAGTCCGGAGAGATTTCTGCCAAAAGCCACTGGGTTCCAAGATTTGTTTGTATGTCTCTGGGATCATGACCATTAAGGAGCTTAAGAAGCAGCCAGAGGGGCTGTTCATGGGCAGCATCTTGGGGGTCTTGTCGCGGTGGAGGAGGAGAAGGACAAGCTCCACCCCATCCCGTGAGGCCCCACGTGTCTCATCACTGCTGGCCTGTACCTGTGGTATCATTTTCTTATCGTCCTTTTTCCCGTCAAGATCTAAGAACCCAGGAGATTGATGCTGTCCACTTGGGAGGACTGCTGGATTTCCAGGCTAGGCTATCATAGACCCTCCACTGCTATTCTCTGATGCTCAGGGTGTTGCTGTGGAAAGTTGGTCTCTAGGAGAAACTAAAGACCCCACAGAAGCTTCACAGCCAGATGCCACAGAACAACATGGTACCTTGGCGGATGTTGATTTCATGAGTAACTCCATTTCCTTGATGTCATGAATAACAGATCCTAGCCCACGTTGGTCTCCCTGCCTGCGGCGCTGAGTGCTTTGTCCTTAGTGTCCATGCAGGCATTCTTTGTCCAGCTTTGCCATCAGGCTTATGGAGTTTCATTCAGACCAGCGAGGTGCCAGCTCCTCACAGTGGTGAACAGAGGCCAAAACCGTGTTGCTTTTCAAGCATGACGTGACAGATGTGCTCTTTTCATTGCTCTCCCAGACAACAGACCCTGTCTTAGCTTCAGCTAACGTGACCACCCCAGTGGTTCCCAGGGACACCACTCAGCTATAGTTTGCTGCTTCGACACCAATGGTCCTTCCTTGGCTATAGGATTTGGGATATTTGCTGTATGACGATGAGGTGACTATCTCATCATCTTCAGTATATAAACATAATTTACCATTTAGGATGAAAAATGCAGCTTAGACAAAGGTCTACTGACCTTCATGAACTCTAATGTTTAACGAACTTGTCTGACTCTAAGACCTACACAGGATCAATACAAATTCCTTCTGGACATTTCTGAAATTTTGATCTAAAGGACTTTGGGTTAGACCTAGAAATCTACATTTCAAGTCACTCTCAGGACAGTGTGTGAGGAGGGAAAAGCTAAGTTAATTAATAAGAATGAATCAAATTATTTAAAGCAAGATAGCATTTCACTTCATATTCTTTGCACTCAGTTTTTCAGTTTAAAAATTGGTTTAAGGGCCAGAAAGATAGTATAGCAGATAAAGTGCTTGCCTGGCACAGGTGAACCCTGTTTTGTTTCCCCATACCCCCATATATAGTCATTTTCTGAGCACAATCAGAAGTGATCATTGAGCACAGAGCTAGGACAAGCCTTGACCATTACACAAAAACAATGTCAAAAACTGTTTTATGACCTTTTCTCTTTAACCACGTGTCCTATAATTCTGCTTATCACACCACATTACTGGTCAACAGAGCAGTAACGGTCATCAGTGGCATGCAAATGCCCATTTGTCTTCTAGAGCAGCATTTCTCAACCAGGGTCTTATGGTTCCCTGGGGGTCTGCCAGCATATCATTCCAAGGAGAGCACAAGTGAAAATTGCATAAATCTGGGGCCACAGTGGGACACTAAAAGGTCAACCAGTATGATAGGGAGGCACAGGGTAAAAACAAGAAGAGAACCATGGTTGGGAAAAGATTGAGAAAGACTGTGATAGAGCGTGTGAGGAGGGAAAAGCTAAGTTAATTAATAAGAATACCTAGAATTCTCAGCACACACATTGCTTGTATGTGTAAACAAACCTTTAAAGGTTACTGCACTGGTCCTACAGACAGATGATGAACATTGATCACCAAGTGTTACATGCTGGAAGTATTTAACATAAAATAGATATTATTAGCTTTGTGGGTGATTAAGAGTTGGGACCCTTTACAACATGAAACAGTAATCCAGGGCTTCAAAAAGACAGGAAGTTTGAAAGTACTGGATGATCTGAAAATGACACAACACAGCAGGGTAATGAAGTAAACACACTTTAAATATGAATCATACCAAGAATAGTTTGTCAATAATTGGAACCAATGAGAGTGGCACAGAATTTTCAGACAGATTAAATATCGTAAACAATCTAGCTTTGTACACTAATAGATTCTCTCGTGTAATTTTTCTAGTATAATGAAATCGCTATATCTAATTTGTTAACTTGTTTTTTTTTTCATACTGGGAAAGTGTTTCCTGTACTGTTAGGAAGAAATGGTGTACAGAGATTTTGACTATTACATCTTAATGTATGTCCATAAGTACTCCATGTATTTTAATCTTGCACCAAAGAAAATCTGTAATAAATGATCTTTAAGTTATATTATCACATTGAAAAAAAGATTTCACATAATGATTGCATCCCACTTTTATTGCAAAAAAATTGCCATAAACTCAGTAATGAATTATGTGGTGAAATAAGGTAATTTTCCATGCAGGATGTCGAAATAACCTGGGAAGCTTTTGATCAATTGGAAATATCTCTGAATTTACTCATAAATTTTTGTTTGTTTAATTTGGAGGCCACATGGTGAAGAAGCTTTTTCCAGCCCTGTGCACTTTAGTCCTGGAAGTGTGTGAGATCCACACAGCACTGGAAATCCAAACCGGGCCTCCCAGGTGCAAAGTGTGCATTCAGCTCATGGAGCTATTTTTCTGACTGGAAATTTTGTTTGTTTTTGTTTGGGGCCACACCCAGTGATGTTCTGGAATTACTCCTGGTTCTTCACTCAGGAATTACTCCTGGTGTTGCTCAAGGAATACTGGGGATCAAACACATGTTGATCGAGTGTAAGGGAAAGGCCTTACCCTTTGTACCATCACTCCAGGCCCAGAATGGGAATGTTAAAAACATTATTTCGAAATAATTCAGATTTACAGAAAATTTGCAAGAAGTTTACAAACTTCTTTTGTTTCAACCAGGTTTTAGTTGTCTCCATGGTCTGTAGCACTCTCAAAAATGTTAATATCTCTGACAAAACATTCATCTAACCAAATAAACTCCTTTAATATCAAGAAAACTGGATTGTTCAGGAAAAATGTGAAGAAAAGGTAGAGGGAAAGGAAAAAATCTGGAAGATTAGAAATTCTATATAGATATAGAATATCTATAGTGGGATGCCAGTACCAATGAGGTTTTTCTTTCATTTTCTTTTTTTCCCCAATTTATTTAAACACTGTAACACCGCAGTTTATAAAGTTGTTCACTATACAGTTTTAATGGGCGATCAATGTCTCAACACAATTCCACCACCAGTGTGTCCTTCCCTCCACCATTATCCTCAGTTTCCCACCCACCTTTCAAGCCTGCCCCTTTAGCAGGCACAGAATAATTTCTTCTATATTGCTTGTTGCAACTAAATGGATAATGGGTTATTAAAAATTAAGCAAGAGAAAGAGAAAACTTTTGAAAATGTTTATATCTCACCATGGGGTTAGTGATGTCCTTGTCTGAGTGTTTATTACGCTGTTTGCTGCTAGTTGTGCCTTCTGTGTTGTTTTTGCGTGCTGAGCTTGGTTGGCCTCTGTGTTCCTTCATCATTAATGTGGTGTGCTCCTACTGAGATGCCAGTACTGTGGAATCTGTAGGTACGGGAACTGTGGGCTCCAGTAGTGCCAGATATGTAGAACCAGGCTTGGGAATTTATATGGCAGTGACTGTGGGATATGGGCATGCTAGAAGCTGTGGGATGTGTATGTCTATGGTTTTTTTTTCCTTTGGAGGGACGTTGCTTTGGAGGGCTTCCCAAGCAGTGGTTTTGAGGGTCACCCACGCAGTGTCTGGGGGTGTTGGTGGGGTCACACAGCTTGGGCCAGTGGGTCAGTTCAAGGATGTGATTCTACTTGGTTCTTGTGTGTCCAGGGCTTTAAATGTGTGTGTCCTAGGTCATGGGTGAGTGTGTGAGGGCCACATGGGTGTCTATCCTGAACCATGACTGAAAAAGCTGAGGAGACATCATTTTAGCTGAGCACTTATTAAGTATCATTTAGTATTTTAAGCACAGGGACATTTCTATAGAAGTATAGAGGTTCCTGCCTTGAGTAGTTGACAAACGTGAAGAGGAGACAGAAATTGGAGAAAGGAGCCAGAACAATGAAGCAACTTGTGGAAACAGATGAGTGTAATGTTAAATGCTATAGAACTGAGGTGTACATTATTATTTACTCTAAATATTGTGTGTATTCCCAGCCATTCTAAGGTTCTCTGGGGCATGACTGTTGGCCTGGTACCTCAGTGCTTGGGTGACGTGGGGCTGCTCCTAAACCAGCACACTGGGGCCCACCAGGGTCATACCTGATGATGTCTAGAAGAACCAGGAGGTGTCAGGATTGAATTCAAGATCTGCACTCCAGGCATTTGTATTGTGTCCCTAACACTGGATTAGGGTTTTAAAAGATAAATAGGAGCTTAACAAAAGAAGCAGAAGAAGGGGATTCATAGCAGAAGAAAGCATCTTTGAAGGTGGGTACAGGCATGAAAACTGGGATCCTTATTAAATATGAAAACTTTCCAAGGACATATCATTTGGACTGGTGTGTGAGTTCAATATTACATAATCAGTCAACATGATGCTTTTGGTTGGCCCAATAAAACCAGCCAAAACACTTATCATAATGTTATGTGGCTGCGTTGCAGCTGTGCACTCCAGAAATTAAAAAATTTTGAAGGGGTAATACAGTTGTAGTTAAATTTATAACTGGATGGTGACTTTGGGAGATAGTGCCTGGGAGATGATTCAAAAGGTGGAGTCCATTCTGTGCATGTAGAGCCCTGAGTTCAATCCACAGTACACTAGCACTCCTGAATACCAAAGCTGAAGTACCCTCAAACACTGCTGAGTATCTTCCCCAAACAAACGAAAACTACCAGTTAACAGACAGTGGGTCTTTGAGTTAATGTATGTTTGTGTATGTGCGTTTGGAGCCACAACTGGCAGTGCTCAGGTTTATCTCTGGCTCTCTTCTCAGGCTCCTGGTGGGTTTCAAATAACCATCTGTAGGGGCAGGGATCAAATCAGGGTCAGCTTCCTGCAAGGCAAGTGCCCTACCTGCTATATATCTGTCCCAAGATACACTACTATTGAAAATATAATATTCTCAGGGGTAGAATATAATGTCAAAGTTAAAATTTCTCTAATTCCTTCTCTCACAAAATAGTGGCAGTATCAATTCATTGCATTTCCTAATGGCTTTTTATACACATATATAACCAACCGTGTATGGCATATTTATCGTTTCACCCAAACTTGAACTTAGGATGCCACTTGACACTTGCTATTTTTAAATGAACATTTCTTGGATAACTTCCTATAAGATTCTGGTTATTTTTAAAATTCCATATTTTAAAATATTTTCATTTCATTTTTCATTATGCTTATTTATACATGAAATAATAAATTCTCCGTAGTAAGTAACATATACCAAACAACAGTCTGTCAGTATCCTCATCTAATTATAGTTCCTTTCTCAAAGGTGAGCATTAATATCTATTGTTATTATGTCCCCCCTATATATTTTTTGTATTTACAGCTCCTTACATGAGTCTCTTGGATTTTGTTCCTTATAAGTGGGATCATAAACAATATTGAATTTTGGGTATCAAATTTCAAAGGTTCATGAAGACGGGAAAGATTGCAGCCTGTCCATCATTTCAGGTCTCCTTTGTCTAGGCCCTTGTGTATCACGTGCAGTATAGCCACTGCAAACATATAATAAACACTCAAGACTGAGCCACATTAAAGAAAGAGGTGTATCAATAGAATCTCCCTGAGAGAGCTGACCCCAAGCACTCTTGTCTTGTGGCTTTAGTATTGTAAAACCAAGCTGAGATGAAGCAGATGGGTAGATAGGAGAGTAAGAGGAAACTGTAGCACCCCTCTGGGCCCCTACTAGGCTGGGTCTCTATGTTGAGAAATAATTCTTCCTAGAACTCTAGAATGCTTTATGTCTCATAGCCAGAGGGATAAAGTTTGAAGCATGTAAAATCTTGGAAAAAGTACAACTAAGCGAGGCCTAATCAGTGACTGGAAGAGAAATGTGCAATAAAAGCCAACTGGGATTTAACTCAAGGGCATTTTGAAAGTTTCCTTCAGTGACTTAGAATTGTAGTCTTTTGCCCCAGATTTCTCCACAAGTATTCTATAGGCATATTTGAAGTCCCAGAGCCCTTAATTAATTTTATTTAAGTCAATTTATGTGTCTAATTGTACAGATTGTTTGCTAACTTTTAAGTAAGAAATGGTCTCTTATGTCTACTGATATTTAAGGTAAAAGAATGCTTTGGAATGCTTCCCATTTTCCAAATGTAATATTTTCCAAAATAAACTTTGCAGTAACTGCATAGCTGATACCATGTGAACATTATAATTCACACAATAATATTCTGGACCTTATTGAAGTTTGGCCTTTTTCCAGGAGGTTTGAAAATCTAAAATTTGACTGTTACTTTTCTGTGAAAGGAAAGATGGAGGATGCAAATTAGAATTGGTAAATTGAAGACGAGGTCACAAAATGAATGGAGTTAAGTAGGGAAGAGTGCAGTGTAATCTTTGGGAGGAAAGCCAGTTGTGCAGAGGTGAAGGACTGGTTACTATTAAAGGCTTCAAAATTAGGGCCTTGGAGGAGAATTGAATAGGAAAGTTAACAACCCCTGTTTTTCTCTCTCTTAACGAATGGGATAAGTAATGAGATCCAGGTGCAACCCAGGAATATCAGGGATCTCTATACATGTCTGCTCAGAAAGCCCAAATATTCAATACTTCTTGCTCGTATATCTCCTCTTAGAAGCTTCCCCAGTGGCCTAATTGTTATCATCAGAATGACATCATGAAGATGTCTCGTTCTTTTTCCTCTGTCCTGTGAGATTCTTGAGACAAAGATATAAAATGAACAAAATAATTATGTGCTTAATATTGACTGAGTGAGTCTCTTTGGCTATGAATTATATTTCCTCCCCTTGTGATTTACATTTACATCACTCATATAACTTTTTACACTCTATCTTGTACTATAATTCCTGTACATTTTAGCCCCACTTTAAGACTTGAAATTTTTCTGCAAGAGACGTAGGATAATTCATGTAAAGCATCACTATCATGTCTACTAACTAAATGATAGCTATATTTTTTTATATAGCTATCATTTAGTTAGTAGACATGATAGTGTCTATTTTATTTATTTATTTTTTAATTTTTTAATTTTTAATTTTTAATTTTTTTTAAAGACAAGCTTTAGAGAATTGTCTTGAAGCAGATCACGGTTGTGCAAGAGTTTTTGAGTGGTCCTGATAAATTAAGTGACAAGAGACCTACTTGAAGAAGGAAATAATAGGGTATTCTAGTCTTGAAATATGAGTATTTCTTCCTATTACATTTATAAAGAAAGCAGAGGATGAAATTAAAGAGGGGGTCTATGTTGAGTTTCCACTGGGCATCATTCATACTGCAGTATACCAGTACTGGATGTTTATGCTCAATATTGGATGTTTATATTCTTTGAAGATGAGGTTCAAGAAATACCATTCATTCTGAACATAATATGGAGGAATGCACTAGAGTTGTACAAAGAAACAGCCCTAGAAAGAGGAAAGCGAGGAGCTGGGTCCTTTCTCCTTGAGGTCTTGCTTTATTGAATTTTAAATAGGTTGGAATAGTGCTCTCTGAAAGTGAAGACCCCAGAGAGCTAGAGGCCTGCTATAAGAGAAAAGCTACCTGTGGAGAACTGAGTCCATAGAGCCTTCTGATGAGGGTACCATTGGAAATCACGAGGGACATGGGGTAGGAACCAGATGAGCTGAGAAGCTGGGCCTTAAGGCAAACCTGACACAGCTCGAGAGAATATCATCTCAGCAATGCACAAACCAAGAAGAAAGATAGGGAGTTGCAGGGACCCAGTAGAGCAAAAAAAAAAGAAGAAGAAGAACAAAAAGACCTTTGTATCGATCCAATCTACAGTTTTCTCTCACCCAGAGTTTTGGAAGAGAATTGAGAAAAAACCCACTTCCAAACCCACATTGGATTGAGAAAAAAAATTAGATAATTTAAAAAAATGTTTAATCACTGTGCATACATAGTTACAGTTATTCACTGTTGTTTCAGGCATACAATGTTCCAATAGCAATCCCTTCGCCAGTGTCCACTTCACTCTACCGATGTCCCCCGTTTCCCTCCTGCCCCCAGCCTAGAGAAGGCACTTTCCCTTCCGATTATATACTGGTACTCCCTGCTCTAATTTATACTCTCCACTTCCAACCCACGGGCAAGCTTTCTACTAAAGAACAGTTTTCTAACTCTTCGTTTCTATTTCCTTTTGGGCTTTGTTATTCCCTTACAAAATTTCTTTATATCCCTATTTATGAGATAGTTCATTCTGTGTCTGTCCCTCTCCCTCTGACTGGCTTTAGTTAACTTTAGTCAACATGATACTCTCCAGATCCATAACACCCCGTCATATAGAGGTACCACAGTTTCTTTATCCAGTCGTCTATTTGGAGGCACTTGGGTTGCTTCCAGATTTTGTCTAGTATGTGTGTTGGGGATCATGCTTTTGGACCCTTGAGGTGTATTGTGAGGTGTTTGATTGCTGAGTCTTAATGGAAGCTCAAAAGTTAGGTTTTTGATTAAAGACCATATTGATTTTCAAAAAGGCTGGATCAGTCAACATTCCCACCAACATTGAATGAGCATCCCCTTATCTCCGTATTCTCACCAACACCTTTTGTTCTTCTCGATGAATGCCAGTCTTCCTGGTGTGGATGGTATCACATTGTTGTTTAGATTTGCACTTCTCTGATAATTAGTGATAAAGACTTTTTCCTATGCCTTTTGGCCACTTGAATGTCTTCTTTGATGAAATTCTGTCCATCTCTTCTCCCCATTTTTGATGTGGTTTGATTTTTTTCTAGTAGGCTTGTATCAGTGCCTCATATATTTTGGATATTTTATCTGATGAGTTTTTCCCAGTCTGTGGGCTGTCGTTGTATTCTGCTCATCATTTCTTTTGAGGTGCATATGATTCTTAATTTAATGTAATCCAATTTGCTTAACATTGCTTCCACTTACTTGCTCACTGTCCTTTCATTCTTTTTAAAAAATTTTTATTCTAGGTGCCTCTTTATTTTTTTTCATGATTGAGTCTATATAATTCTTTTTTTAAAATTTATTTTATTCTTTAATTAGTGAATCACCATGAGGGTACAGATACAGATTCACACATGTTAGAACTTGTTTTTCCCTCATATAATGTTCACAAACACATCCCTCCACCAGTGCCCGTTCTCCATTACCAATAAACCCAGTATCCCTCCCCCCCCCAATCTCATCTCCCCCCACCCCAGCCTGCCTCTGTGGCAGGGTACTCCCTTTTGATCTCTCTCTCTCCAATTGGGTGTTGTGGTTTGCAATAGGGGTATTGAGTGGCCTTTGTGTTCAGATTCTAGTCTACTTTCAGCACGCATCTCCCTTCCCACGTGGGATCTTCAACCACATATTACTTGGTGTTCCCTTCTCTATCTGAGCTGCCTTTTTCCCCAGCATGTGAGACCAGCTTCCAAGCCATGGAGCCAACTTACTGGTACTTATTTCTACTATTCTTGGATATTAATCTCCTATTTTGTTATTTTATATTCCACAGATGAGTGCAATCTTTCTATGTCTGTCTCTCTCTTTCTGACTCATTTCACTTAGCATGATACTTTCCATGCTGATCCACTTATATGCAAAATTCATGACCTCCTTTTTTCTAACGGCTGCATAGTATTCCATTGTATAGATGTACCAAAGTTTCTTCAGCCAGTCATCTGTTCTAGAGCACTTGGGTTTTTTCCAGATTCTGGATATTGTAAACAGTGCTGCGATGAACATACATGTGCAGATGTCGTTTTGATTATACTTTTTTTGCCTCTCTGGGATATATTCCCAGCAGTGGTATTGCTGGGTCAAATGGGAGCTCAATATCTAATTTTTTGAGAATCGTCCATATTGTTTTCCAGAAGGGCTGAACCAGTCGGCATTCCCACCAGCAGTGTAGAAGGGTCCCTTTCTCGCCACATCCTCTCCAACAGCGGTTGATTTTGTTCTTTTGGATGTGTGCCAGTCTCTGTGGTGTGAGGTGGTATCTCATGGTTGTTTTGATCTTCATCTCCCTGATGATTAGTGATGTAGAGCACTTTTTCATGTACCTTTTGGCCATTTGTATCTCTTCCTTGGGAAAGTTTCTGTTCATTTCTTTGCCCCATTTTCTGATTGGGTTGGATGTTTTCTTCTTGTAGAGTTCAACCAGTGTGTCCTTTCATTCTTAAAGATACTGCCAGATTCAATGTCATAGAGAGCTTGACCAATATTTTCCTCTCTGTACCTAATGGATTCCAACCTGATATCGAGGTCTTAAGTCCATTTTTATTTGACTTTTGTGCATGACATTAGAAAGAGATCTGGCTTCATTTACTTTTACATGTGGCCAACCAGTTTTTCAACAATACTTTTTGAAGAGGCTTTCCTTGCTCCACTTTATTTGCTCCTTTGAAGATCCACAGACTATATACCTGCAAATCTGTTCTATTCCATTGCACTGAGGATCTGTCTTTGTTCCAGTACCATTTAATCACTACTGTTTTATAGTACAGTTTGAAGTAGGGGAAACTGATGCCCCCTATCTTCTTTTTCCTGAGAACTTTTTAAAATTTATTAATTTTTTTATTTTATGCTTTTTAATCGAGGCACTGTGAGAACAGTTACAGGGCTTTCAGGATCAAGTCTCAGTCATACAATGATCAAACACCCATCCCATCCCTTCACCAGTGCACAATGATCCACCACCAAGAACCCCAGAGACCCTCCCTCCCTCTCCCCTTCTGCCTGTGTGGCAGATAATTTTCAATTAACTCTCTCATTGCTATGATAACATTCAATTTTTGACCAAAAACTCACTATCATTATTTGGAGTTTTCCCCCCAACAGTCAGACCTGTCAGAATGGCATCATTAGATCATATGTTTTGTATTGTTGATAACAATGAGCATATGATGTTGCACAGTCGTGAAGTTGGCCGCCCAATTTTGGGATTCTGGTATTCAGTCCAGAGGTATTTCTGCCAGCAGCCGCTGCATTCTGAGATTGGTTCGTGTACTTCTGGGATCATGGCTGTTCAGTGCTGTTCGTGGGAGGCCGCTGGGGTCTCATTTGGGCAGGAAGCAGGGCCAGTTCTGCCCCCCCCCCAACTTTGCGAGATTCCCCATGCATCCGATCATTGCAAGCTCCTACCTCTCTGTCTAATTGGCACTAAACGGTGGTGGTCGCCATGCTGCCGAGAGGGGAAAAGGATGAGGACAAAAACCCTTTCCCTCCTGGGGCTGCTAGTTTAGTTCAAAGTCCACAAGTGGAGCTGCCAGCAGCTTCTGGGTTTCTGTACCTCTGGTATAATGGCCGCTCAGGGGTGGCGGAGCCGTTCCTGAGTGTTTGCTTTGGATATCAGGAAAGGTCGTGCAGCCGCTTACACGGTTTGGAGATATATCCCAGTCCCACATACTGGAGCAGTGTTAGTAGAAGCTCAGTGTCGCCGGGACTCCATCTGGAGAAGCCGGGGACTCTGCACCTTCTCTGGCGCGCCAGTGTTGTTGGCCCAGTCTGGAATCCAGAGCATTCTCCGGCTTGCGGTGACGCCGGCCTGGGTTCTTGCTGCTGACTGTTGAGGCAAAATGGCGCCGAGGGCGGGTTGAACCAAGAATTATTTTGCTATTCACGGGAGGGGGTTACTGTTCCATATGAAATTAGGAGTATTTCATTTATTTCTTTGAACGATGTCTTGGGCATCCTGACAGGGCTCTACTGAATCTGTATAATACTTTGGGGAGTATTGTCATTTTGACAATGTTAATCTTCCCTATGCATGAGAAAGGGATATTGTTTCCATTTCCTATTTTTTTAAATTTAGTCACCTTGAAATCACAAAGTTATGCATGATTGGATTTCTGGCTTACAATGTTTCAACACTCTCCCTTCAGTAGTGTCCTCTTCCTTTCACCAACTACCCCGCAAGCAACATCCCCATTTGATTACCACTTTTAAAATATATGTATTTCTTCCATGTGACTTACAGTACTGTTGCTGATACAGTTTCATACACATTTTCCATCTTTCAGCACCGACTCCTTCTCTGTCGGTATATTCCTCCCCCATAGACGTTGCCCCCCCCGCCCCCATCTTATCCCCCATTCACTCAAGTGGCATTTTTCTACTACTAAATACCAGTTCTCATGGTTTTTGTTTCCATTACCTTTGGGCACTTATTATTCCATTATGTTTCTTTGCACCCCACGTATCAGAGAAATCATTCTGTGTCAGTCTCTTTTCCTCTGATGAACTTGATTAAGCATGATACTCTCTAGGTCTCTCCATGTAGCAGTATATTTCATGTCTTTAATGTTCCTTGTGACCAAGTAATGTTCCAGTGTGTATATGCATCATAGTTTCTCTATCCAGTCATCTATTCTTGGACTCTTGGTTCATTTCCAGATTTTGGCTGTTGTAGATAGTGCTGCAAGGAATAGACAGGTGAAAATGTCTTGTCTTCATTGTGCTTTTGAGTCCAATGTGTGTCAAATATGAGCGCAACACCTAGTTTTTGTTTCCATTTCTTTAAGAAGTGTTCTGTACTTTTCCTTGTATAGGTCTTTTACCTCTTTAGTTAAGCTGATTCCTAGGAGTTGGGACTCAACAACTGTGAGTAATATTGTCAATGGGACTGATTTTTAAAATTTCTCTCTTCTATTTCATTATTTGTACATAGGAAATCCATGGATTTTTGTGTTAATTTTGTAGCCTGCTACTTTCTTATATAAATGATTGATTTTAGGGTTTTTTTGGTAAAGTCTTTATGGTTTTTTAAATATAATATATCATTTACAAATAGTGAAAACTTGACTTCTTCCTTTTCTATCTGATGCCTTTGATATCATTTTCTTTCCTTAATGCTATGGCAAGTGCTTTCAGTACTATATGGAGTAGAAGTGGTGAGAATGGGCAACCTAGTAGCCTGATCTTTAGAAAGAAGCTTTTCATTTTCTCTCCATTGAGTATAATGTTTGCTGTGGGCTTGTGGTAAATAATTTTGACCATGTTGAATAAAGTTCTTTCAATTCTCATTTTATTGAAAGCTTTAATAATAAATAGCTGCTGGATCTTGTCAAAAGTTTTCTCTGCATCTGTTGATATGATTTTTTTCAAGTCTTGGTATGATGTATTACATTGATTAACCTCCATATGTTAAACCATACTTGCATCCTTGGGATGAATCTCACTTGCTCAGAGTGTATGATCTCTTTGATAAGTCGCTGGATTGGATTTGCTATGATTTTGTTGAGGATCTTTTCATCTATGTTCATCAGGGACATTATTCTATAATTCTCCCATTTTTGTGCTGATTCTCTCTGCTTTTGGTATAAGGATAATGTTTGCTTTATAGAAACTTCTTGGGAGTGTTTCTGTTTCTTCAATTTCCTGAAACAGTGAAAATGATTGGCAGTAGGTCTTCTTTAAAGGTTTGAAAGAACTCACTAGTGAATCCATCTGGACCTGGAATTTTTGTTTTGGGAAAAATTACACTTCAATTTTCTCAATAGTTACAGGCCTGGTCAGGTGTTCTATAACTTCTTGGTTCAGTTTTGGGAGGATACGGGAGTCTAAAAATTTATCCACTTCTAGGGTCTCTTGTTTGGTAGCATAGGGAATTTTCAAAGCAACCCTTTGAAATTCAATGATCCATTGAATTTGTGAGATATCTCTTTTCTTTCTAATTTGCTCTACTAGAGTTTTCTCTCTGTCTCTGTGAATTCACATTTGTCTCCAAGAGTCTTTTAATTTCCTCTCTGACCCACTGGTTGTTCAGTAGTGAGCTATTTGATTTCCAAGTTCTTATTTTATTTCTTTACTTTTGTTTGTGATTCACTTTTATTTTAAGTGGATTGTGGTCTGAAAATATAATTAATACATCCCCTCACCACACTCCCAACCCCATCCACTGCAAGGGAAGACACTGGGGGAACTTCATGGGTATTGGTCTCTTGTTTCCCTGTCAAAAGTTATCCCCTTACAATTTGATGTGACTATGTAATTGTGTAGAACTTATTTCACTGGTTCAAAGAATATGTTCTTTATCTTGAATTTATTGTTACTCTGAAATTAGAGTTCTTTTGTTTCTTTTGCCCAAATCTACTTTTCTGGATTTGGGGCAATGTTGATTGGAGTTAGGGCTAATATACTATTGGCCAAGTGTGGTTGGGGATAGCTAAGTTGCTTTGGTATAATTTCAATACAAGAGTTCAAGGTGTGGTTCTGAGTTATAGTGGCAGAAATTATTTTTTGGCTTAATTAATAACTGCCCACTCAGGAAACTGAATTTTTCACTGCTCTGACCTATGGGTGGAGCCAGGAATCCACTCCTTCATCAGGTCCTGCTACTAGGGAAGTTTGGTAGGGCATGTGCAGGGCCCACCCACTTGAGAAACCACATTGCTGCTCTCTATTTTGAAATCTTGAATATTTTAAATCTTGAATCTTGAATATGTCTAGGGGAAAAACTAGACTATTCAAATGAAGGTATGTAGGGATAAGTGAGTTATTTCAGGATAACACCATATTCAGATTCCAGGGTGGTAAATGATGCCTTTTTTTTTTAAAGTCAGTGGGGATCAGACGGCCAACTGCAGTTCCAATAGGGTATATTTTCTTCTTGTAAAAAACTTTTAAAATTTTATTTTCATAAAATTGTTCACAATAATGATTATATTCAATATTTCAATACCAATCCCACCACCATTACACCTTCCCACCACCATTATTTTTATTTTTTTTTGTTTTTTTAATTTTTTAAATTTTTTTTCCTTTTTATTAAATCACCATGTGGAAAGTTACAAAGTTCTCAGGTTTATATATCAGTTATGCAATATTCAAACACCCATCCCTTCACCAGTGCCCATATTCCACCACCAAAAACCCCAGTATACCCCCCGCCCCCACCCCCTACCCCCTACTGTATAAATAATGAATTTCACTTCATTTTTTCTTTACCTTGATTACATTCCATAATTCAACACAAAACTCACTATAGTTGTTGGAGTTTCCACCCAAGAGAGACAGACCATTTGATAATTAGTTTTTCATTGCTGGAAATGAAGAGATATGTAGCCCCACTGCTACAAGTACATAACTCTCTCTCTCTCTTTTTTTTCCTTTTTCCTTTTCCCTTTTTTTTTTCTTTTCCCCCCTCATCCCCCTTCCCGTGCCTCATAGTATGGTGTACGCCACGCCGCGTCGGCCAGCGTGGGGCTTTTGCTTAGTTCACAGTCCAGAGAGGTGGCTGCTACATTAAAAACCTTCAATATTTCAACAAAAACTTACTGTTATTATTTGGAGTTTCCCCCCCAAGTCAGACCTGTTCAAAAGGAACTGTTTCACATTGCTGACAATTATAAATGTTAAGTTCCGCGGACGCGGCAGCGCGGTTTTGGATTTCTGTATAAAGTCCAGGGAAAATTCTGCCAGAAATTACATAGCCCAGCTCACAGTCCCAGTGCATTGCTGTAAGAAGTCTCTGAATTAAAAGTCTTTAGACGCAGAGGGTCCGATTGGCGCTCAGCGGCTCCGGATTTATCTGGGCCGAGGGCGTGCCGGTTCCGCCCCCTTCCCATGAGTTCCTGGGAGCCCCAAAAGTAAAAACTGAATACCTCTGGGTTTGGAGTCTAGAAGATGGCACCTGCCACGTGGGTGCCGCCAGCCTGCCACTTTCCATCCATTATTTTTAATTTTCCTACCACCACCTAAGCCTGCCCCATAGACAGATGCTAAATAATTTATTTTGTATTGCTTGTTATGAATAGTATGAGATGTCATATAGCCGTGAAAGCAGCTGCAAGCACCTGGAATTCTAAAATTTTAAATAATTGGGGTCCGGAGGCATCTCGGTGGAGTGCTGCTCTCTTCTGAGATTCATTTGAGTCTGGATCACAAATGTGCTTAAATGGTGCCCAGAGGCAGTTTGTGGGCATGACAGACAGGAAACCAGAAGGGCAGGGAGATGAGGGAAGGTCTCCCATCCCCGGCTCTGTGAAGCCTGGAGTTTTCAACCACTGGTCCTGCATACCTGGGTTTTTCAACAGATTCATTCTCATGCGTGGGGATCTTGGAACAAGCCTATGAAGATCAGCTGTAAGCATGGTGGTGATTGGGTTCTAGAGGTTTGCAGCTGCTGGGGTTCATTTGGAGCAGGGGGAGGGACACGCCTGCTCCCCTCTGAAGTGTCCCGGAGAAGTCAGCCTGGCACCGGTGGGGAGACATCTCTGCAGTGTGCTTCTTTCGAGTTCATTTGTGAATCTGGTAAATGATGTATTAATGCTTTAATTTTATTTATAAATCAGTCAGCAGCAGCAGCTAGTTTTATACATGCATGGCATTTGCAATGTAGTTGGCACATGGTACTTGGTCCATGAGACCAGAGGACCTTTCTAATAAAATGAATTAGTTCAGGACTTTCCAGATTGAGTCTGGAAATTGTTCAGTGTTCCAGTGTGAAACAGATTACCAGGACAATTAAAGAATGAATTCGAATCTCCAAAGGGCACTGGGACTGAAAACTTTTTCTTGATTTCTTCAAGATTTCTTCAAGGTCAGAAATGCTAGGTAGAGTGGAAATCTTTTTCCTATGTTGTTTCACATGCTGCTTTTTAAGGGTCCAGGAAGTTGAGTACAAAGTAGTAGTCCTACTTCAAGTCCACTGTCCTGTGAAATATGCATTTAACAACTCAAAAAATTAAAAAACTGTAAATTACAAAGCTATTGATGGCTGAGTTTTAGGCATACAATAGTCAAACATTACCAATGTCACTTCCCTCCACCAATGATTCCAGGCTCTCTCCCAAGATCCCTCCCACCTACCACCTTAAAAAAAACATCTAAAGGTTCAGTGTTTGACATCCAAAAGAACAAAATCAACCGCTGTTGGAGAGGATGTGGGGAGAAAGGGACCCTTCTACACTGCTGGTGGGAATGCCGACTGGTTCAGCCCTTTTGGAAAACAATATGGACGATTCTCAAAAAATTAGAAATTGAGCTCCCATTTGACCCAGCAATACCACTGCTGGGAATATATCCCAGAGAAGCAAAAAAGTATAGTCGAAATGACATCTGCACTTATATGTTCATCGCAGCACTGTTTACAATAGCCAGAATCTGGAAAAAACCCGAGTGCTCTAGAACAGATGACTGGCTGAAGAAACTTTGATACATCTATACAATGGAATACTATGCAGCTGTTAGAAAAAAGGAGGTCATGAATTTTGCATATAAGTGGATCGGCATGGAAAGTATCATGCTAAGTGAAATGAGTCAGAAAGAGAGAGACAGACATAGAAAGATTGCACTCATCTGTGGAATATAGAATAACAGAATAGGAGACTAACACCCAAGAATAGAAGAGTAGTAGAAATAAATACCAGGAGGTTGACTCCGTGGTTTGAAGGCTGGCCTCACATTCTGGGGAGAAGGCAACTCAGAGAAGGGATCACCAAGTATAATGCGGTCAGAGGCCATGCGGGGGAAGGGTGATGAGGGCTGAATGTAGACTAGAGACTGAACAGAGTGGCCACTCAACACCTCTATTACGAACCACAACACTTAATTAGAGAGAGAGAACAAAGGGGAATATCCTGCCACAGTGGCAGGGTGGGGTGGGGGGAGATGGGATTGGGGAGGGTAGGAGGGATGCTGGGTTTACTGGTGGTGGAGAATGGGCACTGGTGAAGGGATGGGTTCTCGAACTTTGTATGAGGGAAACATGAGCACAAAAATGTATAAATCTGTAATTGTAGCCTCACGGTGATTCACTAATTAAAAATAAATAAATTAAAAAAATAAAGAAATTGGAAAATGTATTTGGAATAGAGAAAGTAAAATAATCATATAGCAATATTAAGACTTGTTCATATTTTTCCTTAAAAATACATCTATGAAGAAAAATTAAAAAATTAAAAAATTTTAAAAAAAGTTCAGTGTTTGTACTGAGTTTGTGCTTTGGATGTATAGTTATACCACTCCCCCAAATCACTGGTATACCTGAGGCCCCCCTTTCCCACATTCCTTCCCTTCCCTATCTCCTTCTTTCCCTCTTCATTTTCTTTCCTTCTCTGTCCTTCTCCCTATACTCTGGGGTCAAGGCTGATCTAGGTATTCCCCTTTACTAAATTAAGTTTCCTAGTACAGTCATCCTATATACCAGAGAGTAGTTAGATTATCATGTGTTTGTCCTTCTTCTTGCTTACTTCACTCAACATATCTTCCAGCCCCAACCACGTTGCAGCAAATTGCATGATCTCATTGATTCTTACAGCTGCACAGTATTCCAGTGTGTATATGTACCACATTTTCATCATCCATTCACCTGTCACTGGACACCTAGGATGATTCCATATCTTAGCTATTGTTCTAAGCGCTACAATGAAGAATTGTGTGCATACATCTTTTTGAATTAATGTTTTGGTATTTTTGTGTGTGTGTGCCATGGATGTAGATGCCAAAAAGTGAAATTTCTTGGTCATATGGCAGCTCAATTCTACATTTCTGAGAACTCTCCATACTTTTTTCTACAGGGGTTGAACCAGACAACATTCCTACCGGCAGTGGTAGTGAGCATTCCTTTTTCACCTCATCCCCATCAACACATATTATTCCCACCATTGTTGGTATGTTCCATTTTCACTGGTGTGAGATATCTCATTGTCTTGATTTGGATCTCCCCAAACATGTAATGCTAAGCACTTTTTCATGTGCCTACAGTCATCTATCTCTCTTCCTCTGAGAAGTGTCTATTCATACTCCCCATTTTTGATAAGGCTTTTGGATTTGTAAAAATCTTTGTGAGTACTTTCAATATCCTGGATATCAGCACTTTATCTAATTGTTGAATGCAAATATATTTTCCCATTTCAGTTTGTTGTCTTTTAGTTTTAGCCCATGCTTCTTTGACCATGCAGAATCTCTTTAATTTGGTATAGTAACCATGTTTATTTTTTTATTGTTGCCTTTGCCAGTGGTAACATCTCATCGAAAACACCTTTGAAGCCCAAATCTTGGAATGTTCTGCCTATGTTTTCTTCAATGTATTTTATAGTTTCTGGTGAGATCTCAAGATCTTTGATCCATTTTTTTTGTTTTTTTTTTTAAGTTTTATTGAATCACCATGTGGAGGGTTACATAGTTCTCAGGATTATGTCAGTTATACAATACTCAAACACCCTTCCCTTCACCAGTGCCCATATTCCATCACCAACCACCCCAGTATACCTACCGCCCCCCCCACCCCCCAGTCCCTGCCCTTGTAAGTGATAAGTTTCACTTCGTTTACGCTTTATCTTGATTACATTCCATGTTTCAACACATAACTCACTATTGTTGCTGGGGTTTCCCCCCAAAAAAGAAAAAGACAGTCCTATTGCCAAGGAAGCATTTGATAGTTCTCCATTGCTGAGAATGTAGAGATATTAAGTTCTGCTGTTTGTTACATAACTTTTCTTTTTTCCCCCCTTGCCCCACGCCACCAAGTTCACGCCTGTTTAGTAATCGCCACGCTGCCTGACAAAGGGAAAAAAACCGAAAAAGATGGTTATTTCCCGTCATCAGCCGGCGTGGGGCTCTGGCTTAGTTGATAGTCTAGTAGAATGTCTGCAAGCAGTTTCTAGAACCAAAAGTAGTGCGCTGGTATTGGCTCCGGATCGAGATTCTACCAGCGTCCCGCTGTTCCATGTACATAATTTTTCCCCTCATATCCCATTCCCACGCCACCAGGTCTGTGTTTGCTTAATGGACATCATACTATGGTTAACGCCACGCCACGTTTCTTCCCGAGAAAGAAGGATATTTCTTTTCAGCCGGCGTGGGGATATGGCTTAGTTCAGTCTAGAGAGATGGCTACCACTTTGATTGCCTTCAATATTTCAGCGAAAGACTTACTATTCTTGTTAGGATCTCCCCCCAAAGTCCGACCCATTAAAAAGGAATCATTACATATTGCTGATCTGTGCTCAGGAGGAAGGGGTTGAGAGAGAGAGGTTAAAAAAATTGGGGAATGCCCGGCTTCCATTGTCGCAGCCTGGCGTAGGGTCTCCGTTTCCATGCTGTAATTAGTTCAGTGGGCTGCTTGGAGTCCAAGGGCACTCTCCCGGGATCTTCCATCATGCTCGATCGGTAGCGGTGCCAAAAGGCTCTTTGATCCATTTTGAATTGACTTTTGTGTAAGGTTTGATACGCAGACCCAGGTTTAATATTTTGTACATGGTTATCCAATTTTCCCAGTACCATTTGTTGAAGAGGCTATCTTTACTCTATTTCATGTTCTCAGTTCTTTTATTGAAAAGTAACTGTTTATAAGTATAAGATTTTGTCTGTGGGTATTTGATTCTGACCCATTGATTAGAGAGCCTGTCTTTATTCTAGTATCATGAGGTTTTGATCACTATAACTTTATAGTACAGTTCTAAATTATGTAATGAGACTCCTTCCAAATATTTATTTTTCAATATGACCTTGTCACAAATGATAATCATATTGCTTTTCTCTTTCCTTTACATCATTTGTATGGTTTATTTAGCAATATCCTTTTTGTATAAACACAGGAAGACAATTGATGCTATGCTATGTAATATGTTAATTGACTCCAAAATAATATTTACTCTTGAGCATCCATATTTACTTGACTTAAGCCTCAGTTGCCCTTAGTTCCTAGCACTCCAAGAGCAGGGTACTGATGAGGAACTGATGGACCCAGGGCAAGCCATGAGCTACCTGGCATCGAAATGGGCCAGGCCAAGAGCCGTAATACTTAACTATGAGTTAAGAGCACGGTCATGGATAAACTCTGTCATGACCCAAAGGAGGTAACTGAATAAGGACCTTGTTGAGGTTAGGAAGACTAACCTGACCTGAGGACTGTGGTCTGGAATATACAGTGAGATGTCCTCAGGAAGAACCAAACTATATTATTATTATTATTATTATTGACTCACCATGAGAAAAGTTACAAAGGTTTCAGGTTTAAGTCTCAGTCATACAATGATCAAACACCCATCCCTTCACCAGTGCACATGCTCTACCACCAAGAACCCCAGTATACCTCCCATCCCACCCCCACCCCCCGCCTGTGTGGCTGATGATTTTCAATTTATTCTCTCTTTACTTTTATTATATTCAATATTACAACAGAAAACTCGCTATTATTTTTTTTAATTTATTTATTTTTAATTAGAGAATCACCGTGAGGGTACAGTTACAGATTTATACACTTTTGTGCTTATACTTCCCTCATACAAAGTTCGGGAACCCATCCCTTCACCAGTGCCCATTCTCCACCACCAGTAAACCCAGCATCCCTCCCACCCTCCCCAATCCCATCTCCCCCCCACCCCACCCTGCCACTGTGGCAGGGCATTCCCTTCTGTTCTCTCTCTCTATTTAGCTTCTACGGCCCGCAATAAAGGTGTTGTGTGGCCACTGTGCTCAGTCTCTAGCCCTCATTCAGCCCGCAACTCCCTTCCCCCACATGGCCTTCGACTACATTATAGTTGGTGATCCCTTCTCTGAGTTGCCCTTTCCCCAGAATGTGAGGCCAGCCTCCAAGCCATGGCGTAAACCTCCTGGTATTTATTTCTATAGTTCTTGGGTGTTAGTCTCCCACTCTGTTATTCTATATACCATAGATGAGTGCAATCTTTCTATGTCTGTCTCTCTCTTTCTGACTCATTTCACTCAGCATGAAACTTTTCATGCCCATCCACTTAACTACAAAATTCATGACCTCCTTTTTTCTAACAGCTGCATAGTATTCCATTGTATAGATGTACCAAAGTTTCCTCAACCAGTCATCCGTTCTGGGGCATTCGGGTTTTTTCCAGATTCTGGCTATTGTAAACAGTGCTGCGATGAGCATACATGTGCAGATGTTGTTTCGATTATACTTTTTTGCCTCTCTGGGATATATTCCCAGCAGTGGTATTGCTGGGTCAAATGGGAGTTCAATATCTAATTTTTTGAGAATCAAAACTCGCTGTTATTATTTGGAATTTTCTCCAAAAAATCAGACCTGCGAAAAGGCATCATTTGATAATGTTTTCCATTGCTGAGAATGAAGAGCATATGAGGTTGCTCTAAATTTCTGGTATTTTAGTAATTAAATCCAGAGAAATTTCTGCCAGAAGTTGCATCACTGCAAGCTCATACCTCTGTTTAGTGGGCTCTAAAAGATGTAGGTCGCCACACCACCACCGAAAGGAATGGCCAAGAGAGAAAAACCTTTCCCCTCCCGGGGCAGCATGGGGCTGTAGCTTAGTGCACAGTCTAGAGGCATTTCTGCAAGAAGCCCCTGGGTGCCGAAAGTAGTTAGTGGGCCTCTGGGGTCATGGTCACTCAGGAATGGAGGAGCTGCTTGTGTGTTAGAACCAAGCTTTAAGCTTGATATATCTTTTACTGTACTCATACAAAATGACATTGCTTAAAATATTAGAAGTGAATTTACTGTGACTATTTGAGTGGATTTCTAGTTAAGAAGAGAAGAAAGCAACATACCCTGGATGGAATCCTGCCCTTGTGCGGATCTCCTAGTAATCTGGAGTAATCTCCTTAGATGAAATTTTGTCATTGAGTTAATCTCCTGGAGGAATGGCCTTACCTCTCTTTGTTGTATCCCCTTTGTATTCCCACCCTACACGATTTCTATATAAACTGTGCTGTAAGGGGCTGGGGTGGTCAGGTCAGATGGTTAGAGGTCAGATGCTTGCAAGGTCGCCATGGTCACAGGGTTAGAAGAGGTCAGAAGAAGAGATCAGAGACAGAAGAAGAAGACAATGACTTCAGACTAGGGAGCAGGAGACAGAGAGAGTGGGACAGAGCACAACTACATGGACAGAAGACAGAGGACTTCAGAGAAGAGCACAATGCCAAGGTTAGACATGGAAGATGGTGGTTAGAGAAGGACAGACTACCGAGACTGGAGAGGAGAGACTGAGACCGGAAACAGAGACCAGAGGAAAGACGACAGAGACGGAGTCAGACAGAGACAAGAGAGACAGAGACAAGAGAGACAGAAAGAGAAGAGCACAATGGCGCACATAGAAGCAGAGCACAAAGACAGATAGACAGAGAGCACGGCAACAAGGAGGAGACAACAAGGAGACAAGGAGGAGAACTGAGACTTTGGAGATTCTGGGGTCCGCAGGGAGACTAGGCTGATGGAACTCTGATGACCGAGGCTACAGCCGCAATGACAACTATGACTGCGCTGTAAAGGGAGAGATCAGCCAACACCAGTCCGCCCGTCGCCCATCCTTTGCCCATCGTCCAGATTCCTGGGGAGGCGGCTCCCCGTCCACCGAATGCTGCCCCACGTCCTGCCTGTGCAGGCCCGCCTTCGCCTGTTGAGTTGTGAGGTGTGAAAAAACTTAATAGTCCCCTGAGCACAATGTGATTCCTGAACATAGAACCAGAAGTAAACCCTGAGCAAGACCTTGTACAGCCTCCTCAAAGAGTTGATTTTGCAAGGTTCCATTTGCTTTTTTAAATTTCCATTGCAGCCTTTCACTAATTCTTGCAGGACTGGTTTAGTTGCCACAAATGCTGGCAGGTCTTGTTTTTCTGAAAAGGTTCTTATTCCCTCCCGTCTAAATGAGAGCTTTGCAGGGTGGCGGACTCTAGGTTGGAAGTTTTATTCATTCAGTTCTTTAACATGTTGTTCCACTCTTTTCTGGCTGATGTGATATAATATGGGAGGTCTGTTGTGATTTATGTTTGAGGGTGTTCTTTCCTCCTGCTGCTTTAAGTAGTCTGTCTTTGTCTTTTGATTTTACCATTTTGAGTACTATGTGTCTTGGTGTTCTTTTGTTTGCATCTATTTTGTTTGTTATTTTGGGGGCCATTTGAATCAATGAGAAACCTCTCCAGAGACCAGAGAAGTTCTCAGTTATTATTTTCTCCAACCAGTTATTCTTCTTTCTCCCCTTTCCTTCTTATATTCCTGTAATTCAGAGATTATTCCTCTTGCTATTACTTATCAATAATTATGCACTCTACCATTTGTTTACTTTTTGCCACTTAATTATTGTTGGTGACTATTTTTTAATCTTAAATATTGCTAATGTGATTCTCTGCATGCTGAATTCTGTTGCTGTGGCTTACTATTATATATTTTTTAAATTGAATCACCATGAGAACAGTTACAAAGCTTTCCAGTCTAAGTCTTGGTCATACAATGATCAAACACCCATCCCCTCACCAGTTCTCGCCCTCCACCACCTAGAACCCCAGTATACCCCCAACCCACCCTTCCCTCACCTCTGTGGTAGATGATTTCCACCTTACTCTCTTTGATCACATTAAATATTTCGACAAAAGATACATCATTATTATTTGGAATTTCCCCCAATAATCAGACCTGCAAAAAAGTCATCATTAGATAATTTGTTTTCTATTGCTGATATGAAGAGCATTTTGGATTTCTGATATTTTAGTAATAAGTCTGTAGGGATTTCTGCTAAAAGCTGCTAGGTTCTGAGATTCGCTTATGTGCCTCTGGGATCATGGCCATTCAGGAGTTAGGAGCCATTCGTGGGCAGCAACTTGGGGCCTCATTGGGGCGGGGAGAGAGGCTGGTTCCACCCCCATCCCGTGAGGCCCCTTGTGTCACGTCACTGCGGTCTCATACCTGGCTGTCCAATAGGCTCTGAAAAGGTGGCGGCCACTGTGCTGCTGGGGAGAAAAGGCGAAAGGGGCAAACACCTTTCCCCACCCGGGTGGCACGACACCATAGTTTAATGCTCAATCCAGATGCATTTCTACCAGAAGCCGCGGGGTTCCGAGATTGGTCTGTGTGGCTCTGGGATCATGACCTTTCAGGACCCAGAAGCCGTTCGTGGGTGGCAACTCAGGCTCTTGTTGGGGCGGGGAGAGAGACCAGTTCCACCCCTGATTCTGTGATGCCCCAGGTGTCGCCGATCTCTCTCTAGTTTTGGGCAGGGGCAGACGATAGATCATTTATTTTCCATTGCTCACTTTGTATATCAAGATAGGTCGCACAGTAGCATAAGTGGTCATGCGCTTCAGAGGAATAGTCCTGTAGCCACATACCAGAGGCATGCTTGTAGAATCTCAAGGTTGCCAGGGTTCCATGTGGAGAAGGAGGGGAGACTGCACCTGCTCCATCTGAGGGTACCAGAGATATTGGTTTGGTATGGGGCCCGGAGAATTCTCCAGTGTTGTGGTGCCCACCGGTTTTCTTCACTGCTGAATGTCGCAAGATGTCTATATTCTTTAACTCCTTTAGTTCCATTTGTGTAGACACTTTGATGTCCTAGATCAGATCACCCTTGAGTTGATTGAAATTTTCTTCCAGTTATTGTTTTATTTCCATTGCCATTGCATGAAGTGCTGATTGGGGGTCCTCCTTGATTAGAATTGAGGCTTTGTTTGTTTGGGGTCCACACCTGGCAATGCCTATGGGTTACTCTTCGCTCTGTACTCAAGAATCACTTCTGGCAGTGCTCAGGTGAATCATATGGGATGCTGGGGGTCAAATCCAAGTTGGCCACATGCAAAGCAAGTGCCTTACCTGCTGTACTATCTCTCTGACCAGTGAGGCTTTCCTTGGGTTTGATGCTTTACACAGACTTCTGTCCCTGTCTGCTAGAATAGGTGACTGCCTTTGTTTCCCTGTTGTTCTTAAAGATTTGTGGGTGCTACAATTGGAGCTTCAAATACCAACTTATCTGAAAATCTGATATGATTCGTTATTTTCCCAAAAGTTATTATTCCTTATATCCTGTTCGTCTAGCAATTCCTGTTCCCCTAATATACTATTTCAGTGGTCATGCATTTGAATAAATAATTACTCCTGTTTACATAGCAGGGCTGTTATGGAGGTTTTTGAGGATGATAATCAGAACCTACAAGCCCTTAGAATTGGTGCGTTTGAGGAGATACAGTTGCTGTGCAGAGAAGTTAGTGTCTGCATGGCTTTGCTTTTGAGAGCTGGTACTGGGAGCTTCCCTGGTCTGTAAGTCACAGTGCAAAGGATGATGGGGTAGGAGGAGGTTCCGGAGTCTTTGACACACCTAGATGATGAAAGAGGTGATTGTCAGCACTACGGGTCCATAAGGGTAGGATCTTGTCCACTAGACCCAGGAAGAGGTCATGCTGCAATGGATGATCAGTTTGATCTATGTTGCACTTTTATTTTTTTGGCTTTTTGGGTCACACCCAGCAATGCTCAGGGATTACTCCTGGCTCTGCCCTCAGGAATTACTCCCTGACCATATGGGATGCTGGGGATCGAGCCCGGTTCAGTTTTGTGCAATGCAAACTCCCTGCCCACTGTGCTATCGCTCCGGCCCCTGTGTTCACATTTTAATGAGTCACAAGATAATGGACTGAATGTGAATATTGGATACTGAAGGAATTGCAGTAGTTCATTATCAAGTGATTCCAGATTTGATACTAGAGCAAATTCTTGTGACTTGTGTGTGATTTTCATTTTTGAAAAACTAAATTCTTTCGTTTTAGTTCTAGCCCTTCCTTTTCTTCCAACTCCATAATGGTATTCTCTCTCTCTCTCTTTCTCATTTGTAACCTATTAGTTGAATATGAGTCAGTGTGTTGAGAAAATCTCAGTACTTTTTTTTATTTTCGATGCTGGGTTACTCCCGATATAGTGCTGGGAGTCACTGCTGACAGTGCTTAGGGGTGCTGTGGTCCTGGGTCTCACCCCAGGCTTCCACTTGTCCTTAGCCCTTTGAGTAAGCTCTCTGGCCCCTTGAGAATATCTCTTAACTTTCCATGTATTTTTCTAGTAATAAAGGGGATTATAATTGTACACCATTTATAAAATTAAACCAGAAATCATATATCAGGAACTATGCCTCCTACAGAATAAGGTCTCAGTAATGAACTGTTACTCTTTGTTATCATTTTTTCCATTACTAGAATATCTTTGCTCCCCTTTACTCCTTACTGCATATTCAACTTAAAAACACTATAACCCAATACCTGTGTTTCACACACTGGATTTTCTTTTAAAAACTTTCATTGAGCTTCTGATTACAAACATCAGTCAATTTATTTCATTACTTTTTACTCCTTTCTCTGGGATATTTTATAGCAAACTCTTACTTTAGAATCTTCTCCTTTTGGTTTTTATGATGATCCATATTCCTGATACTTTTGATGCATCTCAGGATCTCTTCCTCAATTTCCATAGATGGCTTATATCTTCATTCTTATACATTACTATCCCAAATTTAATCTTTTGATTTTTTTCTTTTCCTTGTACATGACTCAAGTGACTTCAATTATTATTTATAATCCAAGTATCCTTAGTCCTATATCTTAACTAAAGGGCCTGAATTTTTTTACATCTTACCCAAAATTTTAGCTAATAGTAATCTTATTTGATCTTACCTGATACTAATCCCTATCAGATTTTAAGCCCGCTCAGAGTTTCAGTCATCACATGTGTATATATTTGCATTTTGCTTTTTAGTCAGGATTCTGTAGTAGTAGGAGTCAGCAAACATTCAGTATGGAGCCAGAAAGTAGGTATTTTGTACTCTGTACCATATGATAGGAGATTTTGATGCTGTGCCACAAAAGCAACCATATGCCATAGGTAGTAGCGTTACCTGATATATAATGTTATTTAATGTTGTTTCAAAAATAGGCTACATGGGGCTGGAGTGACAGCACAGTGGTAGGGCGTTTGCCTTGCACACAGCCGACCCGGGTTCGAGTCCCAGCGTCCCATATGGTCCCCTCAGCACCGCCAGGAGTAATTCCTGAGTGCAGAGCCAGGAGTAACCTCTGTGCATTGCCGGGTGTGACCCAAAAAACAAAACAAACAAACAAACAAAAAAACCAAAAACATGCAAACAAAAAAACACACAAGCTAGCGCTTCAATGGGGAAATTAAAAAAAAAAAGGCTACATTCTGATAGGATTTTGTTTACAAACTTAATGGTCAGCAGCTTTCTGATACTTAGCAGTGGGTGCTCATTCTCCCAATTCCATTTTGTCCTTTCCAATGTATACATTGAGGAGGAACTGGAGCGATAGCACAGCGGTAGGGCGTTTGCCTTGCACATGGCCGACCCAAGTTCGATTCCTCCGTCCCTTTTAGAGAGCCCGGCAAGCTACTGAGAGTATCCTGCCTGCACGGCAGAGCCTGGCAAGCTACCTGTGGTGTATTCAATATGTCAAAAACAGTAACAAGTCTCACAATGGAGACGTTACTCGAGCAAATCAATGGACAATGGGACGACAGTGCTACAGTGCTACAGTACTACCCAAAATTTGCATTCCTATTGGAAATCTCAAATTTGAACTACATAAAAAAGGAAAATGTGTTCCCTCTCACTCTGACCAGCTCTTTTATCCAGTAGTCTTCTTCTTACTGTGGTCATTCTATTCCTTTAGTCATAAAGGAACAAAGGAACAAGTTGATTTACCTTATAACTTCTCCCTTAACACCTCATCCTTCCATACCAATATTCAATCAACCTATTTATTCTGCTCTTAAACAATTCTTACATTTTGATATAGTCTCCATCCTCACTATCTTGACTAATTTAAACATCATTACCACTTGCCAAACACTGTGATGGCAATCCGTAGCTGTCGTGTTGTTTATATTTCTAAAATATAAATATATTCATTTACTCGCCTACTGAACAGGCCTTTAAAGACCTCATCCTCAAAATGAAACAAACCTGACTGGGCTTCTAGAACACACAAAACAAACAAAAACAAGAGTAATGGACCGAGGGGCTGGAGAGATAGCACAGCGGGTAGGGCGTTTGCCTTACACGCGGCCGACCCAGGTTCGATTCCCAGCATTCCATATAATCCCCCGAGCACCGCCAGGAATAATTCCTGAGTATAAAGCCAGGAGTAACCCCTGAGCATTGCCGGGTGTGATCCAAAAAAAAAAAAAAAGAGTAATGGACCGAGGAAGAGAATCCAGGGGGTAGGGTGACTGTGAAGCATGCACCGTGTCACTGCGTGACCCCTTCCCCATCCGTAGGCCTTATTTAAAAATGAATGAGTGAATGAATGAATGAATGAATCAGGAGTAATCTACTTAAGAAATTTTATTTTATTTTATATTTTTTGCTTTTTTGGGTCACACTCGGCGATGCACAGGGGTCACTCCTGGCTCATGCACTCAGGAATCACCCCTGGCGGTGCTCAGGGGACCATATGGGATGCTGGGATTCGAACCCGGGTTGGCCGCGTGCAAGGCAAATGCCCTACCCGTTGTGCTATCACTCCAGCCCCTACTTAAGAAATTTTAAATTTAAGGTCTTCTCTCATCTGAAAGTACCATATGGTACTTTCTTTCATTTTAATGCTTTCTTTTTTAATATTATAGACCTCTTCTTTTTGTTTTCATTTATGGATGACAACCCAAGGCAGGTGCACACACTTAGTTCTGGTGTTCTCACATTTTTACTTCCACCACCGTGCATTGTCAGCTGTGGCCCACAAACAAAAAACAAAACAGAAAAATCAAGAGCTTATCTCCAGCAAGGAAATTGTGCCTTCTAGAGAAAACTGAGATGGGAAATACTCAGGCTCCTTATCTGTGCTTTGTGACAGAAACATCTCTCTTACAGCTGCTACTTTTTTTTTCAATCATGTTACACCTTTCCAAATCTATCATCCCAATAGATTTGGAAAGTTCTCTTTTTCTAGGTGACTTTTCCCCCTTAGCTACTTCTGATCCATTATTGCCTTTAGGTTTTCAGTCACATGAAAATATTATAGGATTCCAAGTTCTTGAACTGGCTGTGGATTACAAGTACCACTAGCAACAAGAACTGACAACCAGAATAATCCCTTAAGAAAATCACAGATATTCTCGGAGACAACAGATGAATCGATACTTTAAGGATGGGTAAGGATTTTTCAAGCAAAGTAGCTGGAATTTATGAAGACGGAGTGGCCCTCACAGGCATGCTTTGTTATGGGAATGCTCAGAAATCTGGAATGTTTGTTTTGATAGAGGGTGTGAATTGGTAGGATAGCAAACAGGTCATGTGGGTCAGGGTCAGCTTATTGAGAGCCTTATGTGCCAATGGTATACAATGAGTTTCAAAAGCAATATGATTAGCAAAAGGCATCTGTTATTGAGAATTCTATTAGCCACACCTTCCCCAACTGATGAGAAAAATATCCCCTTTTTTTCTCTTTTGCATGAAGACCAGGGTATGTTTATGCTTAGGTTCAACTTTAGGAGGAAGCAGACAGCTTATATTCTGTGGCAACAAGTAATCATTTTCTGTAGCAACAAATGACCACATTAAGCATGTGACATTTTGCCTTGTACACATTTCACACACAAATGCTAAGACAATGTTGAATGGATGGTTGGATACACAGAAGATGAATAAATGGATGCTTGGGTAGATGGATGTTTGGATGGATAGATGAGTCACAGAGGGACAGATGAATGGATACTTGGATCTAATACCATAATTTGTTAGTGCTTTTACTGTTTTCTCTTGGGCTTCTGGCCTATGACCTGGCTTTGTTACCTTTACCACACATCTCAGAATCCATATTCTTGTTGCACTAAAGTGATTGCACTATTTCTTAATTTCATCTCTGGGTTCCAGACTTCCCCTTTTTCTTACAAGAATCTGTACAGTGTCCTCAACGTCTATTTACAACAGTGTAAAAGCTATACACATTCAGTAAAATGCTAACTGTATGATGTTCTCTACATTAGCTATATTAAATTCATTTTAAACTAGACATTTTCAGCTTGAAGAGATTTACTGAAATGTAGACCCTTTGATAAGTTGAGAAGATCTGCATAAAAAATATTAGAAGAATCTGAGGAAAAATTCTCACATACTTTGTTCTTAATCCAATTAATGTTTGAGTTCACATTTTATTCTGTTATTGTCTACTTCATTTATAAATGTGTGTTTAGTTTTTACATATTTTAATAAATAATATAGACTAATATTTGTCATTTTAGTATGCACTATGCCTATCCTTAAAATATTAATTTATCTTTTGTCTCTGAGAATATCTGTCATCTTCTTTTTTAAACTTTTTTATTTTGTAAAGTAGTTCACAGTATTTGATTATAGTTAACATTTAAACACCAATCCCACCACCATTACACCTCCTCACCACCATACTTTGGATGTTTTCATCCCAAACCCCAACCCCTGCCCCAAAGCAGAACCAAAATAATATATATTTTGTATTGTTTGTTATGAAAAGCCACTGAAAATGCTACAAAAAATTTCCTTAGAGGAAAGAGTGTAAAGATTATTGTATTTTACCCAGGGGCATTAAGCCCTTCTGTAAGAGACTGCTAACATGTTGTTAAAGGTTGAGCCTTGTGTGCTTATATATAAGCTTAGGGTCCTATTCTGCCAGCTGCTCAATAACCTTTGGGCGCACTCCATCAACCTCAAGGAGATCAACCTGAGGATGCAGATGACCCAGGTGCTGCCCAGAGACACAGGCAGTTTCGTGTTTGTCAGTGCGCAGATCGTTACAACATGCTAGTTGACCAAAAGCTTACATTTGATAGAGTGGGAACACCTGTAAAGGCGATTAGAGACCACCCCAAAAGTCTCCATCCCTCTCAGTGAGCCCGGCAAGCTACCGAGAGTATCCCACCCACACGGCAGAGCCTGGCAAGCTACCTGTGGCTTACTTGATATGCCAAAAACAGTAACAATGACATTCCTCATTTCCCTGATCCTGAAAGAGTGCCCAATATGCCATCGGGCTACACTAGCATACGACAGGGACGAATGGAGATGTTACTGGTGCCTGCTGGAGCAAATTGATGAAAAACAAGATGACAGTGATACAGTGATATATATATATACATGTGTGTGTATATATATATGTATATATGTACATATCTGTAAAATAAATCCCTCGGTTTACTTGTGGGTGAAGCTTGGCCCAAGCATGTGTAGAGTGGCTGTGAGCATGGCGGCAGTTGAGTTCTGGAGATTTCGGCTGCAGGGACTGGGTCCCTTGGGACCGGTAGGGGGGTCTCACCTACTCCCCTCCTGGGCGCCCTGAGTGAAACAGCCTGGCGTGGGGTCTGGCGGAGTGGTTATGGTGAGAGTCGTGAGAGAAGCACATATACCTCTGGACGGTGGCCGATGACGAGATTAACTGGCACCAGCAGTTAATGTCATCTTAAAGGACTATTCGCGCTATTTTAGTTTTTGTTTTCTTACCTCTCTTTGTCTGTATTTCCCCCCACATCCATAATGCTATTGCTTCAGCCCTGCAATCTATTTTTCTGTTTTTGTTTTTTTGCTTTTTGGGTCACACCCAGTGATGCGCAGGGGTTACTCCTGGCTCTGCATTCAGGAATTACTCCTGGCAGTGCTCAGGGGACCATATGGGATGCTGGGGATTGAACCCGGGTCGGCCGCGTGCAAGGCAAACGCCCTACCCGCTGTGCTATCGTTCTAGCCCCTGCAATCTACTTTTTCTGATTCCTAGTTTTCATTGCAACCATGACCTGAAGCAATTTGCTGCAACCTGGTTTTAACTGAAAGATATCATGTCAAGTAAAAGTAAGCCAGAAGGAAAAACACAAATACAGATTACTCACTTATCTGTGGTATATAGAATAAATGAATAGGGAAAAGGACGGATGCCTATATCACATTTGACACCAGAGCTTAGGAAGGAAAAGGAGAGAAAAAGAAAGAAATTGAGGGGAGAAGGAAGAAGATGAAAAAGAGAAGTAATGAGGGAACAGATGTCAGACCTTCATTTATACAGATGATGTGGAGAGGGGTATAACTATATACCCAAAATTCAAGCCCAGCAGCACTAAACACATGATACCTAAACTGCAACTACCAAATGTTGTAATGTCCCTACAAGGTGGCAGTTAGAGAGTAGAGCAAATGGAGTATGGGAAACTGGTGGAAGGAAGTTGACACTGGTTGTGGGATTGGTTTTTTTTTTTATTTTTTTTTATTTATTTTTTTAAATTTTATTGAATCACCATGTGGAGGGTTACATAGTTCTCAGGATTATGTCGGTTATACAATTCCCAAACACCCTTCCCTTCACCAGTGCCCATTTTCCATCACCAACCCCCCCCAGTATACCTGCCGCCCCCTCCCACCTCCCCAGTCCCCACCCTTGTACTTGATAAGTTTCACTTCGTTTATGCCTTATCTCGATTACATTCCATGTTTCAACACACAACTCACTACCGTTGTTGGGGTTTCCCCCAAAAAAGAAAAGCAGTCTTATTGCCAAGGAGGCATTTGATAGTTCTCCACTACTAAGAATATAGAGATATTAAGTCCCGCTGTCTGTTACCTAACTTTTCTTTTTCCCCCTTGCCCCGCGCCACCGAGTTCACGCCTGTTTAGTAATCGCCACGCTGTCTGACAAGGGAAAAAAAAAACGAAAACAAAAAACGAAAAGGATGGTTATTTCCCGTCATCAGCAGACGTGGGGCTCTGGCTTAGTTGATAGACTAGTAGAGTGTCTGCAAGCAGTTTCTGGAACCGAAGGTCTTGCGCTGGTATCGGCTCCGGCTCGAGATTCCACCAGCGTCCCACTGTTCCATGTACATAATTTTTCCCCTTATATCCCATTCCCACGCCACCAGGTCTGTTTGCTTAATGGACATCACACTGTAGTTGACGACACGCCGCGTTTCTTCCCGAGAAAGAAGAAAATTTCTTCTCAGCTGGCGTGGGGATATAGCTTAGTTTAGTCTAGAGAGATGGCTACCGTTTTGATTGCCTTCAATATTTCAGCAACAGACTTACTATTCTTGTTAGGATCTCCCACAAAAGTCCGACCCATTAAAAGCGAACCATTACATATTGCTGATGCCGCGGCCACGCGGTTTTGGGTTTCTGTATAAAGTCCAGGGAAAGTACAACCAGAAATAACATCACTACAAACTTTTACCCTTTTATGGTGCTCATAAGATGGAGAAGTCCTGCGCTGTGTTCAGGAGGGAGGAGTTGAGAGAGAGAGACAGGTTAAAAGAATTGGGGGATGCCCGGTTCCCACTGTTTCAGCGCACCGTGGGGTCTCTGGTCCCATGCCGGAATTAGTTCAGTGGGCTGCCTGGAGTCCAAGGGCGCTCCCTTGGGCTCTTCCATCATGCTCGCTCCGCAGCCGGATCCAAAGGGTGTGGGATTGGTTTTGAAATATTATATGCCTAAAGCTCAACTATCAATCGCTTTGCAAGTCATTATCCCTTAAATGAAAAATATAAAATTAAAAAACATATTATCTCTTGGGAGATAGTACAGCAGGTAGGGCAGTTGCATTGCACAGGGTTGACGCAGATTTAATCCCAGGCATTTCATATGGTCCCTTTAGCCTGACCAGGACTCAGATCTAGGAGTAAGCCCTGAACACAGCTGGGTATGGCTCCCCCCAAAAAAAACAAGCTTAAAGAAGTCATAGTTTCATAACTGCAAAATAAAGATAATAATAGTTCTTCCCAAGGCCTGAGTGATAGTACACCAGGCAGGGTGATTGCTTTGCATGTAGCCATCACAGGTTCAATCCTGGCACCCAATATTCAGCTCCAGACCTCCTCTATGGTCCCCTGAGCACCACCAAGAGTTATTCTTGAGCACAGAGCCAGAAGTAAGTCCTGCGTACCACCAGGTGTGACCCCCAAACCAAAATAATAATAACAATAATAGAAATAGTTCTTCCCTACTCTTGATATGTATAAAATTCTCAAAATGGTATCTGGCACATAAGTACTAAGTGTTTGCTACAATCCTAGTTATAATGAATTGCATGTATGATTGATTATATATTTCTTCTAGAGTTTTTTAACATAAGGAAGAATATTTTCTATATCTATTCAATGGGAAGCAATAACCTTTGCAGTTATTAATTTAACAAAATCATGATTTTCCAGTTGTCTATAGCTATGATGCATAATTTAACAATGGTTCTCAATGTTTTCTGAAAGTATTTTGGTTTTGAGGGGCAGACCCAGCTGTGCTCCTGGCTTTGAGCTCAGGTTTCAGCCAGTGGGGCACAGAGGAGCCATATGCAGACAAGGCAGTAACTACTGCACTATCTCTCTGCCCCCGCTGAAAGCACTTCTTTCTGCCTGTGTCTTTCATGTTAAATGAGCCCGTCCAAAAGAGCAATTTCCTAAATTGTCCTCAATAACAATAGCTCATGGCCATTCTAGTATAAAATTGCTGCGAAGTCCTTACAGTAATAAACAGAAAAATGTCCTAATTTTTACTCCTTTTTTTATTTGAGAAGATGTCAGTTTCTGTGTGAAAGGAATCAGACTTCTGAAAAAAATTCAGTTTTCACAAAGGAAAGAATGTGAACATTTAATTTCATTGAGACATGAATAGAGAACTGCTTCCTAGTGTTTTTTGTTGGAACATGTAGTGAGTATTCCACATACATGCTCCCACTAAATTCTAGTTTAACATGGATGCAAATAAATAAGAGAAAAAATATTTGGATGTACTTTTACAGGTTACAGTTATGATTGAAACAAAAATGACACGCTATAAGCAGAAGGCTCTTCTGAAAGGACTTTTAGGGGATGCCTCAGAATCAATCTGTATTCATTCGACTAGCTCAACACACTTTTACTGAACACTCCTACATTCAAGCAACAACCTGAGTACTGGTAGGGTGAAGCACAAAGCGAAATAAAGTGCAATTAGGGCACTAAGTTGCTAATAGTTTATTGGGGAGAAAATGCCAGGCTGATAGTGATAAACTACTCATTAGACCTTAAGTGAGAAAAGAGTCTCATCTGAAACTGACTTAAGCAAGAAAAAAGAAAAAAAGCAAATACACACACACACAGAATAAACATCAGTAGTAGTTTGTGCAAATTAAAGCTATACAGGGGTTAGTCTCAAAGGGGGCTTAACCTGTAGATTTACTAGTGCTGTAACTCTTTCCACATTCTGGATCTGCTCTCCCAAATATAGAGTTCATCACCAGAGTCTATGTACATCAAGATGGCTCCCTGTTGTGCCAACTCTAGATCCTCCCAGATTTCAACCTAACGGAAAACAATTTATTTCCACAATAGTGTGATGTGAGGTCTTGTATGTAGAATTTACTTGAATTTGCTTACAAGCTTCTTCTTAAATTTATTACAGTAGCTAAAGGACTGGATGGACTGGAGCAATAGCACAGCAGATAGAGTGTTTGCCTTGTACGTGGCCAACCCAGGTTCGATTCCTTCATCCCTCTCAGAGAGCCCAGCAAGCTACCGAAAGTATCCCACCCACATGGCAGAGCCTGGCAAGCTACTCGTGTCATATTGGATATGCCAAAGCAGTAACAAGTCTTACAATGGAGACGTTACTGGTGCCCACTCAAGCAAATTGATGAACAATGGGATGACAGTGCTACAGTGCTACAACTAAAGGATGTGATTTTTCTAATTGGTCAAAACTAAAGTGATTCATGTAGTTTGGAGACTGCAAAGGCAAGTGGTCAGAGATGGAAAGAACACATGATTTCTAGGAACATATGATTTCTCAGAATGTGTGGTTTTATAGAGGAAAATAATTCAGTGGTATTACTAGATGGTAGAAAAATGGATTAAGAAACAAATATAACAGATGAATAAACATTCAATGATGGAGTAGAGCAAACATATTGTTGCTTTAAGGATCTAAGAAAGAATCACTGAAATAGAACCAAAAGCAGAATTCAAATTCCTTTCTATTCTGAGAATCTGTCATTATAGGGGCTGCCTAAAATATACAGCAACAACAAAACAGTGGCAATATTTTCTGGTGCTTAAAAGTCATACAAGTCTGGTGTGATACTTAGATGTGTCCTTTATATGACTTTGGGTTTCAAAGTCTATTTACTCATCTGTAATACAAGGATGAAAATAGCTCCTACCTTTTAAAGCTTTATGAATATTAAACATAAAATATGCTGTAATAGCCACACTTTGAACCTATATACCCAATTCTTGAGACAGTGTTTATCTTTATACCTACATCTTGCATTTCTTTTTTAGTTGTTGAAATAAGATTTCAAGACTAGAAATATAGTTTGGGCCTAAGGCACTTGCCTTTCTTGGGGCTGACCTTTACATTCCTGGCACCCTGAGCACTGCTAGGAGTGATCCCTGAACAGAGCCAGGAGTGATTCCTAAGGACCACTGAATATGGCCCCAAACGGAGAGAAAAGAGGTCCAGAGAGACTGTAGTGTGCTTTCCTTGCAGAGATATAATCCCCAGCAATTCATACAGTTGCTTGAGCCCTTCCGGGAGTTATCTAGAGGCATAGCCAAGAGTAAACTCTGAGTACTGCTGGCTATATTCCCAAAATAAATAAAGGGAATGGAAGGAAGGAAGTAAGAATGGATGGATGGACGGACAAGCATATTATGTGCTTCTCACTATCACTGTATCCTGTTATTCCATAGCTCATCAATTTGCTGGAGCGGGCACCAGTAATGTATCCATTGTGAGACTTATTGTTACTGTTTTGGGCATATTGAATACACCACGTATAGCTTGCCAGACTCTGCTGTGTGGGCGGGATACTTTCGGTAGCTAGTCGGGCTTTCTGAGAGGGATGGAGGCCACGTGCAAGGAAAACGCCCTACCCACTGTGCTATCGCTCCAGTCCTGGTACTTCTCACATATAAAATGAATATAAACCAATGGATAATTATCAGCCTTTATTTTATATGACTTCTGCATAATGCTACATTCATTTGATCACCATTTCTTTTTTTTAATTTATTCTTTAATTGAATCACCATGTGGAAAGTTACAAAGCTTTCAGGTTTAAGTCTCAGTTATACAATGCTCAAACACCCATCCCTTCACCAGTGCACATATTCCACCACCAAGGATCACAGTATACCTCCCCACCCACCTCCCCAGCCCCCTCTCGCCTGTGTAACTGATAAATTTCACTTTACTTTCTCTTTACTTTGATTAAATTCAATATTTCAACAAAAAACTCACTATTATTATTTGGAGTTTCTCCCCCCAACTCGAACCTGTTGAAAAGGAAGCATTTGATAATTTGTTTTCCATTGCTGAGAATGAAGAGATATGAGGTCAAGCAGCCGCACTAGTGGCTGCACGGTTTTGGATTTCTGTATTTTAGTAACTTAGTCCAAAGAAATTTCTACCAGAAATTGCATCATTGTAAGCTTGTACCTCTCAGCTACTTTATATTCCACATATGAGTGCAATCTTTCTATGTCTGTCTCTTTCTTTCTGACTCATTTCACTCAACATGATACTTTCCATGTTGATCCATTATATGCAAATTTCATGATTTCATGTTTTCTGACAGCTGCATAGTATTTCATTGTGTAGAGTGGTATTGCTGGGTCAAATGGGAGCTGAATTTCTAAATTTTTGAGAATCGTCCATATTGTTTTCCAAAAGGGCTTAACCAGTCAGCATTCCCACCAGCAGTGAAGAAGAGTCCCTTTCTTCCCACATCCATGCCAACACCGGTTGCTTTTGTTTTTTGGGATGTGGGCCAGTCTCTGTGGTGTGAGATGATATCTCATTGTTTTGATTTGCATCTCCCTGATGATTAGTGATGTTGAACATTTTCTCATGTGCCTCTGAGCCATTCGGATTTCTTCTTTGGAAAAGTTTCTGTTCATTTCATCACCCCATTTTTTGATCGGGTCGGCAGTTTTCTTCTTGTGGAGTTCAACCAGTGCATTGTATATCCTTGATATCAACCCTTTATCGGATGGGTACTGTGTAAATATCCTTTCCCATTCTGTAGATTGTCTTTGTATTTTGGTCACTGTTTCTTTTGAGATGCAGAAGCTTCTTAGTTTGGATAGTCCCATTTATTTATCTCTGTTTTCACTTGCTTGGCCAGTGGCGTGTCATCTTTGAAGATACGATTGGCTTCAATGTCTTGGAGGGTTTTGCCGGCCTTGTCTTCAATGTACCTTAGGGATTCTGGTCTGATGTCTCGGTCTTTAATCCATTTTGATCTGACGTTTGTACATGGTGATAGGTGGAGATCTAAGCCCATTTTTTTATGTAGCTGTCCAGTTTTGCCAGCACAATTTGTTAAACATGCTTTCCT
Source organism: Sorex araneus (assembly GCF_027595985.1). Lineage (NCBI taxonomy): Eukaryota > Metazoa > Chordata > Mammalia > Eulipotyphla > Soricidae > Sorex > Sorex araneus. The sequence goes on along the minus strand of NC_073302.1, from coordinate 95,639,702 downwards.
TGCTCCACTTCACATTTCTTGCTCCCTTATCAAAGATTAGATGATCATATATTTGGGGATGTGTGTCAGAGTATCCAACCGTGTTCCATTGGTCTGCAGCTCTGCCTTTGTTCCAGTACCATGCTGTTTTAATGACTACTGCTTTGTAGTAGAGTTTGAAGTTGGGGAAGTTGATCCCTCCCATTTTCTTTTTCCCAAGAATTGCTTTAACTATTTGTGGGGGTTTATTGTTCCATATGAATTTCAGGAGTGCTTGCTCCACTTCTTTGAAGAATGTCAAGGGTATCCTTATAGGCATCGCATTGAATTTGTATGATGCTTTGGGGAGTATTGCCATTTTGACAATATTAGTTCTTCCAATCCATGATCAGGGTATGTCTTTCCATTTCCTCGTGTCATCTTTTATTTTCTGAAGTAGCGTTTCAAGAGAACCTAGAAGAAATGGATAAATTCTTGGATTCCTATAATCTCCCAAGGCTCAACCAAGAAGACCTGGAGTACTTGAATAGTCCTATTAATATCAAGGAAATTGAAACTGTAATCAAAAGTCTTCCCCAAAACAAAAGCCCAGGTCCAGATGGATTCACTAGTGAATTCTTCCAAACATTTAAAGAGGACCTATTGCCAGTTCTTCTCAAGCTTTTCCAGGAAATTGAAGAAACAGAAACCCTCCCAAACAGTTTCTATGAGGCTCATATCTCCCTGATACCAAAAGCAAACAAAGACACCACAAAAAAAGAAAACTACAGGCCAATATCCCTGATGAACACAGATGCGAAGATTCACAACAAAATATTAGCAAATAGAATTCAACAACTCATCAAAAAGATCATACGCCATGACCAGGTGGGATTCATCGCGGGGATGCAAGGATGGTTTAAAATCCAGAAATCAATCAACATAATCCATGATATCAACAAAAGAAAAGATAAAAATCATATAATCATATCAATAGATGCAGAGAAAGCATTTGACAAGATCCAGCACCCGTTTATGATGAAAACTCTGGCCAAAATGGGTATAGAAGGAACCTTTCTCAATATAGTCAAAGCCATTTATCACATGCCTATGGCAAGCATCATCCTCAATGGGAAAAACTAAGAGCCTTCCCTCTAAGAACAGGGATGAGACAAGCATGCCCACTCTCTCCACTTCTGTTCAATATAGTACTGGCAAGAAAAAGATATTAAGGGCATTCAGGTAGGAAAGGAAGAAATCAAGCTCTCACTATTCACAAATGATATGATACTATACTTAGAGAACCCTAAAACCTCTACCAAGAAACTCCTAGAAACAATAGACTCGTATAGTAAAGTTGCAGGCTATAAAATCAATACCCAAAAGTCCATGACTTTCCTATATGCAAATAATGAGAGAGAAGAAAGCGACATGATAATAGCAATCCCGTTCACAATTGTGCCTCAAAAAATCAAGTACCTCCGAATCACTTAACTAAGGAGGTAAAGGGCTTGTATAATGAAAACTATTTCTTTCTTTCTTGAAATTCTTTAATCAGTTTTATCGCATTACTTTGATATTTTGTATTTTCTTCCTATGTATATTATACTTTCATCTCTGTATTTTTCTCTGGATGTTATTCCTCTGTTGACTGGATTTTGGGTTTACTAGAAATCTATTATTGTTCTTGTAGTGGGTTTATGATTATAATCATGACTACTCACTGTCTTTGAAGACTTATTCCATGTTAAGGGAAATTCTCATTCTTAAGTGGTATATTTTTCAAGGTAATTTTCAGTCTCTGTTGTAAGAAATATGCAGGAACACAATTTTGGGACCATTGATCAGTTTAAACTATGTGAGAATTAACTAGAAAAACTGGAATCATTTCGCTATCACGCCCTAGGTTCCCCATCTTCTAGAACGCTATCCAACCACTTGTCTACTTTCTATACCTCTTGATCTGCCTGTTTTGTACCTTTTATGTAATAATAAAAACTGTGGTATTTGGAGGCAAGCTTCAAGGTTTGTTCATGTAGCATGTGTCAGCATTTAATTTTTGAACAATTAATAGTGCACGGTTTGGCTCTATCATATTTGCTTCCCCGTCCACCAGGTAAGGAACATTTGATTCACGGCAGGTTCCATTGCTCTACTCCTCCTTTGTTGTCATGTTGTGGTTATGTTATTATTATAATTTTGACTTGTGGGCCAATGGTGCTTAGGAATCATTCAGAAGTCACTCCTGGAAGTGTTCAGAAGGTCAAGCATGGTGCCAAGGACTAGACTGTTTCGGGCTGCATGCAAGTTGTGTGTCTCAACCCTCCACTATCTCTTCAACTCTACTCTGACTTCATTTTAAAGATAAGATGACAGAATCTCAGACAGTAACTTGACCAAGGTCAGACAGCTATGAAGTGGGAGAACTAGATGCACACAAACCCAGATGGACTGATGATTAAACTAATGATTTCAAGCCACTATGCCATTATCTCTATGCTACCACACGGCTTTGTAGAATTGCACAGAAATATAGAGGGAAAGGCCAATAGATATCTCATTGCAAGTCTTTTGAAAGCATAACTAATATTTCATTCTGAAAAGTAGGTATGTGAAACTGTCCAAGAATTTCTGTAAAATAAATATGCATTACAAAATAAAGAAGAAAAATAGAGGGCAGGGAGGTACAGGTATTTGGGCCATTGACCTGGGTTTGACCCATGCCACCATTTGGTCTCCAAAGCACCGCCAGTTTGTCCCTGGGGCCAACACCGCAGGTCCCAACAGCAGTGCAGACGCATGCCCCATCTCTGAACCACCAGCCTGACTGAGTATCACCGAGAATGGCTGCGAGGTCTTTTGAACACCACCTGCAAGGCCCCCTCCAAAAAAATAGAAAAATTGAGATTAACTCTACTAGATGTTAAAACAATATAAAACTAGTGATTAAATACCAACAGCCAAGACTTACATAGCATTTATTTGTGTATATTAACTAACTGAACCATTGCAATCACCATTTGAGGTACCTGTATATTACTATAATCCCATTTGCAGATGTGAAAATCAAGGCACTGGAGCAAATTACAGAGCTAATGACAGGCAGAGCTAATATTTGAAAACAGGTAGTCTGACTATAATTTGGGCGCTTGGTCATTATCTTCAGAAGCCAAGCACACATAATCAAATCAAATAGAGAAAAGCATGGTCATCAAGTCTTTAGAAGGTAGGCTATTTAACAAAAGTGCCAAAGTAACAGAGCAAAACTATGTTAAAACTAGTACAATGAGATATACCCCCAAATTTATTCTAATACCAAACAAACCAAAATCAAGTGTAAATAAAAATATTTACAGTATATATGGAAGGGGAGAATTAATTCCCATGAAAATTAACAAAATCAATATTAAAGAGTCAAATTGAGAGGTAGAAAGGGAAAACAGATGAACTACTAACATAAAATCCTAAAATATCCCCAAATGAAATACTTCTTGAAGGGAAATATTTAATCTTTTAATAATAAAAGAATGGAATTTAAACCTCTGCTCATTTTTCCCTATTAAATAAAATAATGCATTATTGAAGGATACCATCTAGGTTTGGCTATGGCATAATAAACTGGCCTTCTCAGATCCTGCTGGTAGAAGCATGTTAGATCTTTTCTGTTAAGTTTCTTGCAGTATAAAGCAAGGGCCTTAGATATTTATAAAATTCATCCCCTCCTGGGAATCCAGTCTAAGGAAATAAATATAAATTTTGAAAATCCTTACATCTGAAGCATTTATAAGAGGTCAAATTTATTCTTCGTGGATCTCAAGAGAATCATGCTCAGTGAAATGAGTCAGAGGGAGAGGGAGAGGCACAGAATGATCTCTCTTGGCTGCAGGACATAAAGAAGCATAGTAGGGAATAAGTAATGCCCAAAGGCAATAGAAAAGAAGCAGGAAAATTGCCTTAGTAGGAAGATTGCCACTATTGGGGCAGGAAGGAGAGGCTGGGGAGGGAGGGGTACAATAATTGTAGGGGAAAATGGTCACTTGGAATGAAGACAGGGTGCTAAAAGGAGGTAGAGTTATATGCACATGCCCTTTCAAGTTATGTATTGTTAACCACAGCGCATAAAAGGGAAAAAGAGAAAGAAAAAAGTACCTCTCTTAGAGGCAGGCTGAGGGGCAAGAGGGAAACTGAGGACTTTGGTAGAGAGACATGGACATCTTGTAATTCAGTATGATTCAATTAAGAAAAGATACTCTTAAGCATCTAAACACATGATGTTGGGTAAATAAATAATTTTTTTAAATGCACGGTTCCCACCATTAAAATGTCTCACAATAATGTAAAAAGTTAGAGAAATATTGTTATATCTTTAATGAAAAAATGCAGAATAAGTTTAAATATATTTTAAGATATATATGGTCACAGCTATTAAAAATTCTTATAAAAGCAATATCAAACATACTAAAGGAATTAAAAAAATTTAAATTTGCCAAATTTTCTAGAATTAACACTGACCACATTTATAACAGGGAACATAATATACAAATTTGCTTTTGGAAAACATTTAGCGGGCGTGTGATATGCATGCGGCTGACTGGTGGCAATTAACTTCATCTCTGCTGGTACCTCCGCCCGGCTCTCAGCCCACCCCCTGCCATGGGCTGTGCAAGGCTCTCTTTGAAGCAGGCTTGGAGATAAGCCCCCATGGACCTGCAGTTTTGCAGATAAGCCCCTGTGGTCTGCTGTGGGCAGCAGCGCTGATAAGGAGTTTCTAAACAGCGTCCAGCTCCAGAGCTGGTCCACATCAGGAGGTCCTAAATCACTGCCTTTCTCCTCCCCCTGGCCAGTGCCCCTGGGAACAGCGAGGGGCCAGGCCACTCTGCAGCCCTGCCGGTGACAGCGAGGTGGACGCGCGCTGGCGGCAGGACTCCTGGCTGGAAAGACGGAGGTGGGGGGCGACACCCCTGGTGGTGGACGGTGATTAGATCTCCGCACAAAAACCGTCCTGGCGACAGTTTCCGAAGTCTACAGAGCAAACAAACCCTTCAGAGGGGAGGGGTCAAGCGTGCAGGACTTCCCTGGGAATGTTCCCTCCTGTGTCGCTCTTCTTCGTTTGCCGGCTCCTAACTGTGCCTAGAGGACAGGCTGGCTGGATGCGGCTTCTCAACAGGACCAACAGGGAGACAGACAGGTCTGGCCTGCAGAACAGCTGCGGGAACAGGGGCTTGGTTACTGACACAGGCCTGGGGGAGTAAACTCTTAGAAGAGAAGTTTGGTGATAGTGGAAGAAACCAGAAGAAAACCTCTTCCTCAGGGCTGGGGCTAGAGTGATAGTTACCACAGGGAGGGCATTTGCCTTGCGCACATTCAACCTGGGTTCCAGCCCTGGCACCCCATAGAGTCCCCCATGCACTGCCAGGAGTAAGCCCTAGCACAGCTGAGTGCGACCCCCCAAAAACAAAACAAAACAAAACGAAAAAAGCTTTTCCAGGCTAGAGTAGTAATTAAGTAAACAAGAAAGATCCAGGGTACTTGAAAAGGCATAAGACTTGTGATAGAAAATGGGAAGAGGGGAGTTGGTTTTTGTCACATGAATTTAGACTGAGTTATGGAGAAGGTAAGAAGAAAAGGACAACAACAGGAAGTCTTCCTCTATTTGGGGCTGGGGTGGTTGTGTTGCTCAGCTGCCTCCTTGCTCACAATGACCCCTGGAGGGGTGGAATGCTACCAACAGTGCAGGGCACTGGGTCCGGGGACCTATTGCCGCAGCCACATGCAAGCAAATGTCTTACTTTTCTCCACCCCCTTCCTTTATTTTTTGTCTCAAAACTTTTACTCTTTTCCTTTATCCCAGTCTTAAAAAAAATTTATTTTTGTTGAATCACTGTGAGATAGTTACAAGCTTTCATGTTTGGGTTACAATCACACAATGATCGAACACCCATCCCTCCACCAGTGCACATTCCCCACCACCAATATTCTCGATATACCCCCCTTTCCCACCTTCCCCCTGCCTCTATGACAGACAATATTCCCCATACTCTTTCTACTTTGGGGCATTATGGCTTGCAACACAGACACTGAGAGGTCATCATGCTTGGCCCATTATCTACTTTCTGCACACATCTCCCATCCCGACTGATTCCTCCAGCCATCATTTTCTTAGTGATCCCTTCTCTATTCCATCTGCCTTCTCTCCTCCGCTCGTGAAGCAGGCTTCCAGCTATGGGGCAATCCTCCTGGCCCTTGTATCTACTGTCCTTGGGTGTCAACCTCATGTGATGTTATTCTATACGCCACAAATAAGTACAATCCTTCTATGTCTGTCCCTCTCTTTCTGACTCATTTCACTTAGCATGTTCTTGACCTTCTAACCCTTGTGCCTTTGTTTCAGTGTTGCAGAGAAAAGTAAGGCACAGAGGATGTACAAAGTGGAGTCTGGGGACCTCTGAGATATACTACACCTAGCACAAGAATGAGACTCAACCACATGTCAAAGGTCACTATTGTTGCATCCTGTTCGGCAACTGTGCTCATTTTCAATTTCAAGGGCCTAGAGGGGCCAAGGAAGCCATTCAGTCTTTCTGCTTATGTTGAGTGCAGAGCAAGTACTCACAGGTAAAATTCTCCACCTCCTTGGGGAAGGAAAACAAGCAGAACTGGAGAGTACACAGTACATTCTCATTTGGCAATGCCAAAAGCTCTTGGTAACTGTGACTCTGGGAGTATCCTCTTTCTGGTACCAGAGTCTCTGGGTGCCATTTAAGCGCATGAATGATCATAATCCAGAGACACACAAATGAATCTCAGAACTGATTAGTTCACTGCAGAGATATCTCCGGACCCCGATTATTTAAAGTTTTAGAGTACCAGGAGCACACGGCTGTGGATCTTATGCTATTCATAACAAGCAATAAAAAATAAATTATCTAGTATCTGCCTGTAGCAGGCAGGCTTGAGTCGTGGTAGGTAAACTTGAAATACTGGTGGTTTTCAAGGTGTAATGGTGGTGTAATGGTGTTGGGATTGGTGTTGAAATATTGAATGTAATCAGTTATGTGAACAACTTGATGAAAATAAAATTTAAAATTTTTTTAAAAAGAAAGAGTACCACTTTGACAGCTTTAAGCAGGAGACTGAGCATGAAACTATTTTGTGCTAGTGTCAAACAAACTGAAGAACTATCTTTTCCTAGTAACTATGAATGAAGAGTCTTTCTATGGCCCCTTCCTGGGCAGCTTGCCAAGCTCCTTATGCTGCTGCTGAGTTCAGAAGTAAAGAGAGCTTTTTCACACACCTAGGATATATTCCCAGAGTGGCATTGCTGGGTCATATGGGAGCTCAATTTCTAGTCTTTAGAGGAATATCCATATTGTTTTTAAAAAAGGCTGGACCAGTTGGCATTCCCACCAACAATGAATGAGGGTCCCTTTCTTCCTGTATCCATGCCAGCACTGGTGGTTCTTCTTCTTTTTGATGTGTGTCAGTCTCTGTGGTGTAAAATGATATTTCATTGTTGTTTTGATTTGCATCTCCCTGATGATTAGCAATGTAGAGCATTTTTTTATTCTTTTATTGAATCACCATGTGGAAAGTTACAAAGCTTTCAGGTTTAAGTCTCAGTTATACAATGCTCAAACACCCATCCCTTCACCAGTACACATATTCCACCACCAAGAATCACAGTATACCTTCCTCCCTCCCCCCCACCTCCCCAGCCGCCCACTCCGCATGTGTAACTGGTAAATTTCACTTTACTTTCACTTTACTTTGATTACATTCAATACTTCAACAAAAAATTCACTATTATTGATTTGGAGTTTCTCCCCCCTAAAGTCGACCTGCTGAAAAGAAAGCATTTGATAATTTGTTTTCCATTGCTGAGAATGAAGAGATATGAGGTCAGGAGGCCGCACTAGCAGCCGCACAGTTTTGGATTTCTGTATTTTAGTAACTAAGTGCAGAGAAATACCTGCCAAAAATTGCATCATTGTAAGCTTGTACCTCTCAGCTACTTTATATTCCACATATGAGTGCAATCTTTCTATGTCTGTCTCTTTCTTTCTGACTCATTTCACTCAGCATGACACTTTCCATGTTCATCCACTTATATGCAAATTTCATGACTTCATGTTTTCTGACAGCTATGTAGTATTACATTGTGTAGATATACCATCTTTAGCCAATCATCTGTTTTCGGGCACTCTGTTTTTTTTCCATATTGTAGCTATTGTAAACAGTGCGGCAATGAACATGGAAATGCAGATGTCATCTCTACTATACCTTTTTGCCTCTCTAGGATATATTCCCAGGAGTGGTATTGCTGGGTCAAATGGGAGCTCAATTTCTAACTTTTTGAGAATCGTCTATATTGTTTTCCAAAAGGGTTGAACCAGTCAGCATTCCCACCAGCAGTGAAGGAGAGTCCCTTTCTCCCCACATCCATGCCAACACCGGTTGCTTTTGTTTTTTGGGATGTGGGCCAGTCTCTGTGGTGTGAGATGATATCTCACTGTTGTTTTGATCTGCATCTCCCTGATGATTAGTGATGTTGAACATTTTCTCATGTGCCTCTCAGCCATTCGGATTTCTTCTTTGGAAAAGTTTCTGTTCATTTCATCACCCCATTTTTTGATCGGGTCGGCAGTTTTTTTCTTGTGGAGTTCAACCAGTGCATTGTATATCCTTGATATCAACCCTTTATCGGATGGGTACTGTGTAAATATCCTTTCCCATTCTGTAGATTGTCTTTGTATTTTGGTCACTGTTTTTTTTTGAGGTGCAGAAGTTTCTTAGTTTGAGATAGTCCCATTTATTTATCTCTGTTTTCACTTGCTTGGCCAGTGGCATGTCATCTTTGAAGATACGATTGGCTTCAATGTCTTGGAGGGTTTTGCCGGCCTTGTCTTCAATGTACCTTAGGGATTCTGGTCTGATGTCACGGTCTTTAATCCATTTTGATCTGACGTTTGTACATGGTGATAGGTGGAGGCCTAAGCCCATTTTTTTGCATGTAGCCATCCAGTTTTGCCAGCACAATTTGTTAAACATGCTTTCCTTGCTCCACTTTACATTTCTTGCTCCTTTATCAAAGATTAGAAGATCGTATATTTGGGGGTGTGTGTCAGAGTATCCAACCGTGTTCCATTGGTCTGCAGCTCTGCCTTTGTTCCAGTACCATGCTGTTTTAATGACTACTGCTTTGTAGTAGAGTTTGAAGTTGGGGAGGTTGATTCCTCCCATTTTCTTTTTCCCAAGAATTGCTTTATATATTCGTGGGGGCTTATTGCTCCATATGAATTTCAGGAGCGCTTGCTCCATTTCTTTGAAGAATGTCAAGGGTATCCCTATAGGGATCGCATTGAATTTGTACAATGCTTTGGGGAGAATTGCCATTTTGACAATATTAATTCTTCCAATCCATTATCAGGGTATGTCTTTCCATTTCCTCGTGTCCTCTTTTATTTCCTGAAGTGGCGTTTTGTAGTTTTCATTATACAAGTTCTTTACCTCCTTTGTTAAGCTGATTCTGAGGTACTGATTTTTTGAGGGGCAATTGTGAACGGGATTGCTTTTGTCATGTCACTTTCTTCAATATAGAGCATTTTTATGTGCCCTTTGGCCATTTGTATTGTTTTCGGAGGAATTTTCTGTTAATTTCTTCTCCCTATTTTTTGATGAGGTTGGAGGTTTTCTTCTTGTAAAGTTCTAACAGTGTCTGTATACCCTGGATATTAACCCCTTACCTGCTGAAACTAGGAAAATAATTTTCCCCATTCTGTGGGCTCTTTCTGTATTTTGGTTACTGTTTCTTTTGAGATGCAGAAGCTTTTTAGTTTAATATAGTCCCATTTGTTTGTCTTTATTTCCACTTACTTGGTCAGTGATGTTTCATCCTTAAAGATGCTGTTAGCTTCAATGTCATGGAGGGTTCTGCCTACATTTTCTTCCATGTACCTTTAGGTCTGATATTTATGTCTTTAATCTATTTTTATGTGACTTTTGTACCTGGTGTTAAACAGAGGTCTGGGTTCTTTTTTCTTTCTTTCTTTTCTTTTTTTTTTTTTTTTTTTGCATATTAGCTGTCCAGTTTTTCCAGCAACACTTGTTGAAGAGGCTTTCCTTTCTCCAATTCACACTTCTTGCTCCCTATTAAAGATTAAGTGATCATATACATTAGAGTCTGTGTCAGAATATTCAACTCTATTCCACTGATGCGGGGTCTGTCGTTATTCCAACACCATGCCGTTTTAATTACTACTGCTTTGTAGTACAGTTTGAAGTTGGGGAAGGTGATGTCTCCCATCTTCTATTTTTCCCAATAATTGATTTAGCTATTTGTGGAGATTTATTGTTCCATATGAATTTGAGAACTCCTAGAACTACCACCAACTGGGAGGTCTTTGGCACTACTGCAGCAGTATGGGAAGATGCCGTGGTTGACAACATCGAGGACGAATACGAGCGACTGGTTCAGCAACTACATGATTGTGCGAGGAACGCTGAGAGAGAAAGCCACAAAAAGACGCCTGTCTTCGGAAATTCTCAAGCTCATTCACCAACGTGGTCTGACACAAGCCTCAGGCAATCACAAGGTAATGTCCAAGCTCGCAAAGCTGCACAGAGAGGTGATGAAGGAAGACCTCAAAGAGAGAAGAGCAGCATTGTTAGCTGATGCGGCAGAAGCCGGGAAAGTATTCGCAACTCCCACCTGTCCTTCGCCAACTATAAGACCAAGATGACTGCCCTTCCACATCCTCATCGATCTATCATGTCTTCCAGAAGGGCAATGGAAAAGGTTATCCACAACTTCTACTCAGATCTCTTTGATAGCCACTTCCACCTGCCCACATACCAAATTCTGCAGGATGGATATGTCATTCCCAGCATTCTCTCTTCAGAAATCCAACATGCCATTATGTTGGCATAGAAGTGTACAGCACCTGATCCAGACAAGGTCAGATCCGAACACCTGAAGAGTCTGCCGCCAGTACTCATCAATACACTGGCTCGGTTCTTCACACACTACCTGTCCACATGCAAGGTTTCATCCCATTGGAAAACTAGCAGGACTGTCCTGTTGTACAAGATGGATACATCCACAACATCAGCAACTATCACCTGATCTGACTGTTGTCCGTTGTCTACAAGTTATTTACTGGAGTAATCCTGAATAGGATTGGCAGAACACTAGACAAAGAACAACCATGGGAGCAAGTCGGGTTCCGAAAAGGATTCAGCATGATCGACCATATCCACATGGTGACCAAATTCATTGAGGTTTCGCAAGAGTTCAAGATGCCGCTCTGTCTAACGTTCATTGATTCAAAGAAGGCCTTTGATTCTGTTGAGAATGAAGCAGTCATCAAAGCCCTAGCCAAACAGGGCATTCAAACTCAGTACATCAGAATCCTCCATGAGCTGTATTACGGATTCGCCACCAGGATCTCACCATTCTACAAAGAAGTGAACATCGACGTAAAGAGAGGGGTCCGGCAGGGCAACAGCATTTCACCAAAACTCTTCAGTGCCACCCTCGAGAACATCATGCGATGACTGAAATGGGAAGAAATGGGAGTGAAGATAGATGGTCAGCAACTACACCACCTCTGCTTCACCGATGACATCATTTTCATAACACCAAATATCAGCCAAGCAGCAACAATGCTGGCTGACATTGACCATGAATATGGAAAGGTTGAACTGCAATAGAATCTCACGAAGACAATGTCCATGAGAAATGGACTAGTTCCTGATGTTCCATTTGCCCTCAATGAAACGAACATCTCTGAATGCAGCAGTTATGTGTACCTTGTTCGAGAACTCAACATGACAAATAACCTGGCACCTGAACTGCACAGGAGGAAGAGAGCAGCATGGGATGCGTTCAAGAGAGTCAAAGAAGTGGTTAAAAGGATGAAGAACCTCCAGCTCTGGGCACATCTTTTCGACTCCACTGTTCTTCCTGCACTAACATACACCTCAGAGACCTGGGCCTTATGAAAACAGGATGAGAACGCTATTTGGGTATCCCAAGGAGGAATTGAAAGAGCTATGCTTGGAGTATCACACTTCACTCAAGTGAGAGAAGGAAACCAGAGTTCCAACCTCTGTCAACGATCAAGAATCAGGGACGCTGTCTTGTTTGCCAAGGCATCAAAAATCAGATGGGCCAGACACATAATGCGATTTAGAGATGACCGCTGACTATAGCTGTTACCAACTGGATTCCAAGGGATGTCAAAATATTGCATGGCCACCCACCTATGAGATGGTCAGACTTCTTTGTCAAGACCCTGAATGAACGATTTGAGTCTCTTCCTGCTCCTGGAGTGAGCAGACACCATTGGGCTACACTAGCACGCAACAGGGACGAATGAAGACGTTACTGGCGCCTGCTCAAACAAATTGACGAACAACAGGATGTCAAGTGATACAAGTGATGAATTTCAGGAGTGTTTTTCTATTTCTATGAAAAATATCATGGGTATCCTTATAGGGACTGCAGTGAATCTGTTTAATGCTTTGGGGTGTATGGGCATTTTGACAATGTTATCACTTCATCACTTCAGTTAAGCTGATTCCAGGGTATTTTATTTTCTGAGGCCAGGAAGATTGGTCCACGGTTTGGAAGCCTGCCTCATGTTCTGGGGGAGAAATCAGTTAGAATAGAGAAAAGACCCCCAAGACAATGATGATTTGATGGGCTGGAGCGATAGCACAGCGGGTAGGGCGTTTGCCTTGCACGCGGCCGACCTGGGTTCGATTCCCAGCATCCCATATGGTACCCTGAGCACCGCCAGGGGTGAATCCTGAGTGCAGAGCCAGGAGTAACCTCTGTGCACCGCCAGGTGTGACCCAAAAAGCAAAAAAAAAAAAAAATGATGATTTGAGGGATCACTTGGAATGGGAGATGTACTGAAAGTAGACAAAGGACCAAAAATGATGTCCTCTCAGTATCTGTATTGCAAACCATAATGCCCAGAAGTAGAGAGAGTAAGAAGAAAATTGTGCCACAGTGGCAGGAGGTAGGGTAGAGTCAGGGGTGGTGGAAGGGATACTGGGGACTTTGGTGGTAGAAAATGTACACTGGTGGAGAAATGGGTGTTCTTTTTTTTTTTTTTTTTTTTTTGCTTTTTGGGTCACACCCAGCGACGCTCAGGGGTTACTCCTGGCTTTGCACTCAGGAATTACTCCTGGCGGTGCTTGGGGGACCATATGGGATGCCTGGGATCGAACCCGGGTGGGCCGCGTGCAAGGCAAACGCCCTACCCGCTGTGCTATCGCTCCGGCCCCAATGGGTGTTCTTTCATTGTATGACTGAAACTCAATCATGAGAGCTTTATAACTGTATCTCACAGTGATTCAATAAAATTTAAAAATAATTTAAAAAGTGAAGAGAAGTAGCATCTTGCCCAAGGCAAACAAACCCATAAGCAAACCTCAGTAGATGAGGTTTCTGCCTTCTCCTTGTGTCAAATATGCACAGACTCCTCTTCTTAACAACTCAGATTCAGTGTGGGACAGAGCCTGTGAAGATACTCAGCCTCGAGGAGGAGGAGGCAGGTGTGAGAGAATAATTAGTTTTGAAGCAGTAGTAGAAAGGAAAAGAGACACGCCTTCTCACAGAAGACCTCCTAGAGCCAGAATTCACTTTTATATTTTCAAATTCTTAAAAACAGTTGAACCCTCTGAGTTCAGAGGGTTCAAGAGCTATCTACAAGAGCTGATGGAGATCTGGCCTCTCCTTTGTTTTAGTGAATTCAATTAGTAATCTACTCAGACCATCTTTCGTCTGTTTTTAATTCACGTTATGGAATGTTACCGCTACAATTTACACAGGTACTTTTATGGCAGGAAAAAATTTATAGATCTTGGGGCTGGAGTGATAGCACAGCGGGTACGGCATTTGCCTTGCATGCGGCCGACTAGGGTTCAATTCCCAGCATCGCATTTGGTCCCCTGAGTAATTCCTCAGTGCAGGAGTAACCCCTGTGCATCACTAGATGTAACCCAAAAAGCAAAAAAAAAAAAAAAAAAAAGTATTATAGGTCTTCACTAACTGGAGTTTCAACAGGTTGTTTTTCAATAGCCTAGGTCTGATTTAAGTAAGGTACCTCAATCTGTTTAAGGTAGCTATTAAAAAAAAAGAAAAAGCTGTGAATCTACCTGGGAAATTGTTTTCTTCTCTCTGGGGAACTGGAGTGTGGGCAATCACAACCACTTGGCACATTTGACGCAGGATAGTAAGCTCAGGACCTCGTGTTTGCCCGTGCGCTTCCTAAGCCTATAAATCACCCTTCCTCTGGGATCACAAACGCCTGAAATACCCTCATCACCTTGGTGTAGGTGCTGTTACCAGGTTTTACTTTATGACTTGTGCTTGCCAGTAAGTGCCTGAAGCTATTAAGTCATCTTCTGGGCTCCTAAAACAGAAAGATTTTTAAAGTTCAGCTAATATGTGAACTGCTGACTCATTCTGTCTCCAATGAGATGATGTGCCCCTTACTGAAACTTGCAACAATATGAATTTGTACCAAAAAAGGCCACTTTTCTATGTATTGTTGCAATCAACATATCACTGACCATTATTAATGGGTGGGGTTGAACGTGGGTAGTGTACAGGGCTTACTTCTGGCTCTGTGCTCAGGAGCCACTCCTGGTGATGCTCAGTGGACCATTTAGGAATGCAAGAGGTAAAACAGCTTGGTGCATGCAAGGCAAGCACCTTAGCCACTCTACTATGCTAATCAGCCCCTAAACATTATTTTAAAATTAAGTATTTATTGTTTTATAAGATATAAAGATTGGTTCATAATTTGGGGGGCAGTTTCAAACGCAGTTGGATAAAATACACAAGAGTGGGGAAAACAATCAAGAAAGTAGGCAAGAACTTAGGTTATTATGGGAAACAAGATCAATCTAATTTAGACTTGCCTTAGTTTCAGCCTACATGCAATGAAGCGTAGTAATTTGATCTCAGTTTATTAAATGGTATAATCCCTTTTTTAACTAATAAATATCTCGAAATAGTCTTTTGTATGAATTATGTTACAAGAAATCTCATTTTATCAGGGAGACCACTTAAACAATGTTGTAAAGGTGCTCTTGAAAAGGAGCTTGTAAAGGTGTTCTTGAAAAATGGTACTTAAAATTTGCAGGATCTCTGCAGACTCTAGGTACCTTAAAGAATAAGTTTTCCTAACTGTACAAGTAATATGTACATATTGTAGTATAAAGAAAAAGCTAAAAATTATGTAGAAGGTCCAAATCCAATGACGACTACTCTAAAAATTCTAGGTTTCTTATTATCTCTCTCTGTCTCTGTCTCTTAAACATACACATTTAGAAAAAGATTGATTTTGAAGTCTATGTTTAAGGAGGTTCAGAGAGATGGTACAGTGGATAAAATGCTTTCCTTGCATGCAAATGACCCTGGTTCATCCATGGCACCCCCTATGGTCCCTGAGCCCACCTGAAATGTCCCCTGGACAGAGTCAGGAATAAAACCTATGAGTCCCAGAGGTCCAGGAAAGTAATTTCAGAGAAGAATCATTCATTAAAGAAACCATCACGGAGAAGTTTCCAGAGTTGAAAAGCACCCAGATTCAAGAGGCCTGGAGGGTACCAGCTGAAAAAGACCAGCTAAGTAAATATCACTTGTATCACTTGTAGTCCCATTGATCTTCGATTTGCTCGAGCGGGCGCCAGTAACATCTCCATTTGTCCCTGTCTCAAGCTAGTGTAGCCCAATGATACCTGCTCGCTCCAGGAACAGAAAGAGCCTCAAATCATTCACTCAGAGATTTGACGAAGAAATCTGACCATCTAGTTGGTGGGCGGCATTATCTGGTTTCAGTTTTCTTAGTCTTGTCCATACAGACTAAAAGCTATTTTTGAGCTTCTTCCTTCCTTCCTTCCTTCCTTCCTTCCTTCCTTCCTTCCTTCCTTCCTTCCTTCCTTCCTTCCTTCCTTCCTTCCTTCCTCTTCCTCTTCTTCTTCCTCCTCCTCTTCTTCCTTCTTCTACTCATTTTCCTCTTCCTCCTCCTCTTCCTCCTCCTCTTCTTCCTTCTTCTATTCCTCCTCTTCCTCTTCCTTCCTTTCTTCTTCTTCCTCCTCCTCTCCCTCTTGCTTCCTTCCTTCTTCCTCCTCCTTCTCCTTCTCCCCCTCCTCCTACTCCTCCTCCTCCTCCATCTTCTTTTTTGTTGTTGCTGTTGTACTGGGCGTTGAACCCAGAACCTCTTTCAAAAAAGGAGCTCCAACACTGAGCAGCAGCCCTTCCCCTGAAAGTTATTTTTAAATTTACCATATAGCTAATATCTCTCCTTTTTTCAAGGAAAATCTCCTAATATTCTCAGGGTGAGTCCCTGAACAAGTGGTAGTAGCAGCAACAACATCACTTAGAAAAATTTTGGAAGGGCTCTAGAAATCTCAATGAGTGGAGAACAGGGTGTTTTGGGGGTTTTGTTGTTGTTGTTTTATGAGGGAGGTCCATGTGTGATTCCCTGCACCACATCACATAGTCCCATGCTCCAGGAGTACCGCCTGAGCACCAGCTTGGGAACAGTCTTCAAGCACTATCAGGATGGCCTCCACACTAGGAAAAGGTAACAGTGAGCCAGGGCTATGAGTAGTAGAGCACTTTGCATATGTGAGATCTGAATTTTATTTCTAGAAGTTCAAAACAAAAAAAGGAAAAAGAAACATGTTAGGAATACAAATTCTGGTGCAAATGCTGCCCGAGCACATGTGTCACCCGTGTGTCCCCTCTTGAGATGTGTTCTGTCCTGCTTCCATGTCTAATGCTGGGCTGTTTGTGGGCTCTCTCCACCGTTAGAGAAGCCATGTGCTCTCTTGAGTACGTTACTCTCTCTCACTTTTGCTCCTTCCATCCCCTTCCCAAAACACTCCAAATAAAATCTGTTTTTACTTCAAAAAAGAAAAAGAAAATCAAATTCTCAGACTCTACCCCAAATTTACAAAATCAGAAATTAGGGGTCAGGGGAGTCAGACATCTGTACTTTAAAACATCTCAATAATACACACCGAAGTCCAAGGGCCACGGGTCTATGGTATCAGTGATGTACAGAATGTCCTTGGGTGTGTGTGGGGGGGAGGGATGATTAAATTGACTTTTTGACCACTATCTAATTTTCCATAGACACAAATTAATGGACTTCTATTTCCTTAAGAAATACAGTGCTCCAGGATAGCATTAAAAATAATAATTTGTAAGAGTTTTTTGTAAGCTAGTAAGTGGTAAGAGAAGATAACTATGTTTATATATGTTAAATGTATATATGTATATATACACATTACATGCTCAAGGACACTCTCCACACGTTTGGACTAGCCTCAAGCATGAAGACTGCCAGTTTCTCCCAAAGGGAGAAGCAGGCTAAAGATATCGCTCGGCTGCTTGCGGCCCCGCACTTCTGAGAGCTTCCTTTTAAGTCTCTGGACGCTGACCGTTGATGGGATTACACACACCTGGGTTCCTCTGCCGGTACCTTCATGCATGAGGCCTGTTTGAACGTGTTGAGAGGAGCCTCCAGCATGGCTGCAGCTAGGTTCCGGTGGTCTTCGGCCGCCGGGAGCTCTGCTTGGGGTGGAGAGGGAAGCTGGAGCCCATCCCCTCCGAGGGGCCCAGGGGAAGACAGTGCGGGCAAGAGACTCTCTGCTGTGCTATTAGTAAAAAATACAATTCACCAGTGACAACTATTGTTACATTAAAGCAGAAATAAATTTCAGACTTGCATTAAGCACAAAAAAGCTAGCAACAAAGAAGATATATATTATACTTGTGTGTGGTGAAGTTATAATTGGCATCTGAAAAAAGGTTTCTAAGATTTAGTATTAGTCTATGCCCTTTTATGAGGCTTTTTTTAAATTTGGGGGCTTGGGGGTCACACCCGGGGTGCTCGGGGCTTATTCCCACCTCTGTGCTCAGGAGTCATCCCTGGCAGTGCTCAGGGATATGTGGCACTGGGAATGAATCTGGGCCATCTGCATGCAAGGTAAAGGCTTGGAGTCCTGTACCAGCTCCTGTGCCTGTACCAACCTGGGATTTTTTTAAGAGGTCAAGAAAAGGTTTTTTTTTTTTTAATTTTATTGAATCACTAGAGGGCTGGAGTGATAGCACAGTGGGTAGGGCGTTTGCCTTGCACGCGGCCGACCCGGTTTCGATTCCCAGCATCCCATATGGTCCCCCAAGCACCGCCAAGGGTGTGTGACCCAAGAAGAAAAAAAATTGTTGAATCACTGTGAGACAGTTACAAGCTTTTATCTTTGGGTTACAATCACAAAATGATCAAACACCCATCCCTCCACCAGTGCACATTCCCCACCACCAATATCCCGGGTATACCCCCCTTTCCCTGCCTCTATGGCAGACAATATTCCCCATACTCTCTCTCTCTACTTTTGGGCATTATGGCTTGCAACATAGACATTGAGAGGTCATCATAGTTGGTTCGTTATATACTTGCAGTCAGGAAAGTTTTAATACTCTTCCCTTTAAGAGGTGAAGGCTGTTTCCCCACCTGGAAGCCACATACAACCATCATACTAGCATGGAAGCAATGCTGCAGAACTGCCAGGGATAAGGAGAAAAGGCAAAGCAGCTTTCATCTTGCTTTTCAAAGAGGTATGCACTCTGGACTCAAGCACTGGGAGCTCTAAGCACTTTTTTTTTTATAACGAAGCACTTGGGAAAAACAAAATGGAATGTGGAAACAGTTCTTAACTTTCACATTTTTCAGCTTTCATACAGCCCAATTTTCACACGACACTGGCCACTCCTAAAAGCCTTCCCCACCCAGAGTCTGGAATCTACTGCACTGCCATTTTGTGAGCAATTCAAAGCATCTCCTGACTGTGACACCTGCCAACCCACAGCTCTCCTTTGGCAAAGCCACATCTCTTTCTATTTTGCTGTTTCTGCACAAATTTTGAGTTTTGCATCTTGCCACTATTATTTACAAAGAAAGCAGAAAAGAAATAGTAAGAGACATAGTCCTTAGCCACGTTAGGTTTTTATTTCATTTCTTTGGCAGTCTTAGGCTATGATTGTTTATACTTTTGTTTTATGCGTGTGATAGCCTCTCAAATATCTTCTAGTCCACAATTCATATTTCTTTCAAGTTTTTCTCTGCTCCTTAAGTCTCCTCTGCTTCCTCTGCGCTTCTTGCTCTCTTTCAGTCCTGATGGATCCCCAGATGCTTGCTTTTCTCTCGTCTAGTCATACACTGTGGTCCTAGTACTTAGCATGGCTTGCTTAGAAGCTGCGCAGGCCAGTTTTCCTAACAGAAAGGTGGCAAGTATCTTCCTATCACTGGGACGGGCACTGGCCAAGAAACTCTCCTATAGGACAGCAAGGGCATGGGAAACTGTGGACTAAAGGCCACCCTCTCCTTCCCGCCCCTTCCCTTTGTGCCACACAAAAATGTAGGAGACGCAAATACATTTTTTATCCAAGCAAAGATGACTTACGTATTTCATTAATTCTGAGTACATCTTGAAGTTTTTCTTTATCTCTCTCAGCCCTCTACCCTCATATGTAAACTAAACAAGTATCTTGGGACCCCCTATCGTTCTGGACCAGAGTTTACCCCAACACAGAGCTGGAGTTTCTTTCTATCTTTTATCCTCTTTCCTGATTCTTTTTCATGATGTTTGTTACAGATTTCTCTACAATAGTTCTCCAGCTATAGTGCCTGTGCCAGCAGCATTAACACTTCATGGGAACTTGTTATAAAGGAAAACTGTTTATTTGTAATGCTGCTGATGAGCCTTTGGTTGTTTCTGAATTTCTGACTATTACAAATAAAGCTAATATAGTTCTTGCACAAGTTTTTCCTATAAATCTTTTCTAGAGGGTAAATACCTATAAGTAGAATTGTAGGTAAATCCAATTAATGATGCAACCTAAAAATTCATAATTATGATCCTTGGATTTATGCTTAAATCCAGATTTAAAACTGAACTGCAGAGAGAGCAAGAGAGAGCGAGAGCGAGTGAGTGAGAGAAAGAGACAGAGAGAGAGAGAGAGAGAGAGAGAGAGAGAGAATATAGTGCCTCCCATAGAAGCAGACTGGCCAGGGTAAACTGGGGACACTGGTCCTGGGAAATATACACTGGTGGAGGGATGTTGGAACACTGTATGACTGAAACCTAATTATGAACAGCTTAGTAAAGATCTATCTCACAGTGAGTCAATAATAAAATCTTAAAGAAAAATAAAATAAAATTGAGCTGTCAGATTAAAAAGAGTTCAAAATATATTTATGTTAAATTTGTATTTAAAATACTTTTAATAATAACATATACATACAATACTCATATTTCTATTTTTAGTGAACTATTTAAAACATCAACAGCATATACTAGGGACTATAGTTCTCTAGTCCCTAATATAGCTCTTGGGGATAAAATTCCTCCATAACATATAGGGTTATTGCTTGATTTCTATATTAAACTTTTCATATAAGCTTTATGAAACTCATAAAATATAAAATATAACTCTACAAAAATGTATAATGGGTGGGAAAGTTAGGCCTTGGGGCTAGAGAAATCAATACCTAGATTTTTAATTAGCTCTCTAGCAAGTTTAACCAATTTTGTTACCTTGCTGTAAAGTTTTACTAGATAATGCATAGTCAGTTTTCCCCTAGCAGTTATGATGTTATGAGATTCTATGAATATTGTGGAATTTTTTCTTGTCCTGCAATTTTTGGAATGTGGGTTTCTCTCCCCAACTACTTGGTGTAGAAAAAGGACTACATTTCTGTGGTGAGTTGGTGGAAGAACTGCACTCAGGCTGTGAGGCTTCTGGCAGAACACTATCCTCACAGGACTGTGCTTGGGGCTGAATTATTCCCAAGGAATCACATGCAATGCCTATACCTAGTTAGGGCTCTGTTTATGCATTGAATTGTACTAGTGGTATTAGTCTCTTCATTGAAATAAATATCTGGATGAAATAAAAACTTGTGAAGAGAATTTCTGGAAGCAGTGGGGAAGTTCTTGGTCCAGTAAAAACCAGGCAATTTAAAAAAAATTATTAATGAATCACCGTGGGGGTACAGATACAGGTTTACATATTTTTGTGCTTGTGTTTCAGTCATATATAGCTTGAGTATCTATCCCTCCACCAGTACCCGTTCTCCACTGATGACCCCATCATCCCTCCCAACCCCTCCCACCCCATCCCCCTCCCCACCCCGCCTCTTTGGCAGAGCTTTCCCCCCTCTGTTCCCTCTCTCCCTTTGGGCGTTGTAAAACCAGCACGTTGCATGGACTGCATTTACTTCTGTTTTACTTAGTCACCTTCCAACAAGGTGAGAGAAATTGTATCTAATTTTTTTTTATGTCTAATGGAAACATTTCATCATCATTTATCATGTGCCAGATTATGTACTAATATAACTTAGTGCATGTATTTAGTACTGTTGTACTGATTTAACATGTATTTCCTGCTTGATAAGAATTATAATTATTGTTTCTCAGGTCCCATCTATAAAGTAGGTGTTTTACTTAAATTGTTGAATATTTTCAACAAATTAATTTTTTTCAGTTTGTTCTTTCGTTTTTAGGACACACCTGGCAGTGCTAATGGTTTACTCCTGGCTCTGTGCTCAGGGATCACTCCTGGCAGGCTTGGGGAACCAGGGCTTGGTTGATGCTAGGCAAGCACCCTACTCACTGTACTATTGCTCCAGCCCCTCAACATTTTGGAGACAGTATTTTAGGAATTGAGATTTTGAGGTGCTGACAAGTTAAGAAGCATGTCCAAATTAGGTAGGTGATAAAACTTGAAACTGGGATCTAAACCTAGATTTTCAAGTCTTCTTCATGTAATGCAACTGAATCTATTTCCATATTGGAAATGGATGTAAATAGCAAGGATTTAACACTTCATTTTGATAAGAACATCCATGGTTTAGCAAATGACTTTGGGAAAACTGGTCAGTCACATGTAAAAAAAAAAAGTTGAATTCAGACCCCAATCTCACACCATCCTCAAAAGTCAATTCCATTTTTTTTGTTGTTTTTCGTTATTGTTTTTTGGTTTTGGTCCCGGTAGTGCTCAGGTCTTACTCCTGGCTCTGCAATCCGGGATCACTCCTGACTGAGCTCAGGAGACCATATGTGGTGCCAGGGATTGAACCAGGCTCGGCCATGTGCAAGGCAAGTGCCCTACCTGCTGTACTATTGCTCTGATCCCACAAGAGCCAATTCAAAATGGTCTAAAGAATATAATAAATTAAGGAAACCACTTACAACCCTTAATGATATTGAGTCTAGAAGCATCTTCAAAGTTTCAGTGCCATTGGCCAAGCAAATAGAGACAAAGTTTAAAAAAATATGGGATCACATCAAATTAAGAAGCTTCTGCTCTGCAAAATACTGATGCCCTTTTCATAATAGCCGAAATCTGGAAACTACCCAAGTGTCCAAGAACAGACAACTGGATAAAGAGACTGCGACTTGCACACAATGAAATATTATTTGGCTGTAACTAAAGACAAAATGATAGTTTGCCACTATAAATAAATTTGTAGAGTAACATTTTTATTACTCTAAAGTGAAGTCTGCCAGAGAGTGGCAGAAACACAATCATGTCTCTTATATGTGGGTTACAGAAAAGTATAGGAAGGGGATAACAAGTGACCTAAAGCAACAGAATCTGTAAACTGGTATGTAGAACTGAATTTATCATGAGAGAGATTGGGAGAGAGGAGAGGGCTTCAAGGAGGGACTGAGAGGAAGCAGCCACTGTGGCAGGGAGTTTGGTGTTGCAACAGTGTAGATGTAAAATTCTATTATTACAGTGAACCATGGTGACTAAAATAAAGTTTTTCTTAAAAAAGGAGACCACTGGTAAAAAGATACTATTATGCCCATTTTCAAGATGAGGAAAATGAGATTGCCATATTCACACATAATAGTAGATTTAAAATCATGAACAACTTTGTGGTGGTCTATCTCATGGTAATTCAATTTAAAAAAGAAAGTAGAGTGGACCCAGAGTCTTGCTTCCTTGCTATTAATGCAGTACATTCTCTGATAGATGAAGTCAGGTTAAGTGAATATGAATTTAAATCCTTCCACCCCAAGAAAACCTTGAAAGCCATCATCTGAAATCTTATTTCCCTCCTAGTTCTTGTTTATACTTACTCTGAGAAAACAGGCAGAAAGAACTCAGACAGACTCAGTGAGTGCCAACAAACACTGATCTTCAAAGATAGATAGTCCTTAACAGTTTTACCTTCCAAACCACAAGTCCCAATAAAAATGATCCTCCACAAGTTTCAAAGTCAGCTCCAGGCCTAGATCCCAGATCCCGGGTTCCACAGGAAGGCGTCACCCACAACCCATGGGAAAGTTGGCAGGTCATTTAGAAACCTGGCTTCGGCTGGCTGCCTTTGATGGCTAAGCCAGAAGGGCTACTCTGGGCAGTGAGCGGCTTCCAGTCCACCTTTACAATTCACCCCAAGTTCCCAGGTCCCTGCACAAAGATTTCTCTTTTGCCTAGAAGATTCAGTCATTCAAATGATTACGGGAATATGCTGATAATTTTTGTTTGTTTGTTTTGGTAAATATATGCGGTGTCACTTCAGGTCTGCACATAAGTCCTTGCAACTCCTTGACTGCATTAGTCACTTCCAGTCAGAGTCACTGAGACCAGTGCCTCCAGAGCCCAGGTTCTCATTTCAAATCTCTGCTGGCTCACACTTGGGCTATGTTCTGTCTTCTGTCTCCAGCTGGCCCACTATCATGCCCTTTCCTCTGGAACAAAGCTTCCCACCTCCCCCCAGTTATCTCCTCATTCCTCACACTTAGAGGGGTGGAATTTATAGCTTGCTAATTTAGCCATGCCCCAAAGGACAAGCAAAGAGGGAATTGGGTTTAGGGCCCAGGACCCAAGTGGTAGGCAGAAAATAGGAAAAGCTCCAATTGTGTTTTTTTGTTTGTTTTAAATTTCTTTACCTAATTTCTCCTTGTTCCCCTTACTTCCGGGATGGAGCGATGGCACAGCAGGTAGGGTGTTTGCCTTGCACTCGGCGGACCCGGGTTCGATTCCTCCGCCCCTCTTGGAGAGCCCGGCAAGCTACTGAGAGTATCTTGCCTGCTATGGCAGAGCCTGGCAAGCTACCCGTGGCATATTTGATATGCCAAAAACAGTGACAAGAAGTCTCACAACTCCGTTGTGAGATGCTACTGGTGCCTGCATGAGCAAATCGATGAACAACGGGACAACTGTGCCCCTTACTCCCATTTGAAGACTTGCTATTTAGAGGTTGCTACTGAACTTTTTAAACAGCACCAGTATTGCCTAGTTGACCATTACCTGGTTAAGGTTCATTTTAAAGTAAAATGTACTAAAGAAAGTTTTTGGAATCAGATTTTCTCCTTGCTTCAAGCTATTCACCAGAAGTCTAGTGGGAAAGGTATTTTTGAAAGATGCATCAATGCTTTGAAAGTCACTAGGGGGTGTCATCAGTAAATCACCAACTATACAATATCCGTTAAGAAGGCACAATTTCTACCCCTGCCACACTGAATTTAGCCTCAAAGTCTGTAAACATTTGAAACAACTTCTGAGAGTTCCAAAGAAAACTTTAAAGGGGGACCTCTCCAATCTCTGTCCACTCGCCATTTTCTGTTTACTGAAAGCAGCCACAGACTCATTAATTTCTTTATTCCACAAACATATTTTGTGCCCCTAGTCCAGGTTATCAGGTGTTGGAGGTGCTAACAGTAGACAGAAAATAAAAATTATGTTTCCATGGGTCCCAGAGCCTGTGGAGGGAGTCAAGTCTCAAACCCCATTTCCATTTCTGGTGACTTGAGCTGTCCCAACCAACTACTGAAGGCAAATTTAATCTTTCAATCCTTTTGGCAGTGAGATGAAATACAAACCAGGTACAAATTCCTCTTCTTTCTCAGTTTGTCATTTTTTACTTCTTGTCATCTCAGTTCCTTCATCTATAAAATGGTATCACTTGTATCACTTGTCATCCCGTTACTCATCTATTTGCTCGAGCGGGCCAGTGACTTCTCCATTCATTCCTGTCGAGTGCTAGTGTAGCCCAATGGTGTCTGCTCGCACCAGGAACACGAAGAACCTAAAACCACTCATTCAGGGTCTGATGAAGTCTTACCATCTCGTAGGTGGGCGGCCAGGCATCCTTTTGATGTCCCTCGGAATCCATTGGTAATAGCTTTAATCCAGCAGTCGTCTCCAAATCGCATTACGTGTATGGCCCATCTGATTTTCAATGCCTTGGCAAACGAGACAGCGTCCCTGATTCTGGATCGTTGATGGAGGTCAGAACTCCAGATTCCTTCTCTCACTTGAGTGAAACGTTATATTCCAAGCAAAGCTTTTTTGATTCCTCTTTGGGATACCCGAATAGCATTCTCATCCTGTTTTCATAGGGCCCAGGTCTCTGAGACATATGTTAGTGCAGGAAGAACGGTGGAGTTGAAAAGATGTGCCCAGAGCCAGAGGTTCTTCGTTCTCTTAACAACTTCTTCAACGCTCTTGAAGGCATTCCATGCTGCTCTCTTCCTCCTGTGCAGTTCTGGCGCCAAGTCATTTGTCATGTTGAGTTCTCGACCCAGGTACACATAACTGCTGCATTCTATATTCTTGTATACTATAAAATGGTATACAAGTTAATCACATCTTTGCAGAGTTGCTGAGGTGATTAGGAAATAATATAAGTAATAAACACAAAATCCACATGTATCCACAAAATCCTTAAAGACTATTGTTCCCTAGATCTTTTAAGTTAAAGGAAAAAAAATATCCTTTTAATCCATCTTGCTGTTAGACATCTTGCTGAAGATAGAGCAAAAATAGTAAGACGCTCAGAAGACAATGAGAATAATTTGCAGCCCCCATTGCACAGGAGTATTCTATATAAAGAGGCATTCCAAGTCCTAGAATCTTTTCATTTGGAAAGGAAAGCTCCCAGAGGCACAATGTTTACAGTAAAATAAGCTGACGACAGGTATAGGAAAAGCTAATCAGGAGCCACTATTTACTTCCCCCCTCAAATACAAGAACTAGACTGTTCAACACATTGTATAATAGCCGTGTCACCTTCCACTTTGGAACACTATCAAAGTGAGCTTTACCCTCCCTTCCTCCTAGCTGTGGTGCCAAGCCACACCCCAGTCTCCGCCAGCACACAAGACACTGCAATATACACATACCGCTCAGAATCTGGAGGTTCTGGCCCTCTGGGGAGCTGGAGCCACACAGCCCAGCTGCTGGTGTTCGGGATTAAACCTAAGCCCACCAAGGTAAAGTGGTCTGTCCAAACTGGTCTGGAAGCTGAAAACACATCTAGAGTTAGCTTGACTTCAGGGTCAGATTACTGGGTTGATCTCTGCTAGACCTAGGTGACCTTGAGAATTAATAATTCCAATTTTAATATGGTTGGAGAATCAGTGAGTAGGTCGGGTCAGTGTATTCTGTATCAGTTGTCTGTGGTGTCTTGATTCTTGGTGTAGTCATTACGCTCTTTGAAACAGCCTGAGGTGGGTCAGGTACAAAGCGGGATCGTTGGGGGAAAGTTGGAAGATTCAACATATTCCTCCCACCTTACTTCCCTTCACCAACAATAAAGTACAAACTTCAAAAGAAATGTACTGAAATGGTGAACCCTGGACTCCAAGACCTTTGCCGCAGTAAAAACCTGTGGTCAGATTTTGGTCAGGGCAATCCTTGGACAACTTGGTGGCCATCCAAGTGTGCTTTCCATGGGGAATAAAGTTCATGTTTTGGAGGCAAAATCCTTGACTTTTTTTATCCTGTTATTCAAATTATTTCCTAATAATCTTCAGCATTTTTACACTCAAGAGACCTTAAAGGAACAGGATGTAGGAGTACAATCTATTTTCCTTCCTTTTGCTAATGAATAGATGTTTTCTTTCTGAATTCACTGGCCCTACCACCTATTTTTTTCACTCTCAAATACCATACAAAAAAGAAGTCAAATAGCAATCAAGAAACTGTAAGTTACCATGTTTTGCTTTGGATTTGTGCGGTATCTTTTCTTTTTAAAATTTTATTTTTAGTTAGACACTGTGACTATCAGAGATTTTCAACATGAAAAACCTAAAAAGAGAGGAATAGAAATTTTAGCACATATATGCATAAACAATAGGAAATAGTATGGGTGTTTGTGGTGCCACCTATTGGCCAGAAAGTAAGATTGAACTATATGTGCTATTGTTGATTGTGAAGATGAATAAAAAGTGTAATTTATGCTATTACAGCCAAAGTTATATATATTTTAACAGGGCTTTCCTGATTCCAAAATAGAGTGTTTAAATTTTGTCTTTAGTCACAGCTACTTGGCAATGTAGCACTATTTTACTATGTAATTTTTACGTTGGTTGACTTAATCAACTAAATATATAGAAAGAAATATGTTATGAGACCTGTTCTCTGGGTACTCTGTGATGAATGCACACATATTCCTACTTGAATGATTTTTCTAACTTGAAATTCATTACTGCATTGGTTACCTGTCCAGGTCTCGTTCATCAGCCATTTTCCTGAGTTATATGAACTCTGGTCAATACAGCCCACAGCTATTCCTTTCCCTGGCGCACTGCCCTTGGCTGAGAGCAACCATACTGACCAGGAGAGTTCAAGCCAGTTTCACGCACATACCCAACTTCCATAGCCAATAACTAAGGGTTCCAAATACAAGCACCCTCACCTCCGAGAACACAAATTCTTTGTTGAAATTCGTATTTCTCAACTCCCCAAATGATTAAGCTGAGCTAAACTCAAGCTGAGGCCAAATTCTTGTTTGTTTTTTTCCCCCTGTCCTTTCTTTCTCTCTCACTTTCCTCCCCTCTTTAAAAATACTCAATAAATCACTGGAACACAACTACTCTCAGGCTCTGCTTCTAAGGAAACTGACTTAAGAATTATCCCCAAGAAAAATGCACCTTTGTATTAATAAAAACCTTGAGAATAAAAATGTCTCATTTGGTCTGTGAGTATGGTTTTCCAGACATCCTTGATCACATGGGTCTTATCTATAAGCAACAAGCCCAGACTGAGAGACACAGCAGGTATATGGCACTGTGGGACCAAAGACTTGGGAGATGACATAAAATATATCCTGGAAATGTCATTCTGCCCCAGCCTTCTGAGAAATGCATTTAGTTTCAAAATAGTACATCCGTGCTGGCATTAGATCTCGTGCTCCCAGGAGCAGTGAAAAATGACCTGGAATTGGAGGAGTGAGGCTTTACACATTTCTGCAGTGGCCAGAGAAGCCAAGTTCTGAGGACTTGTGCCAAAGGAGAACCTTGAGGAAAGAAATAAACAAGAACTCTGTCAGAAGACAATTCCGAAATCATCTAAGAATTGTTGGTTGGGAGAGATGCATAAATAACATAAAAGAGATGGTGAAGGACTACATATTGATATTTAATGATGTATACCCAAACTATAAAATATGATTCTGCAATTTTACTTTAATGTTTACCAAAAAAGAAAATATTGACTAATTAATTGGATTAGGGGCATAACTGGTTCCTAAGAAGTTGCAGGACTGAGTCATAAACTGGAATCTAGTCAATTCAGGGTTTACATCATACTTCCCCAACTTCACTCAGTTTTCTCATCTACGAAACAGAGATTGTACTATTTACTCCCCAAAGTTAAGGTGGGGTTATTAATAAATACATTGTGGATGCAGTACCTGGTTAATACTAATCAAGGAATGAAGGGAAACATTTTTTAAAAATTTCACTTATTTTTAGGCCACACCCAGCAGTACTCAGGGGCTACTCCTAACTCAGTGTTGTGGGGTTGCTCCTGGCGGTTTTCAGGGGATCATGTGGTTACTGGGCCTGAGCGTAGGCAGCCCTTTGAGCTGTCTCCTCAGTCCTGAAGGGCAGTTGTTTTTTTATTCACTGGAGCTACAGCATCCACTGGTCAGTCTAACTTCTTGAATAAAGGCAGAATTTTGACATATTTCTTTTGGGGCAACACACGGCACTGCTCAGGACTTACTCCTGATTCTGTACTCAGGGATTACTCTTGGTGGTGCTTAGGGGACCATGTGGCACATGTTATAATTGCTATACTCTCTCCAACTGTATTTTGACAGTTTTGGTGTTTTTTTTTTCTTTTTGGGTCACACCCGGCGATGCACAGGGTCTACTCCTGGCTCTGCACTCAGGAATTACCCCTGGCGGTGCTCAGGGTACCATATGGGGTGCTGGGAATAGAACCTGGGTCGGCTACGTGCAAGGCAAACGCCCTACCCACTGTGCTATTGCTCCAGCTCCATATTTTATTTTCTCTAAGAAATAGTTTTTATTGTCATTAAAAAATAAAGAGAGGCCAGAAAACTAGCTTGAGTCATAGAGCACATGCCCAAGATACGTGAGGTCTTGTATTCCAGTCTTAGCATCACGTGACCCTTCAAACACTGCTAGGTATAAACCTGGTGGCCTCCCAGCGCCACTAGTCTCAGCACTGTTGGTTGTTGTGAACAAGTTAGGCTTGGAGTTGTCTTTTAAAAAACACATTATTATCAGGCCTAAGCAATAGTACAGCGACCAGCCCCATATTTTGACATTTTTTAATTCAACTTGTTTTGAACATGGTACAAACAAAAAGAAAGTTATATTTGTTGTAGTGAAAATGACTTTTCCAAAGTGTATTTACAACATTTAAAGAGTTGTTACTCTAAACAATATTACTAATCTTCAGATGTAGAAATCTGATACTCCTTTGGTCAAAGCCAGGGCTTATTCTGTGAGGTCCTTCACAGCTACAGACTGCACAGTTTGTAGAAGCACCCTCTATGGATAAATTAGCTTTTTCTCACCAAGTTGTAAGTCTCATGGGTGGTCACAAAGAGGGGGCACTGTAGAGGAAACATAAGTATCATGCTTTCTAGACTCTTCTCTCCTAAGCACTCCCTCACAGCTAACGCCTAGACCAAGACGTTTTCGACCCTAGAAACCAGCGGGCAGAAACCATCTCAGAACTTTAGCACCTATTTTAGTTATTTCTATATCAGTAATATTCAAGGTAGAAAATTAAAAATTACTCACACATTACCTAGGGCAAGTTTTCTTAAACTTTTTCTACTTGCAATCCATTTTCACCTGAGAAATTTTTATTTTATGTGACACCAGGCACATAAAATAGATTTATGAACAATCTACTTACAATAAATCATAAAGAAAATCATCTTAAAACCAATTTTTGAGATTTTGCTCAACCCCCACATTCACTCACATGACTCCATACAGTGTCATAACACACTGTGGAAGAAATTGGTTTTTACTTGACTGGAAAAGCAGTTTACTTGACTGGAAAAGCAATTTCCTGAGCTATATACCTGACCATCTAGATTCTAGAATCTCTAGGTGTAAAATCAGAGAACAATTGTCTGAAACATTATGAATCATTTCCTTCTAAGCTTGCTGACTATATGGAAGGCATTTTCCCTTGATTCCCTTCATCACAAGGCTACATGAGCATCGAAGGGAGAATTGATGTTTCTTAGAAAGGTTTTCCTCCAAAAAGAATTCCAAAGATAAGAGTCATCAATCTTTTTTACCCTTGGTTAACCTTCTCCTATTCCATACCTCATTTCCACAACACATACATAAAATGATCTCTTAGAGTGATCCTCTTCTGTGATTTATAGAAGACAACCTCCAGCAGGTAGAAGCAACTAAGTAATGGATAAAAAGATAAACCTGTTGTTTATCTTTTCTAAAATCGCTTTGACATTTTAACATGTAATTGTTTTTTCTCTAACCCTGGCTTACCTAAGTCCTCGAAGCAACAATCCAGTTCTCTGATGGTGAAAAATATCCAGAGTGTCCAGATAGTCAGTTTGACAATAGGATACCTATAAAGTTCATGATGTTTTCAATATTGCATAAGCCTTTGATAATGCATATTACTGCTAACATCATTTCTGCCAATCGAAGCAAATTCAGCTGTCCTCTCACCAACAGCTGTATTATGATGTAGCTAGAGCTGTTTCAATTCTTTTAGCCTAGTTCCTAGTTAACTACATCCAAGTGAACATCAGTGTAATTAAAGAACAAAGCCACTAAGGCATAGTCAAAGAAATATTCCATACCTATTCTAGGGACTAGGTCTTGAGATAAATTAAACATGATTTCTGCCTATAAGAAATTTATTCTTAGGGCTGGAGAAGATAGTACAATTACTTGAGCAACTGCTTTATGTGCAGGATGCCTGGGACTAGGTCCCAGCACCACATGGTGCCTGAGCACTGTGAAGAATGGCCTCTGAGTCCAGAGCTCAGAATTCATCCCGTAAGCAGGAATGAGGAGAGAGAGAGAAAGAAAGAGAGAAAGAAAGAGAGAAAGAAAGAAAGATAGAAAGAAAGAAATGAGAGAAAGAAAGAAAGAAAGAAAGAAGGAAAGAAAGAAAGAAAGAAGGAAAGAAAGAAAGAAAGAAAGAAAGAAAGAAAGAAAGAAAGAAAGAAAGAAAGAAAGAAAGAAAGAAAGAAAGAAAGAAAGAAAGAAAGAAAGAAAGAAAGAAGGAAAGAAAGAAAGAAAGAAAGAAAGAAGGAAAGAAAGAAAGAAGGAAAGAAAGAAAGAAGGAAAGAAAGAAAGAAGGAAAGAAGGAAGGAAAGAAAGAAGGAAAGAAAGAAAGAAAGAAAGAAGGAAGGAAAGAAAGAAAGAAAGAAAGAAGGAAAGAAAGAAAGAAAGAAAGAAAGAAAGAAAGAAAGAAAGAAAGAAAGAAAGAAAGAAAGAAAAAGAAAGAAAGAAAGAAGAGGAAGTAAGGGAGAAAGGAAAGATGGAAGGAAAGAAGGGAGGAAGGAAGAAAGGAAGGAAGGAAGGAAGGAAGGAAGGAAGGAAGGAAGGAAGGAAGGAAGGAAGGAAGGAAGGAAGGGTTGGATAACATTGGGTTGTCCTTGCTCCTCCCGCAGGTTTATTGAGTTACTCCCACAAAAGTGCCCCTGAGGCACACCCAATTCCATCAAGCACTAATAATCCTATATTGTTTTTCTTTTTCCTTTATGTCACTTGCATGGTTTATTTAACAATGTCCTTTTTGTATAGACACAGAAAGACAGTTCATGCTATGTTTTGTAACATGGGAGTTAATTACTCCAAAATCCAAAATAATATTTACTTCTGGGCATCCATATTTGACTTAAGCTTCAGTGGCCCTTAGTTCCTAGCACTCCAAAAGCAGGGTCCTGACAAAGGAACTGGATGGACCCAGAGCAAACTGTAAGCTACCCTGGCATCGAAAGGGGACAAGCTAAGTGCCATAAGTATAATAAGTTATGAGCAGGGTCGTGGACAAATTCTGTCATGACCCAAAAATAAGTAACAATAAGGACCCTGGGCTTAGGAAAGACTAACCTGGCCTGAGGATTGTGGTCTGGAATATATAGTGAGATGTCCCCAGGAAGAACCAACCTTCAAGCTTAAACTATCTCTTACTGTGTGACTAGAAATATTATAAGAAGTAAATTTACTATGATTGTTTAAAATGGATTACTAGCTGAGGGAAGGAGAAAGCAATACACCCTAGATGGGATTCCACTCTTGAGCGGATCTAGTAATCTAGAGTACTGAACCCTCAGAGGAGATTTTGTCCTTGAATTGATTTCCTAGAACTTCCCCTGAAGGAGGGGCTTTACCTCTGTTTGCTGTTATGACAAAGTTCAGCCCCACCTATGCCTACCCCCCACCCTTCACGATTTCTATATAACTGTGCTGTAAGGGGAGAGAGGGGACTAGAAAGTCAATGACTAGGAGGATGAGAACTGAGACTTTGGGAGTTTGAGGTCTTTGCGGACTAGAGGGTCTGTGAAAGAAAGATACAGACTAGATGACCGGCGGTAGAGGACTGTGAGACTACGATGAGACGAGGAAGAAGATAGACCAAGGTAGAGTTACACGAGGTCTACGAGGAGACTAGGGTGATGGAACTATAATGACTGGGACAACGACCAAAACTACAACTATGATTGCACCATAAGGGGGAAGAGATTGGACTACGCCAGGGAGAAGAGAGAAATAAACTGACTACCAACCAGCCTGGGGCCCCGGGCCAAGTTTCTCTGTTCCCCCGACCCTTCCTCCATCCGTCACCCTCCTCAGGCCAGGGAATGGCTCTTGGCCACAGAATGCTGGAGTCCCATAAGCCCACGCAT
The DNA here is from genome assembly GCF_027595985.1 of Sorex araneus. NCBI lineage: Eukaryota > Metazoa > Chordata > Mammalia > Eulipotyphla > Soricidae > Sorex > Sorex araneus. The sequence goes on along the minus strand of NC_073302.1, from coordinate 95,606,538 downwards.
CTTGTTTTGGAAACTCATGGGAAGGAATAAATAAATCACAGGATAGAGACCGGGAACATACTTTGCATGAAGGAGCCCCAGATCCAATTCTCAGTATCAGAGGGTCCCCTGAAAACTGAGCTGATTACTGCTCAATGTAGTCAAAATAACCATAAAGACAAATTAACAGACTAAATATCACTTGTGGATACTTTCTTTTTCTTTTAATAGTGAAATTATTTTATTTTATTTAAAAAAATTTTTATTAGTGAATTGTGAGGTACAGCTACAGACTTACAAACTTTTGTGCTTGTGTTTCAGTCATACAATGGTGGAGTACCAATCCCTCCACCAGTGCCCATTTACCATCACCAATGGTCTCAGTATCCCTCCCATCACCCCCACCACGTCCCCTCCACCCATCCGCCCACATCTGTGGTAGGCACATTCCCTTTTGCTCTTTCTCTCCTTTCGGGTGTTGTGGTTTGCAATAGAAATATTAAGTGGCCATCATGTTTGGTCTATAGTCTACTTTCAGCCCGCATCTCCCATCCCGGAGATTGGGCCCTCCTAGCATCCTTTATTTGCTAGTCCCTTTTCTATCTGAGCTGCCTTTTCCCCCAGCATGCAAGGCCAGCTTCTAAGCTGTGGAGTAATCCTCCTGGTACTTATCTCTGCTGTTCTTGGGTAAGAATGGGTTAGTCTCCCAACCTGTTACTTTATATTTGTGGATATTTTCTGTGACAAGAAAAATGTTATACTTAGGGGATATCATCATAAAGGCCAGAGATATGACTCAGGGCCTCACACACATAAGCCAAGTGCTCTACAGTGGAGCTACATCCCAGCCAGTAAAAAGAGTCTTGTGCTATAGTTTAGATACTGAGAAATTAATATTTACTGACCAACATTACATTTTCTCAACTATCTTATTGGGTTTTTACTTACCAAACAGCTGGATCGTTCATGGCTTCAGAGATGAAAAATAGGAAAACCAAGTACAGATAGTTTATAAAAATGCATTACCCCCTTTAATAGTAAGTTTAGAAATAAAGTTTACTGTGGTTGAAAAAAATTAATAGGATATAAACTTATAACTACGTGGTGTGTGTGTAATTTATTACAAGGAATTGGGTCCCAAATTACATTGTAAAGTCATGGGGAAGGGCTACTCCTAAAATTTACTTGTTAAGTTGGCAAGCTGGAGACCAGGGAGAGCTGGTCACAAACTTCCAGTCCAAAGGCTGAAAGAAATGAGAATCAAAAACAATCAATAGAATGACCATGCTGGATAAAAACTGAGTATTAAAGGTAGGTAAGGGAATATACATAACCTTTAAGTATCTGTATTGCAAACCACAAAATGCTCAAAAGGAGAGAGTGACGGTGAAAGGCGGGGGGAGGAGAGAGGGGAAGGTGTGTGAGAGAGAGAAAGATAAAGAAAGAGAAGAAAAGTGCCTACTAAAGAGGCAACTCGTGAGGGGGCTGTGGGAGGGAAACTGGGAACATGGAAATGTACACTGGGGGAGGGATGACTGCTGAAACACTGTATGACCAGAACCCGATCATGAATAGCTTTGTAATGGGCTATCTCATGGTGAGCCAATAAAAATTCAAAAGCAAAACAAAACAAAAACAATCAGCAGTGTGGTTAGAGTAGACTGGTAGGAAAACCCTCTATGTCCCTGTTTGAAGGTATTAAAGCAAGAGAAATGTCATTTAAGGGATGGGTCAACCTTTTTATTCCAATGAGACCTTAAAATGATGGGGTGAGGTCCACACATATTAGGAAGGGCCATCTGCTTGACTCAACCTGTTGATTTAAATGTTGAGCTCATTTAAATATAAGTTCACAGAAACACACAGTTATTTGACCAAATATCTGAGTACCCTGTGCTCCAAATATCTGGATAACCTGCACTCCAGTCAAGTTGACATATGACATTCACTGTCATACTTTTCTTCAGCATTTGCATTCCACCCTTTCTGGCATAAGATAACTTCAAATGTTTCAGTTCATCACATCTGAACACAACATTAAAAAGTGAAGTAAAAAGAACGGTTTTATCGTTTCTTCAGGCACTTATTGCCTAGAATTATGTCAGCTGCTCATTCATAAACTAATTGCTTTCAAGAAAGACCCATTCTTTAAGACAGCAGGGGACTCATCGTCCTCTGAAGCACTCAATAGTTTATGTATTATTGGTAGAAAGGAGGAAATGTTGAATTGGGAGAATAAGGGTAGGAGACTTTTGACTAGGTAGTCAGTAATTCCTATTCTCCTATTTTATTTTATTTATTTTTTAATTTTTAAAATTTATTTATTTTATTGAATCACCATGTGGAAAGTTACAAAGCTTTCAGGCTTATGTCTTAGTTATACAATGCTTGAACACCCGTCCCTTCACCAGTGCACATATTCCGCCACCAAAATCCCCAGTATACCTCCCACACCCCCCTCGACGCCCCCCCTGCCTGCGTAGCTGATAAATTTCACTTCACTTTCTCTTTACCTTGATTACATTCCATATTTCAACACAAAACTCACTATTGTTGTTGGAGTTTCCCCCAAAAAACAGCCGAGCTGAAAAGGAAGCATTTGATAATTAGTTTTCCATTGCTGAGAATGAAGAGATAGGAAGTCGTGCAGCCGCAATAGTGGCCATGCGGTTTGGGATTTCTGTATTTTAGTAATTAAGTCCAGAGAGATTTATGTCAAAAATTGCATCATTTCCCTTCCAGGGGCAGCATGGGGCTATGGCTTAGTTCACAGTCTACAGACATTTCTGCAAGCAGCTGCTGGTACCAGAAGTAGTCTAGCTGGCCTCCAGATCGTGGTCAATCAGCAGCAGAGCGGCCACACATACGTGCGGCCACCCGGGTTACATCTTGGCGGAGAGTGTGCAGGTATTGCCCCCGTCCCGAGATCACCTGCTCGTCCCGCTGTTGCAAGTTCCTATTCTCCTATTTTAAAGATATGGACATCGAGACCCAGAAAGACTTAGGTAGTGAACTGTCAAATTAGAATTCCCAATTGCTAACCTGCATTAATTTCTTGCTCTCTTTGCAAATGTATTTGTGGATCTCTTTAAGTCTGGGCAAGTGACATAATTACTCCAATTTTTGCTTCTTTTTTTAATTGATAGACAAAGCAACAGCTCTTACCTTTCAGAGTATATTAACTTAACATATGTAAGACCCTTTAGTACTATTTACTGCCCCATCACAATATAAAGAACTACATATCTGACCACATCAAATAAATTATACTTTTAGAATTTCATTAGAGCATCATCCTTCGTAAGTAATAGAAAAAGTTACTCCTAGAATGAAGACCAGATATTTCCAAGTTCAACAGTATAACATAGACGATTTTTAACTCGATGCCAAATCAAACAGATGAAAAAATATTTAACGATATTTTCCATGTCCAATATAAGAAACTTGAGGGCTGAAGAAATACCCCCAATGCTTAGGATGCATTCTTTGCATGCAAGAGGCCTAGGTTTGTCTCTGATATGGTGCTTCGAGAACCAACAAAGCAAGCCCTGAGCACTGCTAGATACAGCCCCGAACCAAAAACCCAACCCAAACGCTGGTAAGAACCGTGATCTATCACATGAATCACGAATCATGAAATCCCATTGATCGTCGATTTCTTGAGCGGGCTCAGTAACCTCTCCATTCGTCCTATCCCTGAGATTTTAGAAGCCTCTCTCCATTCGGCCCTCCCAATGAAGCCACACTGGAGGCTCTTTCAAGGTCAGGGGAATGAGATCCGGCTTGTTACTGGCTTTGGCATATGAATACACCATGGGAAGCTTGCGAGGCTGTCCCAACTGGGCAGGAAAATCTCAGTAGCTTGCTAGTTTCTCCCAGAGGAAGAAGTAGGTTACAAGATATCTCGGTGGCTACAACGGCCACATGCTTCTGGGAGCTTGCTTTTAAGTCTCTGGATGTTAGCCGTTGATGGGATTACACACACCTGGGTTCCTCTGCCGGTACCTTCATGCGTGAGGCCTGTCCGAACATGTGGAGAGGGGCCTCGAGCATGGCTGTGGCTAGGTTCCGGTGGTCTTTGGCCGCTGGGAACTCTGCATGGGGCGGGGAGGGAAGCTGGAGCCCATCTCCTCCGAGGGGCCCCTGGAAAGATAGCCAGGTGTGCGGGCAAGAGACCGTGATCTATGCACAATTTAATTCTCAGGAACTCCTAGGGTGATTCTTTCTTACAAAGGAGTGGGGATTGGAGAGATAGCCCAAAGAGCTAAAGCATGTGGTCTGCATGCAGGAAGAAGAGGTTTGGTCCCTGACGCTATCTGCTCCCTTGTGTACTTTCAGGAGCAACCCCAAGCACAAACCAACTTCCCAGCACTGACAGGAATGCATTAAACTCATGACCCAAATGAAAACACAGAAATTGCTTTTCATTTCCTGGGAAAGAATCAGTATCTTAGTCTTAGAACTAAAAAGAAAACAGAATTTCATGATTTACTTGCTAGATAATATTGCTCTGTCAATACAATTTCTGGGGATTCTTTGGGTCCCTTAGGTTCTAATTGCCAATGCTTTAGCATGATGCAGCAAATTCTGAGCTGAGTCAGAGATTAGGATTCCAGGTTTGCCCTAGCAGTTCAAAATTTACAGTCAATTAACATGTCCCTTTGTGAGTCTACATTTCTCTGCAAATGGGATAAGAAGACACACTCCTTGGTCACTTGTTACCCTCTAATTCTGATACTTTCTGGGCCATCTAATGTGGTCTAGCATTACAGAGATGCTATCATTCAGACTTCATTAGCAGGGATGCTTCAGCTTGTCCTTCAGGGAGACTTGAACAGTAACAGATGGAGGAATGAGCCATTTGACATAGTTTTTCTGAAACACAAAGTTTAAACAAAAAGGAAGGTAGACTGGGAAGGCTGACATGTAGAAATGGACACCACCTTGAGGTCAAGCAGCAGAGCACATCTAGGCTGCTAGAAAGCAGTGCCTACAAGGTTAAGAAACAGAAAGAACAATCTGTACTCTATTTCTCCGCATACGCCAGATTTCACAGATGGGTTTGCTGCTATTGTCCTTGGGAATCCTCATGTCTCCAGTAAGGTCCTGGAAGGAATACAATGTGGTCTGTGGGTGAAGTACATCTCCCACTCACCTGTCTTAGGTAAGTCGTCTTTACTCGAGTACTGGCTCTCAGCTTCATTACCTGGTGAGTGAAATTCTGCCATCAATGATCTGGAAGGTTTCTTCCAGGTCTCTGGTCCTCAAACAAATGCTGCTACTGTTTCTTTGTATGTTTCTGAAAATTAGAAACCATAAAATGTGTCCCTTATTGTTTTAGAATGGAAATAAAACCCCAGTTGCGCATGTGGGTGGTGGTCAGGGGCCACTTTAATGCTGTGCTCGGGGTATATGAAGGACAATCAGGATTTGAACTTGTGACCCATAGACTTTCAAGGCAGGCAAGTTGAGTCCCTAAATTATTTCTCTGGGCCTCCGAGATGTGACTTCTTGGAGGCAAAGAAAATAATGAGTAAAACCAAAACAAGAAAATCTAAAATTAAGTCAAATTCTTGAAGTTGAAGAACTGAAAGCTCTCTGGATAGGGAAGGAAGGAAGGAAGGAGGGAAGGAAGGAAAGAAGTAAGTAAGGAAGGAAGGAAGGAAGGAAGGAAGGAAGGAAGGAAGGAAGGAAGGAAGGAGGGAGACAGGGAGGCAGGGAGGAAGGAAGGAAGGAAAGAGGAAGGAAGGGAAGGAAAGAGGGAAGGAGGGAGGCAGGGAGGGAGACAGGGAGGCAGGGAGGAAGGAGGAAGGAAAGGAGGAAGGGAGGAAGGGAGGAAGGGACATTAATTTGCAGCCAATGCACCATCTGTAAGGTCGGGTACATCTGTATTGGAATACAACTCATGTTTACTGTCGAAACTCTAGCAAATCTCTTCAGTTTGGAGGGACTCTTATTTTCTCGACAATAAAATGCAGTAGGTACCAGATAGGTTAATTTATTTAACAAATATTTACTAAGCACCAGAGGTAATTAGTGAATAAGACAGTAAAGATTCTGTCATCCTTGAGGTTATTTCTAGTTAATGGAAAGAGAAAATTAACAAGCAAGTAAATAACCAAACAGAAATGGACATTGAGAAGGGCCATGAAGCGTCATGAAACAAAATGGGATTAAGGGGATTAAGGAGTGAGTGACAGGAGCGAACAATGAATGTGAATATTCAGGAAGACCTTTCAGAGAAAATGGTATCTGGGAGAAAGAAGCAGCTATAGGAAGATAGGGAGCAGAGGGGCTACAAAGGCCTCTTTGTAGGAACCAATCAGGTGTATTTCAGGATTAGAGGGAGGCTGATGTGAAGCTGCATGTGGTAAGAATTCAGAATATTACTGAGGTGAGGGGAGATGGAGATCTACAAGATTTTGTAGCCTTGATCAATTTTACTCCAAAGGCAAGAGGATTAAGAACCCACAGAGAGTTTTTAAGCAGGAAAGGAACATGATTAAAGCAGTTGGCTTTAAAAGACCCTTCCGTATGTTTTATAAAGAAAAAAATGTCAAAGGAGAGTTGATGTGAGCTGGAGAGGTGGTGGGGACAGAGATGGTGAGAAGTAATCCAGATTTGGCGCATAGTTTAGGAGGCATGTGGATTAAATAAAATAATTTATATAAAGTACTCAGAAGAATGCCTGACAGAAGGGCTTTAATTAAGTCCTAGTTAGAGATAACATGATCTGGCATACCGGCCTGTTAGGAATTCCAAGAGGAATCTGGTAAATACTTAGGTCATAAGATCAGGTTAGCAAACGAAATAACCAAGAGTGATTCAATCACTCTTTATGTGCACTGGGTAAGTCTTATTTGAGGCTGTCATTTCATCATTCATAAAAGGAAAGAGCAGATGAACTCTAGGGTGGGTAATAAAGCTAAAATTCTAATAGCCAGTCAGGGTTTTATTAAATATTGAGTTATTACAGATGAGGTAGAATAAAGAATTATTTGTTATTGTTTGGGGGCCACTACTAGTGGCATATGGGAGGCACTCCCAATGGTGTTCAAGTACCATGTGGTGCTAGTGACCAAACACTGACCTCCCTCATGCAAAGCATGTGATCAGCTTATTTCTCTGGCCCCTAGAATAAAGTTTAATAAGATGAAGACATAATACTTGGAAATCGAAGTATAATGACGCACTTCATGCAAGGAGTTGCCTTAGTGACTGCCCTGACCAGATCTGTAATCAATACAGAATGCTTAGCACAGAGTCTGAGTAAGAGACAAACTAGATTCCATGTTCGTCTTTTACTACCTTTCGCCTGGATGGTGCAGCTCACCTCAAAGAAGCCAAAGGACAAGACGGTACAGGGCTGGATGCTTGCAAAGATAAGCCAGCAGATAAGAGACAAGATCTGTGAACTGCTTTGGAGCCTGGCACCTAAAACTAACTTTTAGTACAAAAAGATGCTGCTTCACTTCTATCTCCTCTTGTCTTGCCTTTACTTTTCTGTAGCCAATCCTAACCTAGAACTCTGTGGAAAATGAAATCCTGGGAAATGTGGTTTTATTTTGCTAAACTGAGAGCATAAATTATCAGCGTTCACAATTTGTCTACTTGGCATTCATGCACACTTCCTTTAGCCAGACTTAATTTCTACATACAGACAATAGTAAAGTCACGTGTCCACTTGCATCACACAACTATCCCTCAAGCAACTAAAAACAAGCCATTCTTTTCTCCAAGAGGATCTAAAATCCGTTTGTTGATTTTTAAGTGCTACTCATTATTTTTCTAGCTGAGTCACATTCTTTTATATTTTCTTATTCTGTTCTAAATATATTTGTGGAACGACAAGCCCACCTAAACCTTTAGGATGGCAACAGAATGAATCTTGTGTTCCCCCAACAGTCACATGCTGGAATCCTAATTCCTAATGTTACAATTTGGAGGATAAGCTGAGGAAGGTGATGTCTCGTGGTTGAGACTAGAACCCTATCAACTCAAGCTCCTCAGATGCCTTTCCTGTGTAGTAGTGAGGCCGACAACTTACACAAGCAAATTTTCCAGAAAATAAGGTAAAACTTGCATGCCTTCTATAATGTAACTTTAGAAGTCACGTAGTGTCACTTCCACCATACTTTATTAATTGAAGAAGTCACAAATTATCCCAGGTTCGAAAAGAGAGAACATGAACTCTGCCCCTCAAGTGAAGAAAGCTAAAGAATTGGAGGCAATGTTTAAAACCAATGCTAGGACTTTTTCTAATTTAGGCATAGGAAGTAGGTAGATAATCCTTTGATGATTATTAGCCTCAATTTTATTTTTATTAATTCCTTATCTGAATCAACTAATAAGTTTGCCTCTGAGAATATTACAGATGATTTCCTTTCCATGGTGATCCAGGACTCTTGGGTCACACACTTCTCACTACCAAACTTTTTAAATTTTATTTAGAATATTAGGAAAAATCTAATTTTTTCCTACAAACTCACCAGCTACAGATGTTGCCCTGAATTACAACTCCTTGGCTTAAGGTCCCTTGAGACTCCTTACAAATCCTTGGTTCAAGACCACCTATTCTGCACATACATAGTTCATAATAGCTACAAGTGGCAACAATGAGAGATGTGTTCTCTCTGATTCTGAGTGGTCAACTGGCCAGTGATCAGAGGTAAAAAATTTCTTAGTCTGATTCATGAAAAGATCATAGACCCCTGAATTAAATAATGATTTTGGCTGAGATACTTTTTTTTTCTCTCTAAAATAGTTTAAGAATGGGTGCAGTAGGGTCAAAGTGATAGTACAACAGGTAGGGCATTTGCCTTGAACGTGGCCAACTCAGGTTCGATCTCCAGCATCCCATATGGTCCCCCGAGCCCCACCAGGACTAATTCCTGAGTGCAGAGCCAGGAATGGCTCCTGAGCATTGCTGGGTGTGACCCCAAAAGCTAAAAAAAAATTTTAAAAATTAAAAAAATAAATAAATAAAAACAAGAATGGGTGCAGTAAAATTGAAAAAGAAGCTAAGTGATGAATACAAGTTTGGAGAAAGGAGTTGTGCACGATGACTTCCTTGTAGAGAGACTGACAGTTGGGACGTGGCCATAATTCTGGAACCAATTAGGTTAAAATCTGTAGGTGACCTTACCCAGCATGTAAGTCTCTTTTTTTTTCCTCTGAAGAACCAGAGAATTATAGCTAGAATCACTCATTTATTTAGCCTAAGTATGGACTTAGAGCCTTCTGTGGGTCAGCTACCATAACTTTTTGTTATCTAGCAGTATGCTCAGAGGTCTGTGAAGAGTAACACTCCCCCACACCTCCCTCAGGTAACAAACAAAATATACTACAGGAGGTAAGAAAAAGTGCTTATGCAAGGTAGTTTCTCTCTTGATCTTTATCCATCTCTTCTAATATGTTACTAAACTTTATGAGGTTCGGGACCACCTTTGACATGTCCATATCCCTTCCAATTTTCTGCCCAGTTTCAGCTCAGTGGCAGGTTCACAACAACTCATATTTGCCAGTGTTTCACTGATAAATCCTGAAAAGAAACTTGGCTGTGGGGGTAACAAGCCTGTCCACATGGTCTCTGTCATCTTGAAGCTTTTTGGTTACTAAATCATCACTGCCAATATGCAACAATGTGCTTTGTATATTCTTGTTTGATAGGAGGAAGAGCAGTTATCTGACATGTAAGATCTCAGTGAGGAATTGATTCTTCCCTGGTGACCAGGGGTGCAATAAATTCAAGTCACTGGCTTTGCCACTTTGGAATTATTTCTTAACCTATTAGGGCTTTTAACTGGATTCCTGCTCCCTTTCACCTCACCCAGTACACATGGTTTTGTAACAAGTTTCAGTGCCAGGGAAGATACAGCACCCAGACTGCCTATGAAGCGAGGGCATGTGGCATGGCTTCTCCCTATGCATCTGTTGTATGATAAATTTCTAATACTTAGGAAAGTTTAGTATCAGTGATTTTTTTCTTGAAAAATCAAAAAGGATAATAATGGGCCACTTTCTTGCATTCTTTATCAAGACAGTTCTAAATATTCTGTCCAGATCCAAAGAAGCTGGTTTCTTCATGAGAAGTTGGAATAAGATTCTTCTTGGAAGCTACTGAATATGGATTAGTTGGATTTGTTTCACAGGAAATAAAAAGCAGGCTCTGGGGTGACTACGTTGGCACTTAATTGGGTTAGCAAAAGAACTGCAAATGAGAGGTTTTCCTTAGGAGGGAAAGGATGTTTATGGG